>NC_135535.1:4069970-4372499 GCF_045843805.1 Urocitellus parryii | reverse complement strand
TGAGCCCATGGACAGGGGCTGGCTGTCCTCCCCGGCTCAGCCCCGGCCTCCAGCAGGAGACATGGCAGCAGGTGACAAAGCCAACCAGGGGGCACAGCTGTGGGACAGTGGGGTTAGAGACAGACCCGCTGCCCAGCCGAGGCCCGGCTTCCTCTGTGGGACACGCATTTAGGAAAGGAGTTGATGAGTTAGTGCATTAAGTGAGACCCAGGGACGAGTCTAACAGCCAGGTGGAGAGTAAAGATGGCCACATGTATTGATGAGATGGTCACAGGTGTCACAGATATTCCTCTGGAATGTTCTCTACCTTCCTTGCGGGAAGAACTGCCACATTTCAGTTACAGGTTGGTTGGAATAAAGAGGCAGTTTTCCCCAAGGAGCCCCCACCGGGTCCTTTCCTTGTGCACCTTAGGACTCCTGGATCCAGGTGAAGAACCCTCAGGGTGCCCCCATATTGCTGATGAGGAGTAAAGTGAGACTCAGACCAGAAAGGGATGCGCCACCAGACTGCGTACTGAGCGGGGAGGGGGAGCCAGGCTGTGCAGCCCCGTGGCCCATCTGGGACTCCTGACTTTCATCTGTGGATCGGAGCTAACCCTGCTCACCTGGCAGGGCCCATGGGTAAATTCTTCGAGGTGTGTGCACAGGCCCAGCCCCCGGGAGCTGCTCCCTTAACAGCTGTGTCTGGGGCCCCGGTCAATGCCAGGAGCAGGAAGAGGGCCAATGAGAACCGCCCTGGGCACCAGCCCGCAGCTGTCAGCATCCCGGATGATGTGAGGCTGTTTTCCCAGAGCCCAGTTTTTGCTCGGGGGTTGCAAGTTGGCGAGGTCTGTTTGGGTGGGGCAGGGAGCTGGCTGGTCACTGCGGCACCAAGTGGGGAGGAAGAGGGAGGCTGCCCCAGTCTGGGCTCAAGCCCACCAGGCAAGCAAGCCCCAGAGGAGGGGGGGATCGGGTCAGTCTCTGCATTGCTCTCATGTGGCTTTGTGCCCAAGCCAAAAGGTATGGGTATGTCAAAGGGCTTCTGATGCTGGTGCCTCACCCTCTGCCTCCTCTCTAGGACTCCCTGAACCTGGCCAGGCACAGCCACAAGTGCACCAAGGCCGGGAGGACCCTGGACTTCCCCGACGGAGACCCCCCTCTGCAGCTGCAGTGGTACCTGGGGGCATAGGCCTGAGCCATTCTCGTGGAAGGAGGCAGAGGGGCTCAGGGGAGGAGCAGGGGAGGAGTCCTGGGGCCAACAGGAGGGAAAGAGGCTCCCCAGTGTCCTTGGAACCAGGTCCTCTGCTGCCAGGGACTTCATCCCCAGGAGACTCAGCTTCTCCAGATGTCAGAAGGAGTGACTAGAGAATGTACAGAGAGGGGTGTCCCCCACCCTGCTGGTCAGGTTGGCACTCAGAGCAGCCAGAAAGCTTTGGGCAAAGCAGCTGTGGGGTGGCACCCCCTGCACTGCCTGCCTCACTGTGGAAAAATGTCCTACATTTCCCAGGCGAGTTTCCACATCCATAAAATGGGGTTAGTAAATACATCATCGTGCCCATAGGATTCTGAGAACTAAATGACACAATTTGTCAAAGCGTCTGGCACATAGGATGAACTTAATAAATTATTACGTGAAAAATACCGTTGGGGACTCCAGGGCTCATGCGCGTAGAGCCTTGCCAGGCTGGCCATGTTATTTGGAAGGAGCCAAAATCACTAATATAAAATTTAACAGGGGAAGGATAAGCTTCTCTGCTAAAGTTCAAAACACAGTTCTGTATAAATATTTTCCATTTCTGTCTAGAGAAGTCCCCCCCCACCCCCCGTAATAAGCCCCTGGAACCTCTGGCAAGAAACGTCGATGGGAACACAGCCTGGGATGACTCCCAGCGTCCGCCTGTTTCTTTTCTCAATCAACAAACCCTTTATTAGCCCCGTCTGTGCACCCCGAGTACAGAGTACAAAGCTGGGGCGGCCAGGGTTGGGGGGAATGCCGGGCCCGCCTGCCTCCAGGGATCATCATCTGAGCCCGCTCGGCCTTCGCGGCTGAAAGTTCAGACGACAGCCTGACATTGACCGAGTGTCTGGCCTTCTTCCACTCAGAAACACATTGGGAAATGGATATTCTAGAGGAGTGATCCAGCAACCATTTCTTGGAATCGTAAATGTCTGAGGGTTGCTTCAAGCCTGGAGACGACCTTGTTTTCTTTATCTGTGGGGCCAACATTTTAATGCTACATCTGTGTGAGTATCTTTTGATAATAAGAACCAAATGTTGTCGGTGGAAATGACTGGAAATTACACTTCGGATCAGAATGTGGGGTTTTAGGTTCCCTCTTGGAAGGCAGCACCGAGAAACAAACACACAAGACGTTTGCTCGATAAATCACCTCGGATGTTGCAACCCTCGGGGCTCCTGCCTCCTCCCCTCTCTGGCATCAGAAGGCTGGGGCGAAGCCACCAGGGCAAAGCCCTTCACCGGTTGGTGGTAAATGTCCCATAGCTCAAATTAGACCTGCAGCCCCCACCTCTCGTCTGAGCCTGGTCTCTGACTGCTTCTAGAAATCTTCACCTGGACATCCCACAGTCACATCAGAACCACACTCATAATTTCCCCCAAACTGCTCTTCTATCTCCAGACTCCCCACTGATGGGAGAAACCTGGAAATCATTCCTGACACCCCCTTCCTCCAGCCATGCAGCCCAATGGGTCCAGGCTGGCCCCTCCTGGTCCTGGTGTATTACCCCTTACCCATCCCCTTGACCATGTCCTGGTTTGGGGTCCCTGTCTGAGTCCCAGAGCATTGTAGCAGGCTCCCTCTGCCAGCCCCCAATAGTCAGTTCCCCACCCCTCCAACCCCACCTCCAGCCGAATTGATCTTTGGAAAAACCCAGATCACACTTGGCTGTGGCCCAAACTGAATTGGAACCTGATCCATCAATATCGTCCACTTGAACTCCACCTTTGAAGAAAAATGTAAATGGTTCAGTAGAAACTCCTGTCTAGGATCTGCTGAAGGAGCACCTCTCTGAGCTGCCTGTGCCCAGGACACTCGGGTGGGGTGAGGTTCGCGCCCGTTCCTCCCTTTCACCCTCCACCACATCCTCATCATGGAACCGACAGTCTGGTGGCAGGAGCTGGTTCCAGAGCGGCCCCGGACATGGACACCACCCAGACTCAGTCCCTGCTGGTGAGGGGTCTAGGATGGGCACTGGAGGATTACTGAAAGGAAGCTTTCCAAAAGGAGGTGCCAGAGATCGGCAGGGCCAGTTTGAGAAGACGCTGGAAGGCAGACCGGCTGGGGGCTGGGGGCTGGCGGAGAACTAGTGGGCGGCAGTGCTGGGCTTTCTAGTGATAAGACTACAGACTGCAAGTTCCTCCACGATCACTTCCCAAGCCTCGTCAGCCTTTGCTTGGGACTCACACTTGGGAATCAGGATGGGGCAAGAGACACCCGGGCCTGCCATCCCTCACCTACCAAGCCTGGGCTTCTTGGGCCTGGGCCAGTGTCTCCACAGCACTGGGAGGTCTGCCCGCTGCGGCCCCAAGGGCTTCTGATTCTTGACAGATTTGTGTGCATTTGCTCCACTTTGCTTTGTTTCTAGAAGGCAGCCGGAAAATGAACATTGTCAGGTAAGTGAATAGTCCCCGTTTCTCAACACAGCTCCCCTACCAGTCTTCCCTGAGAACCCGAGGGGCAAAGCTCACTAGAGCTCTCCCGGCTTCTGTCCCCTGGCTGGTGGCTGCAGCAGGAGGGTGATAACAGCTCATTCTGTGGGGCCCTTCTGTTACCCACCCGTGGGTTGTTGTGACCTTCAGCAGAGGAGCTCCTTGGGGACACTTTGGTACAGGAGGGACGGCTTTGTTCTCATGTGTGAGCAAACTGTCAAGGGTGCCCCTGCGGCCTCCCTGTGTCCCTCTTACGCCTTTTAATCCCCCTCAGTCTCTGGGTGACTCCTTTCAGCCACTGGTCATCACATGGAGGGGGTTGGAGGGCAGTGCCTGCCTGGTGGTTCCGCCCACATCTTTACTGTGGCCTGTGGCATTAGCACCTGCAGTCTCCACGCAGGAGTGGGTCCTTCTGTGATAATTAGGCAGAGGCCACTTCTGGCCAGGTTTATCTGCTCTTTGCTGGAGCTGAGTGAGTCCTTAGGCCAGCAACACGGAACAGAGCCCCACTCCTAGGCACAGCCTGGGGTTCATGCAGACCCCACCCGTCGACAGCTCATTCAACTTTTAATCTGTCTAGCGAACACCCCAGGCTCCCTCATGTCACCTCTGTGCACTGAACATTTTTCTTTGAGTGTGTCCTGCCCTGCTGACAGGCACCTGTGAGCTCCATACTCTGACACTCCCATTTGCAGGTGAGCAAGCAAGGCCCTGGGCTGCAAAGTCTCACAGTCAGTGAGGGTGGGGACCCGTCCTTCTGGCTGCACAACGCATTCAGTGACGCAGCCTCGTGCCACGCACCCTGGCTAGGTTTGCCTCTGCATCTTGCTGCTGCATGTTCTCTTGCTCCCGACCAGTGGTGCTCTGAGCCTGCATGCAACCCAGGCATAGGATCCAAGGGAACCCTGCTCACGGAGCCTGGAACAAAGCTGGCAGGAGTCGGCACTCAGCAGACATTTGCAGAGAGCACAGGGCGCCTGGCTCCCTCAGACAGCCCACCCCACCCAGCCCCACCCCCCTGGCGCCAGCTCCTCCTTGGGATTCCAGTACCAAAGCCCCTGGCTAGCTTAAGTTGATATCCGGGAGGGGAGGGGAGTGGAGGGGAGTCCTCACTCATCCAGCCATCCCTGTGAGCAGACCCATCCCTGGATGTCTGATAGGAGTGCCGCCGCGGCCGGCAGCCAGCTCCCTGGTCTGGGGTATTTGCTGAGCACCGTAGGCTCCACCCTGAATTCACAGTAAATCCCAGCGTCTGTCTTCCTCTGGAAGGCAGGCCTGGCTCTGGGCTCCAGAGCGTCAGGGAACTGCCCGTGGGGTGGTCCCTGCACAGAGGAGGCGTCCGAGGGGCCCGCTTCCAGCCACCCCGACTGCAGGAGGGCCTCCTCCGTGGGGTGCTGTGTAATTGGTTCTGCATGGTGTTTGTTATGGTTTGTGTTGAAAAATCAGAAAGAAAGGAGCTGGAGGGGAAGGCCTTGTCGGGAGGCCATGTGGTCGACTCCCTGTGGGCATCTCCACTAACCTGGTCCCAATTAGGGGCTGGGGAGCTCAGGGCCTCCAGTTTGTTTATGAAGCTCTTTGACCAAAATCTGCCTTTTTGGAGTCGTGTTTCCTTTGTCAAGTGCTGTTTGGAAGGCCCCGTGGCCGCGGGGAAGCACAAGGCCTCGCAGTCACAGGGTCGGGTACTGTCCTGCTTAGTCCCTCTGCGCCAGGAGGGCCCAGCACCGGAGCGGATGCTCTGGCTCCCCGACGCTGCTGGCCCCCGTGATTCAAGAAAGAGCCAGATGGAAACTTGGGAAGAGGCCGCGGATTCTTGCAGGACTTGGGCACCATTTTCACCATCGACAAAAATACTCTTCGCTATATTTAGGCCGCGCTGCTCACGGCCTCTCCCCCTTCCCCTCAAGAATGTCTCGCAGTTGGTTTTTGTCATTTAGCATTTTTTCCTACCTCCTGCAGAAATCATCAGGGGCTCGCCTTCCCTGAGTTCAGTTTCCCTGCTGCTTCCTAATTAGAGTAGAGCTCTGGCCAGACTACCACCTTCCAGCCGGATGTAGGCGTCAGTGCACAGCATGGGTGCCTGCTGCCCCACCCCACGGCTCGCGGCTGGCACGCCTGGGGCACCTGCTCTGCGCTGGGCCCTGTGCAGTTGCCACACACGCGTGTGCCTCTCAGGCTCCGTTCCCGTGGGCTGTGGGCAGCAGTCTCACCACCTCCCCAGCTTAGAGAGGAGAAAATGGCTCACGGGCCCCACTGCGCAGCAGGGGCCTGAATCCAGGTTTGTCTGACCCTTTCTGAGACGGAAACGATGCTCTACAGCTTCCCTGTGTGTGGCCCCACGACCCAACACGGGGACATTGGCTTCTAAAGACCAGCGGGTTTGCCTGTCACGTGGCATCTGCCTGACTGGCCCCAGACAGGCCCAGTCCTGAGGGCTCAGGGAGGGGACCCCACTCCTGAGACACCCACCCCCAGCCCACTCAGAAGCCTGCTCGTCTCCAGCCCTGACCCAGTGGAAGGGACATGGAAGTCCCCTTGGCTCTCAGCAGGTGTGGCCACTTGCCCAGGCGTGAAGTTGCCAGTTCACAGTGGGGTGGCCACCAGGCTGCTGGTCGGCCTTGGCCTGTCTGGCTGCAGTCAACAGCTTCCCACTGGGCAGCACCTGACTGCCCTCAACCAGGAGGCAGCGTGTCTTCCTGAACCCACGCCTCAGGCCACGGGAACGTCACTGACGGGCGGAGTGTGGCCGTGGCCAGGCGCTCTTTCAGACTCTTCTGCTGCATGAACGGGTCGAGTCTGCATGACAGTCCCAAGGTCCCACCATCCTCCCCACGTAGCACATGAGGAAGCTCAGGCTGTCATTTGAGAGACAGGGGGCCATGAGGCCAAGGTCAAGAAACAAACCAGACCACGTCCCTCTCCTGGACCCTCAGGGCATCCTCAGTCCAAGAGAGAGGATGGACCTGGGCCCCAGAGCCTCCTCCTTCGGGGTCCTGACTGCCACTCCAGCCGCTTTCCAGGATCCCCGCAGCCCCCTGTGCCCCGGGCCTCTGCCCAGGCTATCCGTCCCCCGGAGCGTCCTGCTCACCTCTCTGCTGCGAACACCTCCTCTTCCTCTTCCAGGACCTTCCAGGCATCAGCGGTCGGGGGTCTTTTCAGGAGCAGCTCCTGTCCTCCTTCCTGTCCCCTCCCATCCTTGTGCCAGCCAGGTACACCTGTCTTGGGACACCTCGCAGCATTCCTCTAGAGTGGACAGTGGGCCCTGGGAGGACAGGCACCCGGCCCCTGGGAGCATCTGTGTCCTTGAATCCTGCACCCTCTGGCCCGGGGTAACTGCTTAGTGTTTGGGGGGGGGACCCCTGACCCCATGTCCAGGCCAGCCTCCTCTTATGCTCTGCCCCCTGACCTGGTGCCAAAGCCACCCCAAGTTGGGCTCCTCACTGGTGATTTGAAACTCCAGCTTCCATTCGCTGAAACGGAAAGGTGCCTCCCGAGCCGGGTGTCGTGACGTTCTGCACAGCACCCCTCTCTGCCCGCCCTCCTCACACTTGTCTGGTGCCCTGGCAGGCAGGTATCCGGGGCACGTGTGACCGTGCAAAGATGCACACACCTTAGGAACATCACTGTTCGTCTCCATAACGAAGTGCCCAGGAAACACGGGCGGGGATGCCTCAGACGCCCCGTCCAAGGGAGCCGCGCTGGGGTGAGTGGCCACAGCCCTGCGGGTGCAGGGACGCTTCCCAGCAGAGAGGCTCTCCTGCAGCCCCACATGCTCACTCTGATGTGGCTGCTGAGTGCCTGGAGACGGGGTCAATCCCAGGGCAGTTTCCCAGCACCGCACCATCCGGGGACGGGCCACGGGTTCCAGAGTGTCTGGGCAGCACCCATGTGTCGGGTCCCTGCAGCCAAGAAACCAGGGCCTGAGAAACCCTGAGCTCTGCAGTTCTGCCTGCGAGGGTCATCCAGCGTTGGGGGAGGGGGAGGGCTGTGGGGACTGAAGAGACATTTAGGAGACCCAGTTGCCAGATGGGCCCTGGAGCCGGGGTAACAGGGGGCAGGAGGCTCTTGGCAGCTCCGGCTGCTGCCCAGGTGTGGTGACGAGAACAGAGCGGGAAAGAGGCGGGAAGCCACCATCAGAGGGAGAGCATGTGTCTGAGTTTGCAAGAACCGAGGCAGCCAAGCCCAGCAGACGGGCCACAAGCAGAAGAAAAGCCTTTCCCACCGTCCTGGAGGCCCAGGTCCCGGGTCTGCTGGCCCTTCTCCGTCACTCCCTCCCAGACGGCTTCCTTCTCCTGCGTCCTCGTGTGGTCGCTCCTAGGGTCCCTATTTCCTCTTCTTAGAAGGACTGTGGCCCACGGCAGGGACCTCTTTCTACTTTACTGACCCCCTGGAGACCCTGTCTCAGTGACTTCACTGACCCTCTCTCTCCCGTTCTGAGGTCCTGGGAAGGTGGCCTTGGACACTGTGGCCGGGGATGGGGATCGGGGATGATTCAGACCACAACAGCAGGCAGATGGCTTTGAGTGGGCTGAGTTCTGAGAACCCCGAGCCATCCAAGAGGGGAGGTGGAGGGGGTCTGAGTTCAGAGGGAGGGCTTGGCTGCGGCTGCAGATTCAGGGACGAGTGGCTGAGGGACAGTGACAGAGTTGAGCCAACATCAAGAGGGGAGGGAGAGGGGCTGGGGATGTGGCTCAAGCGTTAGCGCGCTCGCCTGGCATGCAGACAGCCTGGGTTCGATCCTCAGCACCACATACCAACAAAGATGTTGTGTCTGCTGAAAACTAAAAAATAAATATTAAAATTCTCTCTCTCTTTAAAAAAAAAAAAAGAGGGGAGGGAGAAGGAGGACCTGGCCACAGCCCAGGAGCTCACCGTGGGAAGTGCAGGTGGAAGCTGTGGCCACAGGGCAGGAGGAGGGGGGGGGGGATTGCAGAAGGAACCCAAGAAGATTTCTTCACGGGAGTCCAGCTCATTGGTGCACGCCTGTAATCACAGCGGCTCGGGAGGCTGAGGCAGGAGGATCACTAGTTCAAAGCTAACCTCAGCAACTTAAGCAAGGTCCTAAGCAACTTAGTGAGAGCCTGTCTCACAATAAATAAAAAGGGCTGGGAATGTGGCTCATTGACTGAGCACCCCTGAGTTCCATCCCTGGTACCAAAGGGTGGGGGGAAGAGATTTCTTCAGGGGAGAGGGAGTGATCTTCCACATGGCCTCCTCCTTTCTGGCACGAGTCCGGTTTCATGTCTTCCAGAAATGGCAGACCACCTGGGGCAGGAGCTGGGTTCCATCCATGTCCCCAGCCCTTCCCCAGGGGCCTGGCTCAGGAAGAGAATAAAAATAAAAATACGGAAATATTAATTTTTAGTTTTCCACCAGCAAGTATGAATTCCTGTTTGTCTGAAATCAGCCTACTTTCTGGGAGTCAAAAAGGGGTAAATGTGCCCTTTGATCATGAGAGGCTCACACCCTCCCCACAAAGGATTCTGGGCTTAGATGAAACACCCAGATGTGCTGTTCGACTTGGAAGGCTAAAAAAATTTAAAAAGCCTGTGCTCAGTGTGCCTTTGTTTGGCCTTTAAACATTGATTGGCTGAAGTGAATGATGCCTTCCAGATGCTTCTATCTCCTCCAATCTCTTCCAGCCTGGAGTCCGGCTGGCCAGCTGGGCCCCAGCACGGGCCTCCCTGCAGCCCAGCACCCGCACATCCAGATGGCCTTTGCCTTCCTCTGGCCGGTGCAGCTGGGGTGGTGAAGGGCCGGGAAGGCCTCCCCACGGCCCCTGGGGCTCCAGCATTCCCCAGGCTGTGCTCCCGGCTGGAGAGCCCAGGACGGAAGTCAGGCATTCCAGCCCCCGGGGGGTGGGCAGTCTTGATGCCCATGATGTTATTTTGAGATCCTCAGAGAGGCCTCCACTCTGCCTGCTCAGCCCCACCTCTCGGATCGCTGTCCTCTCCCGCTGCCTCGGGGACTGCTGCTAGTGACGGGACCCCTGCGTGTGCTCGGGCTCTGAGCCACCATCCTGGGTCCCTCCACACACTGGCATTTGTCACATGCTGACTTGAAGGGACGGATAGCTTTCTTCTCTTAGAAGAAACGTCATCCTGGGGCTGGGGATGTGGCTCAAGGGGTTGCAAGCTCGCCTGGCAGGCGCGGGGCGCTGGGTTCGATCCTCAGCACCACATAAAAAATAAAATCAAGATGTTGTGCCCACCCAAAACTGAAAAATAAATGTTAAAAAATTTAAAAAAAAAAAGAAACATCATCCTTGCAGTCTGATTGAACAAATTAGGCACCGACATTAGCATTGCTTTTTAACTTTTCATTTCATAATAATTATAAATCCACGGAAGGTCGTGAGAAATAAAAATAGCACAGAGAGACTTCAGTTTCTGAGAAGATGGAACAGATCGTTTTTCCTACTTCATTCACTAAATACCGCTAAAAACCCTGGACAAATATAAGAAGACTGACCAGTGGGGACAGGGGGGAAGCTTAAGATGACAGGGACCTCAGGACCCAAGGAACAACAAGGCAATGGGTTCCCTGGGGTCCCCTTTTGTCTTGAATATTGTAGCCTTGGGAGGAAAGTGGCCCTAACCCTAACCCACAACTGTCCCAGCAGAAGCCTGATCCTCCACCCAAAGGGTCAAGAGAGGGGCCTCGCAAGGAGACCCTTTAGACAGCAAGTGCCCCACCCCACAGAAAAGCCACGGCCCAGCCACGTCAGGCCCTGGTGACTTGGCCACCATTGCCCTGGGCAGGTACCGGAGAAGGCTGAGGGGGACTCGCATTCCCGCCAGCTGGTGATGAGGTCCCCCTGAGGTGGTGCAGAGACTCGGGGCTCCCTCTGTGATCCAAGGGTAAGGAGGCTCCCCCTCTTCTCCCCCTGCGGCTCCAGTGGGAAGAAGTAACTGGGCACTCCTACCCTCCCAGCCAGGGAGGCATCCTGGAGGCTTGGCAGGGACGGGGACTCCTGCCTCCAGGACCAGCCCCCGCAGGCATCGGGCTGAGAGGATCCCCGACTTCCACCTCCACCTCCAGGCAGGAGGCGGCCCCCTGCTCCCCGCCAGAGCCCTCACAGGTGAAATGAGATCCAGGACCTCACAGGAATGCGAAAATGCCCCTCATCTCACCAAGAACCAGAAAGGTTTCAAAGTGGATGAAAAACGACCATGAACAGACCCAACCAAGGACAGATGTGTTAGGTTCTCGCAGCCGTGATACCAAACAAGCGAAAACACAGAAAGCCTCAACCAGGAAACGCAAGAACACCCGGGAAACCATCTGGGAGCAGAAAGATCCAGCAGCAGAGACTGCCCAGGATCAACAATGGGGGAGATCTTTCGGGGGAAAATAGACAAAACCTAGGGACCTGGGGGACTTCCAGAAACTAAGAAAAAGAAAAAAACTCGAAAGCAGCAGATTTCTCATGGAAACCACGGCAGTCAGGAGAAAGAGGCACGGCTGGGAGAAAGAAGTCGGAATGAAGGGAAAACCAATACAGACCAGAGGAATGAAACTGGGGAAATTACTCACCAACAGACCTGAACTAAAGGAGCTGCTAAGAGAAACCTAAGCAGAAAGGGAAAAAATAAGATAAGGAATCTTGGAACGTCAGGAACATAGGCAAAAATATGGGAAAATACAATAGGATTTCCTTCTCTTGAATTTTCTAAATCATGTTTGACAATTAAAATGAAAATTTCAACACTATCTGATGTGGCTCTAAATATATGTGGAGGAAATATTTAAGACAATTATAAATGGGAGAAGGTAAATTAACCTAAAGGGAGGTAATATTTCTACACTTTAATCGGTAAATGTCAATAGTGATAGGTAAGTGCTGTATATATCCTGTACATATAATCTAGAGTAACTGCTAAAATTGCTAAATAATACATTTTTATAGATAAATTAAAATTCTAGTAATTCTAGCTATGTGGGAGGCTGTGAAGACTGAGCATGTGTTCTACTCACAATGGAGTTCAATAAGAAATCAATGACAGCAAGAAAACAGGAGATTTCCAACACTTAGAACTAAACAGCCTATTTCTAAGTGATCCATAAGCCAAAGAGAAAGTCTTGAGGGAAGTAAGGAAAATACATTAAACTGAATAAAAATGAAAATAAAATGCTTCGAGATCTTTGAGACACAAAAGCCGTGCTACTAGGGAAACTCACAGCGGTCAGTGCCCAGTTAGAACGGAGGAAAAGCCCGAGTCCATCCATAGTCAGGGACTCGCCCTCAGGCATGGAAAGGAAGAGAAAAGCCACCCAGGCAGTAGGCGGAAGGAAGAATACAGAGCAGAAATCAAAGCCATCGAAACCAGAGGATCTGTTAGACCAAGAGCTGGTTCTTTAAAAAAAAAAAAAAAAAAATTTAATTGTAGATGGACCCAATACCTTTATTTTTATTTATTTATTTTTTAAGTGGTGCTGAGGATTGAACCCAGGGTGTCACATGTGCAAGGCAAGCGCTCTACCACGGAGCCACAGCCCCGGCCCCAAGAGCTGATTCTTTAAAATTGGTCAACCTATCGACACTGCCAAAGGAAACAGAGACAGCACACAGATTACCAGTAAATGCAGAGCTCCCAAGGATGACAAGGGAAAACTAGGCAGCTCTATTGTCTCTCTCTCTCTCTCTCTCTTTTCCTTTGGTCCTGGGGATTGAACTCAGGACCACTCAACCACTGAGCCACGTGCCCAGCCCAATATGCACAGCTCTGTACACACAGATCAAACACAGGAGACGGCACAACTGGTGAACGATCCCAACTCATCCAATATGATACCGGTCATCTGGGCAGCTCTGTAACTTTTGATGGAATGGATCATATAATTTAAAAATGCCTTGAAAGAAGTCTTTTTGAGGTCTAGAAGGTTTAATGGAAAAATTCTACCAATCTTTTTCAGATACCAGAAGGAGAGGGAATATTTTCCAATTCACTTTATGAACATAGCATTATCCGGATACCCGAACCAGAGAAAGACAATACCAAAAACAGATAGTGAAACAAACAACAAAAAACCAATATTCCCCTTAAACACAGGTGAAAAAATCTGGACAAGATACTAGTAAGTAGAACTTACAATGTGTGGAACTATACAACACGACCGTGTGGATTTTATTTTGGAGACAAAGAGCTGGGTCAATATTTGAAAAACAATATAACATATTAATGGACTAGAGAAGAAAAATCCTGTGAGCTTCTCGATTGATGCAGGAAAGACATTAGACAAAATTCAAACTTCTGTGTGGAAAAAATGCTTAGAAAATGAGAATAAAGAGGAAATTCCACAAGTTGATAAAGAGCACCTACAAAACCCTACAGCTAGACTTAATAAGGTACATTTCCCTAAAATTGGGAGCAAGGCAGTGATGTCCACTCTCCCCTCTTATTTAAATAGTGCTCTAAGTTTAAGCCAGTAAACGTGACAAGAAGAGGAAACCAAAGGTCTACAGGTTGGAAAGGAAGAAATGAAACTGACCCTATTTGCAGATGATACAGTTTCCTTGGTTGAAAATCCCTTGGATTCAGCAAAACATACTTAGAACTAGTGAGTTCAGCAGGATTGAAGGATGTGAAGTAAACATCGAGACCTCCACGTTATTTCCATGTAGTCACAACAAATGTGTAGATACCAAAATTATAAACACAATCTCATGATCATTTTAAAAATGAATTACATGTAAATCTAACTAAACATGGATGGGACATGTCTACTGAGAACTATCCCACGCAGATGACAGTAACTAAGAGATTGAGTGAATGGAGAGGCACACCTTGTTCCTGAGCTGAAAGACAAAACGATTGTCGATTCTCTCCAAATATGCACACATTTAC
Source organism: Urocitellus parryii (assembly GCF_045843805.1). NCBI lineage: Eukaryota > Metazoa > Chordata > Mammalia > Rodentia > Sciuridae > Urocitellus > Urocitellus parryii. The sequence continues at coordinate 4,359,005 of NC_135535.1, read as the reverse complement.
CACAATTCCCTTCGGGATTCCAGCAAGAATAGATCATACATAGAATTAGAAAGAGCATCCTAAGACTTACATGGAAAAGCAAAGGAATGAGAATAGCTCAAACAATTTCTTAAAGGAAGAATAAAGTAGGAGGAATGGATCCAGTCACGTGGTTTATTATATAGCAGGCTGTTGGCAGAAGAGCAGTCACAGGGACAAATCAACAGAGCAGAGAACTCAGGACTAGACCTCCACAAATACCCCCAGCTGATGATTGACACAGGTGCCAAAGCAGACCCCGGGGAAAGTGGCCTGTTCTATGAATAGCACTAGAGATATCAGACATCCATCCCAGCGGCTCAGGAGGCTGAGGCAGGAGGATCGCAAGTTCAAAGCCAGCCTCAGCAAGTTAACGAGGCCTTAAGCAACTCAGTGAGACTCTGTCTCTAAATAAATACAAAAATAAATAAATAAAGGGCCTGGGGATGTGGCTCAGGTGCCCCTGAGTTCAATATCCAGTACAAACAAAAAGAGAAAAAGGAAATTAAATTGTACATCCATTGGCAAAAAAAAAAAAAAAAGGCTCAGGCCTCCTAAACATTAAAAAAAGTGGATCACAGGCTCAAATGAAAACCATGAAACTGTGTAATCTTTAGAAAAAGTAGGGGGAACTCTTTGGAATCTAGGACAAGGCAAAGAATGATCAGAGCTGACACTGAAAGCATGATTCATAAACAGAAAAATTGATAAATCCAGCTCATCCAAATTTAAAAATTTTTGTGCTATGAAAAACCTGGCTAAGAGAATGAAAGCTACCAACTGGGAGGAAGTGTCTTCAAGCCACCCACCCACCCACCAAAGGACTGACACCAGACCTCTCAAACTCAGCAGTAAATAAAACAAAAACCAGACGCAGCCAACAACCCCCTTAGAAAACGATCAAAGCTTGTGAAGAGGCATCTCACCCAAGAACAGATGACGGGAAGCACATAGATTAGCCGTCAGGTCCCTGTGAATTACAGCCGCAGGGGATGGTTCACTGCACACCTCCCTGAACAGCTGAGATGGAAAAGAGTGCCCACACCCAGTGCTGGTGAAGATGCAGGGAACTGACCCCGGTGCACTGCAGGTGGGAACGTAACGTGGTACGGCCACTCCGCAAAACCACGCGGCAGTTTCTCTAAAAGAACTAAACAGTTTCCACAGGCACTAGCAACTGCTCCTGAGAAACAAAGACTTCCCTCCACATCAGTACTTGATATATATAGGTCGTGCCTTCTTCTTTTTTTTTAATATTGTTATAGATGGACAAAATGTCTTTATTTTATTCATTTATTTTTATGTGGCACTGAGGATTGAACCCAGGGCCTCACATGTTCCAGTCAAGCGCTCTACCACTGGGCTACAAGCTCAGCCCTTGTGCCTGTTCTTAACGGCCCCAGCTGGGACAGCCTGGCTGTTCACTGACCACCGAGCGGGTCTCACCACCAGGCCTCCAGGACCACCTCTCTCCAGCTTTCAGCATGGGCTGGATTTTGTCAAATGCTCTTTCTGTGTGCCCTGGAGTGGTTGTCGGATTCCTGCCAACGTGGGGAGCTTTGTCATGTGGCCGACTTTGGCACGTCGGACCTACCTCGGTCCCTGCGGAGGCCCCGCTGGCCATGCGTGCTGCCCCTTCTACACTGGCCTTGGTCTGGTAATGCCTCAGGAAGGACCTTCGCGTCTGTACTCACGAGGGACTCTGAAGTGCGGTTGCCTCTCTGGTAGAGCCTTTGGTCTTGGTGAAGAGGGCAAGGCTGGCCTCACTAAGAGGATTGGGAAATAGTCCTCCTCCTGTTTTCCGAAAGAGTCTGTATAAAACGGGCATCATTGTTTCCTTCCATCTTCGACATGTTCACTCACCACTGAGGCCCTCCCTCTCACCTGGAATCCCTCTCCCCACACAGTAGGTCCTCACGATGCTTGGAACAAACGAGTCTGTGATCTGGACGGGGAGCTGTGGCTTTGGAATTTCCAGGCTGCGCTGGTAACGGAGAGATGAAGGGCTGAGCTGACCGACCGAGGGGTGGGCCTGGCTGGAGAGCTTCAGAGTCAAGCCCAGGAGACTGCCCTGAGGCCCACAGCCCTTGTTGTCAGGCCTTAGAGACAGCCCTGATTCCAGTCTGGTTAGGGCAGGGAGAAGGCCCTGGAGGAGCCTGGGAGGAGGGAAACCTGATAAATCCTTCAGCCTCGCCTCTCCTGCTCTTGGCCACTTGACCAGCGTGAGGCCGGGGATGGAGTAGCAGCAGGTGGTACGGTGGCTGCCTAACATGCACGAGCCTTGGGTCCGAGTCTCAGTCCTCCCATCCTCTCCCCATAAAAACCACCTCTCACGTGTGAGCTCGGGTACCGGTGGGTGCACTGGCGTTATGCATGCACAGGCCACCAATGCCTAACCTCCTGGCCCCTTTCCCCACGCTGCGGCCATCAATGCCCGAAGTCCTATCCTCAGGGAGGAGATTTGAGACCTGCCCCTCATCTCCACCTGCCACCGCCTCATGAATGAACCTTCTCTTTTGCAAACATCGTATCAGTGGTTGGAGCACCATGTGGAGCCTGCCTGCTTCCCTAACAGACCCTCCCGCTCTCAGAAATTGAAAATCCATGCCCAAGGTGCTGTTGGTCTTCTCTGCTTCCCTTCCTTTCTCCCCTACCACTCACGGTCGTGAGCACATAACGAAACGGTGGATGCCCAGAAAAGAGAGGGGTGCTCATCCCAAGGCGCAGGCAGGTGTCCAGCGCCTGGGGTGCCGTTCCCACCAACCAAGGTCCTGTGGCCATGCCTGTGTGTGTCTGTGCTGGGCAAGGCTGCGCCTTGAGGGAGGACTGGACAGAGTAGCCTTGCCAGGCTCATGCCCATGTTCCCGACATAATGACCACAAACCACCGAAAAAGAAGAAATGATGGCACACCCTGTTTCTAAAGGCCAGGAAATAGATTCTGCATTTTGGAAATTGTTCCATTCAAAAACTGTCAAAATGAAAAGACACAGGCTGGAAGGGACGCGCTCCAACCCTGGGCAAGCTCGCTGGTGGGGACTGGCTCTCTGCACACGTGTGACCCGAGGTGTTGCTGGGTGGCGTTCGCAGAGGGTCAGGGACACATCTCCTACTGCCAAAGTGCAGCGAGCCGAGGGACCCGGACAGCAAAGCCTCTGTCTCCAGTCCCCGGGGTGACCTCAGAGTCTAGAGAGAAGGGTTTCTGGAAGAGTTCTGAAGCATTATGTGTTCTGCGTAACTGGACCCATTCTTTCTTGTTTCTCTAAGGTAGACCTCATATCTTTAGGGTCTGTTTCATTTTCCATTAAGCTTTGAAAAGTACATTTTGAAAGTTCCCTGGCATCAGAGTGAGTCATAAGACCTCCGAATCGCCAACAGTTGGCTTTTTCTAGAATGTGAGTGTGGGGGAAATGTTATTAAAGTGATTTTCGTGCGCAGAGAGAGAGAGAGAGAGATTAGGCTCGAATAAAGCCTGCCATAAAAATACACGTGTTCTCTGGGGAATGTTTCAGTTTTGATTTCAGGGTTCAGTCTTGGCTGGGTGATGAGAGTCTTTAACAGATATCTTTTCTTTTTTAGTTTGGGCTTGTTTTGTGTTTGTTTGGCCTGAATCCATACTGTGACTCCAAGGCATAAAATGATGAGATTATACACCCTCCAGATTTTTTCTCACATTTGTAGAGCCTTGATTCCGGGTTCTTCCGTGCCAGTAACTTATGTGTGTGGGGATGCAGCGCAGGTTTTAACAGCGCCTGGGCCAGGTACTTCCAAACTTGATCCCCGGGGTGGAGGGAACAGTGTTTCAGCCTATTGGCCCCAAATCGATTTACCCCAGGGCTGCACGCACGTGTTTCTCATTAAGGCTCTTCCTCCCCCGGGGACAGGCCTGGGACGCCGTCTTTCCTTAATTTTCCCGCCTTGCTTGGTGCCCAGCTGCGTGACTCGGACACACTGCCCTGAGAGGCGGGGGACACGGACAGGTTCCCTGGGAGCAGGAGTCACACACACCTCAGGACAGAGGGCGCTGCCCGGTCTTTCACTTCCAGAATGGACTCTGGGAACTCAGAGCAGAGGTGTGGCCTTGAAAGCCAAGAAGCTGCTTGGCGGAGGGAGAGACTTCTGGGAGGGGGAGAAGAGAGCCTCTGGTGCAGCCATGACCTGTGCCCGCTCTCTGCTCCTCCCCAGGACAGCTGGGCCTGCACCACAGTGGGTGAGGGCCAGGGGTGGAGGTCACTCGCAGAGGACCTGCTGGCTGCTCTCTCTGGAATGCCTTCTCTCTTCCCAGTGACCCTCACCTGTTCCTTAGGAGTCCTTGGGTCACATTTTCCCTGTCTAGGAAGACCGGCCCTGGGCCACGGTGACCTGTCTCCTCTCCGGGTTTCCTTGTCCTCCGTGAGTCCCTCTGTCCTAACCTAATCGCAGGGTGCTGCTATCTTCTGTTTGTGTCCCAGTCTGTGAGCTCCTCTGGGGGGGTGGCCCTCGTCTCGTGCAGCTCTGTGCTTCAGAGGGAGTGAAGGATGCTCTGTGCCCCCTCTGGCCCTCCCTCTGCCACCCAGACCGTCAGCGTTCTCTAGAGAGACCTGTCCTGCCTGCACTCCCTGCTCCTTCTGAGACTCTTCTCTGTGTTATTCCTCAGCATTTGACTCTGCTGGACCCAGAAGGTGGTTCTCTTTGTGTCCCCGCCCCCGCCATTTGGGTAAGTTGAGCTTCTTTGACCTTTGGATTGGCATCTGTTCCTGTTTGGGGGAAATTCTTAGTCATAATCAAAGTATGGCTATTGTTCTTTTCTCTCTCTCCTCCTTTTCTGAGGCTACAATTACAAGTATGCCAAACCTTTTGATTAGATCCCAAGTCTTGGTGTCCTCTGTTTTATTTTATCCATTCTTCTTTCTCTGCCTCAATTTAAGTATTTTCTACAGGCTTCCTTTGAGTTCACTTTTTCTGTGCTCTGCTTTAACTAATTTGTGGTTAAAGTCTTCCATTAATTTCTATATTATAATAATTTATATATAACATTCTAGAATGTTAATTTGGCCCTTTCTCTACAAAGATTCCAATTTCCTATTGAAAGCATGCCTTTTATTATTATGTTGTCCACATTTTCCTCTGTCTTGTTTGACGTATCCATCATTATCATTTTAAGATGCTGGTGCACTGATCTCAACCTCTGCCTGGGTTCTGTGAGCATCTTTCCCTCCACTGCTCCCCCCCCCCCCCCGTGTTCTTAACTCTTCGTGTCTAGGGATTTGAATGGCGTGCTGGACATTGTGTACGAGAAGTAGGTTCTGGGTGGCATCGCGCTCCCCAGGATGGTTCCTCCTCACGTCCTAAAACTATTCGTGCTTACGTGAAAGAAGCTGAACACACAGCTGATTCTGTTGAATAAATAATATGAGAGCTGTCCACTTCAATCCAAACGGAAACTGGGCAGGAAAGGGGCTGGACGTGCAACCTGCCCCTGGCCACGCTGTCGGAGGCCTTTGGAGGCTTTTCGTTGAGAACCTGGTGGGCGCCTGTCTCCACGGCCCTGAACGTCCACAGGACAGCCAGCTCTGCCCTCCTAGCTCAGCCTTCCCACTCCACCCAAGTGGACTTCCAAGAATGTACCAGTAGGGGAAGCCGGCTATGCATCCAAACCCACTCCAGTTCCTCGGCTGTTCTTTTCGCCTCAGGTGCCTCTCCATACATTCAAACAGGCGCCCTCTCCTGTGTGACCATTCAAGTATTTGGTAGTTTCTCTTCTGGTTCTGCCAGCAGCCCAATCCTTAGCCCTCAGAAAAAAATAATAAAATAATAGCTGAAAACCGTCAGTGCACACTTCCCAATGGCAACTCCTAAGTTCCCTGGCTTCCGGGCTCCTCCGTGCATTTCCAAGTCTGATTTTCATTCATCCAGCTTTTTCTAATCATTGCATTGGGAACATGGGCCTTGATGATCTACTACTTAGTCCAATTTACAAAACACAGGAAGAATGTCCCCTACATAGAGTTTTGCTTTTAAAATATAATTGTGCTCTAGGGGAACCACCAGACGCAGAATTGCATCCACACTGGGATGCCCACTGGAGAGATCCTTGAAGCAACCATGCAAAGACCTTGCAGGGAACATGGGGAAATTGACTGTCTGGTCGGGGTGATCAAATTGTGGGGTTTTTCCTCTTTTTTATTTCCTTTAATAGGATTATAATGTGGTTTGTGGAATTTTCCAAAGTATTTTGGAAATTCAGACTTGGCTCTTGTGCCTCTGCTTGTAGGACTGTGTCCCTGGTTCATATGTATGGCCAGTGCTGTGCCCCTCGACCTACCCTGAGTCATGCCAGGTGAGTCCTGCTCTTTGAAGAGTCCCGACTTCCTTCTCATCTGGATCTTAACAAGGTTGAGGCTGGAAGCATCATGAGTGTCCATTGCTTGAGCCTCCTGGATTCTCTGGTGCTTTGGTGACTCCCACTGGAGTCAGAGGTGGGGAGGGGAGAGCACCAGACTCAGCCTCTCCCTGTCCGTGGGCACCTGGGAAGCTACAGGCCTGGCTGGGCCCAGGTTTCTCTCTCTGTAAGTGAACAATGTGCCCGCACCTCTTGGGCCCAGGCTGTGTGTGGCTTGCCAGGTCTTGACAGAATCTGCCTTGGAACCTGGGAGTCCACCTGAGCAGCAGCCTTCCATTGCCCATGGGACACATGCCCGGCCCTGGGGCTCCTGGAAGGATCTGATTAGCTGCGTTCACAGGTCCGGCTCTCCCGTGCATCGAGACTGCACGTGAACGCATGCAGGACGCACATGCACATTCTCTGGGCAATCCCTGAGCTGGGGACCTTGACATGAACCAGGGGCAGCCCCACCCTGCAGTGAGAGAGACGGCAATCAGGCAGGGCCAATATGGGTGCTGTGTGCCAAGACCCAGGGAATGAGGACCTGTGGGGACAGAGAAGAGGGCCGGGAGGAGAAGCAAGGCCCCATGACCCCCACCCCCCACCCCGTGGACTGCCCAGCTGGAGCCTGACGTCATGGGCTGGTGCCGTCAAGCACCATCACACCCCAGATCCCAGGGGCGGATGGCGGTGGTGGTCTGAAACATGAGAACGTGTGAAACGTGGTCGTGAATGAAGTCAGCCTCGTGAAATGTGAAACCTGAGACACGGCGACTTCTTCCTGTTTCAGAGTAAACACTGCACATTTTACACCAGGAAAGAAACTAAAACTGAGGATGCAGTAGGAGCCCTGTACAGCGGTGAGATCACGACTCCATGTCAGGCATTTCTCTTTGCTGGAAGCTTCTGTTTGTGATGGAGGAGGGGGGGGGGCAGGTGCACAGAGCTGAAATGTCCCGTCCCTGTCAGAGCAGCTCTTTGAACACTTTGGGCAGCTTTTGAAGGGAGAGAACAGGTTGGTGGGGAGGGGAAGGGCCTGCCATGTGGGGCAATGGCAGCCACAGGCAAGGGGAGGCGGTGGGGAAGGGTAGCTCCTGTCTCAACGGAAACTCTGTCCCTTGCAGTGCTAGCTCTGTGGAGGCCGGAAAGCAGTCTGGTTCCGTTCTGCACAGAGAACAGTGCCTGGCACATAGTAGGTGCTCAGTAGAACATTTGCTGAGTGAGCGAATGAACCAGCTGTTTCTGGATGTGCAGAGAAGAGGCTGAAGATGAACTAAAACACAGGGCAGTGTCCAAGGGCTGCGCATGGCCACTGGGTCCTGACCCTCGTGCTGCAGACCCTGGGGAATCAGCGAGGAGGACCAAGCCACTGCCCTTGCCCAGCTGTCCCAGACGTGGGGGGAGGAGGCAGATGTGCGGCTGGGTGGCCCTGGCCACAAACAGCCTCCCAGGACAGCCTGGGCTCTGCCGGGGCCTGTCCTGAAGCTCCTGGTTCCTGCTGTGCTACTCGAGCCATGGCCAGTGCCCGGCTGAGGATCAGGGAGCCGGAGACAAACAGCGGCAAAGCCAAGGGCTGGGAAGGAGGCGAGCCCAACAGGGATGGCTGGGAACATCGGTCTCCTGAGCTTCCCTGCAGAAGGGCTGAGAGCGTCCAGCACGTGGCCAGGGCCCCGGCCCCCTCAGGACTCCTTGAAGACACACTGTAGGCGGTTAAACCTACGCGGAGCCGCCACGGCCTCTCTCCAGTCTGGGCTGTTCTTCCCGCCTCAGGTGCCTCTCCACGCTCCTTCTGCCACGGAACTCCTGATGCAGAGCCTCCCCCACGTCTTCTGAGGTGGACTCTCCCTGCTGTGGCCGCCGCCATCACAGCTAACGCTTAGCACATAGGCTCCACGTGTGTTGGGATTCCAACTCCAGAGCCAGCATGAAGCTGGGTCGCAGCCATGTGCAGCTCAGGGTGGTCAAGGTCATCAGCTCCTTGCTGGCCATAGAGACAGAGCCCACACACCCTCACAGCGCCACAACACGCTGCCCGCCAGGAGTCACTGGACGTGGCCTCCAGCACTGTCCCTGGGCACCCTCTCCTGATCCTTTTCTTTTGGCATCTGTTTGACACTGAGATTCTGGAGAGACCGGGCCATACACTTGACCAGATGCCCGGCTCTCTCCTCCCCTCCCCGCCCACCTGGCAAACTCTTGCTGGGGCCTGAGAGCCCACCTCCAGCAGGTGCCCCTTCTCAGGGTCCCACGGCTCTCCCCGGCACCACCACACAGTGAGCTGGGCCTGACCCTTCAGTTTCCAGGGTCCAACACCAACCTGGCCCAGGTGTGCTCAGTGTTTATCGAATGCATGAATCCAGCCCAACACAGGTGGGTTCTGAAGTCCACCTGGAGTCACAGGGATTAAACCAGGTGCTGGTTTGGCCACTTCATAAAACTATGATGGCAGGAAGGTCTGTTCACCCACTTGAACTTCAGTTTCCTCCACCATAGGGTGCAGCAGTGGGGAGCAAAGACGGGAGGAAGGGAATCACACCCTGAGTTCATCTGTGAGGGGTCCTGGTGTCAGTTCGAGCCCAGGTCAGGGAAGGGGGGCTTGGGGGTGTCCGTCAGGCTCACAGCTATCATAGATTCTCCTATTAGATGAGTCAATGCGAAGGTTCTTTTTTTTTTTTTTTTTTTTTTTGGTGCTGGAGATTGAACCCAGACCCTTGTGCATACCAGGCAAGCTCTCTACCAACTGAGCTATATCCCCAGCCCCAACATGGAGATTCTTGAGTCCTCTGGAAAAACACTGTCGGGAAACTCTGCGCTGACAATTTAGCAGAACAAGCTTGTTTGTGCAGGTCCCAGGGGCTCCCCCGTACCTGTGGCTAGAACCCTGGGGAGGCTTTGGGCCTTTAATTGGAACCATGTGTCCTTCCAGCAAGCAGCAGGTGACCAGGCCAACTTCGAGAGGGCCGCTCATTAGAGCAAGCATGCCCTCTGACCCCTTCATCTGACTTCTGGGAACACATCCCAAAGAAATAACCCCAAATATGGACAAATAAATGGTCTTCGCGGTATTTCTTAAAACAGCAGAGGAACTGGAGTCAACCCGAACGTCCCACAGAGGGACCAACTGATGTTCCTCGCAGCTGACGGCGCCTCTCACCCGCGGCGGAGGGACAGCCAGGGAGGTTCTGAGACCACGGGGTGTTTGTGACAGAATGTTAATTAAAGAAATCAGGTGGCAGAGCTCTGCACCCTGCGACGGGCTGTGTAAACATCGCATGTGGAATACTGTGCCCTCGGACGGGACTGTGGACAAGGGGCAGTTTCTGCCTCCACGTTCCCGGTTTTAGGCGATGTGGTCATGGTTAAAAGCACATTATAAATTTTTTAAAAGGAAAAAACAGAGAACCAGTGGCGAGTTTTCCGGGGCAGAGAGAGGACTTCTGCCTTGGGAACAAATGGCCCTGCAGACGCACAGGCACCGCCTGCTCTAGATTTCTTCTTCTTTAGTGGAACAGTAATACACGTGCGGTACGAAAAGTGTTCTGTGCAGAAAGACACAGATGCCACCATCCTAATGAGGCTGCCAGTGTTTCAACCATGTTTACATGTATTTTATTAATTAAGTTTTACATATTCACTTATTTAGGTACCAGGGATTTAGCCCAGGGGTGCTTTACCACTGAGCCACGTCCTCAGCCCTTTTTACTTTTTGTGTTTTGGAGACAGGGTCTCTCTCAGTTGCTTAGGGCCTTGCTCAGCTGCTGAGGCTGGCTCTGAATTGCCATCCTCTCTCCTCAGCCTCACAAGGCACTGAGATCACAGGCATGCAACACCACATCCGGCTTTGCATGTATTTTAACAAAGCCTAGCATGTAACAGATTTAAAGTTCTGCTTTCACTTCTATTTTATATAGAAACCCAGTATCTTGGTTGTAACCATCATCCTATTTACAAATGTAGTTACTCCATATTCAGTAGTGCGGGGAGCAGGGGCACATTGTATTTACTTATCTGTTTCTCTAACACATTCATTATCAAGTTTCTACTTATGATTATATTTCTAGTATAAATCTCATGACAATAAATATGGTTATATATAATGTTCCTAGGGTTGTACACAGTGAACAGGTAAAGTCTTAGAGCTTTCCTTTATGTCAGCAATAACAAATTAGAAAACATGATGAAAAATATTCCACCCAGAAGGACAACAGAAATATAAAGTGCTTAGAACTAAAGACGCAGGCTAGGTCTGGAGTGTGGGCCAGGCTCAGCCTGCAGGAGCTCTGGGCTTGATTATTCCCAGCACCAAAAAAATAAAAACGTAGGTGCCCACATATGGATGAACCCGGAAGACTTTATGCTAAGGGGGAAAGGCAGACACAGAACAAAGACATGCACAGTCTCACTTATATGTGGAATCTTAAAAAATAAATAAAAAGAGGAATGAATAGAGTACAGTAGAAGACAACAGGGCAGGAGTGGGAGGAAGTGGGGGGTTTAGATCATAGGACGCCAAGCAGCAAGGTACAGATGTTCCCAGAAGCTGGGACTTCCGACTCCAGGGAAGAAGGAAAAGGAACCAGCCAGGGGGAGCAAACGTGCACCCAGGCAGAACCTGGGGCTCCAGCTGAAGGAGACAGGCTGCTCCCCAAATGCAGTGGGAGGAGGCCTGGACTGAGTCTCTGGGGGAGGCTGACATCCAGTAACTTTCCACTGGCCCAGGGTCATGTTTCCAAAAGATATTTCTTCTTGTCCGAGACTCAGATGATCTTGTGATTAGGGTCAACTTGTCCCAGTAGCTGCTGAGTTACTGTGGTACTGAATGGGACTGTGGGATGCAGACCCCTCCCCTGGACTGTCCAGTACCCACAAACACCGTTTTCTCTGTCTCTGTGAACTGCCCATTGCTGATCTCGACGCAGCTATCACGCAGGCTCACAGTTACCGATCCACCAGAGGCAACCAAGATCATACCCAGTTATCACCTCTGAGACGGTGACATTGGGACCACAGTTTTGTGTCCACTCTGTAGGGGATGTCCGCTCCTCCTCTGGTTCTGTGGCAGTCCCAGTGAGAAAGACAGACGTCTGTGATGATGCACGCCCTGCTCCACAGCCTGCGCTGGCGGGAAGGTAGAGCTGGCGTTCCTGCTCAGAGTGGCCAACACAGAGGAAGGCAGAGCTGGGCTGGGCTGGGGCTCGGTGGAGCACTTGCCTGGCACGTGCGAGGCACTGGGTTCGTTTTTTGTTTTTTTTTTTTAAGGCGAATCTGCACCCAAACAGAAGCCAGATGGAAGGACTGTCCCAGCCTCCAGGGCAGAGCCCGGGGCATCAGGGTTGGTTCCTCCAAGAAGGCAGGAAGTCGGGGTTGTCCCATGTGGCCCAAGGAAAGGCACACAAACTTCCTTTCTGCTTCCTTGTTTCGTGTGGTTACCCCAGAAGCACCTTCACTCTCTCCAGCTCCACTTGACCGCTGTGGGGACCGCCCGAGGACCAGGCCCCTCTCCCTAACAGGAGGCTCCTCGGGCTTTCTGTTTTCTGGGCCTTTGTTCGGGTGGCCCCCCAGGGGCTGTTTCCACATACAAATAAGTGGTGGTGTTTTGTTGGAACTTGCCCCTGTTCTTCCTCTGATCCATGGAGGGTTCAGGTTCTAGAATGTCCCGGAACGTGTGCCCCCTTCCCTCCTGGTTCCAACGCCTGTGACAGTGTCCCAGGTCCAGCATGGTGGCTGTCCCTCCCTCTCTCTGCCGCGGCACTGGTCTGCTGGGCTGCTGTGACATGCGCTGCAGACGGGGTGGCTTTATCTTCTCACGGTGCTGGAGGCCCGCAGTCTAAGATCAAGGTGTCGGGTCAGCAGGGTTGGCTCCTTAAGAGTCTTCCCTGTCCTCACTGGTCCCCTCTGTGCAGGTCTGTGTCCTAATCTTTGCTTTTCACAGGGCGGCAGTCCTGTTGGATTAGAGCCCACCCTGACGTCAGGTCTTTAAAGACCCTGTCTCCAAATACAATCACACTCTGAGGTGCGTGCGGGGTCTGGGACTTCATCATATGAACCTGGGGCCACAGTGCCACCCACAACTCCAGGCAGCCACTCGGCACTGTGCTAAGTGGGCACTATGGGGACTTCTGGGAAACCGAGGCAGCATAAGGACCCCCCCCCCCTTCAAACCCCAATTCTTGCAGCCTAATCAGAAAGATTTCAGACATGCCACTTAGGAATGTGTTCACTAGAGGGGACGGGAAGGGGGCGAAGGGGCACTCTCACAGGAGAGAGTGGGTCCTCTCAGAGAGAAGAGCCACAAGGTGCTTCTCCTGTGCCCCACTTTATGGGGATCCCAGAGAAGTTTCCAGAGAGTCCCACCCAGGTCTACCTCTTGATGTCTGCCTGACAGCAGGATGACATCAGACTCTCCAGTCCCCACGGCCATGACAACTCTGGTCACTTTGGCCCATGTGGACAGGTTCTAACTGGAATCTTTTCTTACAGAATTCATGGTGAGGGAGAATTATTCTTATCTCCCTGAATTCCAGTTCAGGGTGACTTGTGTTCTTCTTATCAACATGATCTGAAGGCCTGAATTTCTCCTGCAGGTGACCGGTGGCTTGCTGAGGAATGTGACACATCCTGTCCTCTTAAGCCTCTGAAGTCCTTAAAGCAGGGCTGCACGTAAATTGCTTCTTGAAAGGAAAGTATGTGGGGTCAGCACAGTGGGTGCAGTTTACAGAACGGTTCCCCTAACCTCAGGTTCCCATCACGTGCATCTGTCTGTCCCCTGTCAGTGACACAGCTGGGGACCCAGACCTGCCTGGTTTACATCCTGGCTCTGGTCTCCGGGAAGCTGGTGGTCCCCTGGTGATGCTGTCCCCCAGCTGTGAAGTGGGAGCCACTTCCTGTGGGCTGACCGTCACTGGGCGCCAGACCCATGGAAACTAACCCCTGGACACAAGAGTAAGATGGCCCAGGCAGGGCCCAGCGGGCAGAGGACTCCTGCCGGATTCCTAAGCCCACTTCCCCCTCAACCCCTCCTGTGGTGGCCCTGCCCTCTCTCATCCCCTCCTCAGGCCATGCCTGTCCTGCTGAGCTGCACCCACTAATTTTACCCAACACGGTCCATCCTCAGACCTGGACGCGGCCTGCTCCTCCCTCATCTGGGATGTCTGTCACCCACCCAGGCCCTTCCCCTCTCCCGGCCTGGACCTGCTCCAGCCCCACTCACCCCCAAGATGGCTCCAGCGCAGGCATCTGGTTACCTCCTCTAGGAAGCATTCTTTGATTACTTCTTCCTCCTCAGCCATCCTCCTGTCCCTGCCTGCCTGGTGGCAGGGGGTTGTCACTGATGTGGAGGAACCCCTTGAAAGCAAGGGGCAAGTCTGAGGTGCCAGCGTGGGCCCATGGCAGAGTGGCCACCCATGCCCACTTACTGTGAGAATGCACGCGCACTCGGAGAGCCTCGGAGGGCCGTCCAGTGTCCGGGTCTGAGAAGGGAGCAGCTGCTTGGAGGTTTGGGGAGCACGGTGGTTCTCCATATCTTATGTGTGTGGAATAATTTGGGGTTTCTCATTTCCAACAGCCCACTGACAGCATGGTATTCTCCCACATTTTGGGGACTGGTCACAGGTTTGCCCAGGACCTTCCCAGTGAAGAAAATCCTTAGTGGAGGAGGGACTCAAAAGGGACAGTAAGTGGACCGCAGCCCAGGCCAGCTCCCAACTGGCAGAGGGCAGAGACTGGGCAGCCACACTAGGTCTGCCACCTCCTCAGCTATAAAATGCAGAGAAGAGAGGCCATCTCAGTGGTGGCCATGACGTCACCTGGGTCTCTTTCTTACCACCACGTGTTGCCAGCTGCTAGGAAGCCACTCTCTCCATTCACGCCCTCAGCAAGTGGCTCAGGAAGCCAGGCCCACGGCAAAGATGGCAGACACAGGCTGTGCCTCAGGGAGCCCAGGGGGGAGGGGGCAGAACAAAAGCCGCACACGAACAGAAAGGAGGGAGGGTGGGGCTGGAGCAGAGGGCCACAGGGAGGTGGTGCAGGGCAGAGAGGGGACATCCAGGCCCAAGGCCTTGGTCAGCGTGAGCAGCAACAGCACTCTCAACAGTGCATCTTGGCTGAGACCCTAAGGACAGGAAGGAGCTGGCTGCTTAGACAGAACTAGAGGACGGACAGCTTTGGAGAGGGCTTAAGGACCTGGCAGGCCCAGGACTCCCAGCTCCTGGCTCGAGCCTGTCTGGAACTCCTGTCTGCTCTAAGCAAAGAGGAGGAAAGGGAGGCTGGTGCTTTGAGCTCTAGGGGTCAGGCGAAGGCCAGGACGCTGTGGCCAGTGAGTGAGGGGTTAGCCAGGTGCACCAGGGTCAAGGGCCCCGGTATGCCTGAAAGGGCGGGGGCAGGGCAGTGGCTGCTCTCAGAAACCTTGAGGAAGGAATGCAGCTTCAGGCACAAAGACTGCGGTGGGTGCAAAGGTCACAGGAGGCTGGGCAGGGCATTTGTCTATTAACTTGGGAACAACAGCCCATGAGCGCCAGCCATGATCTTTCAAACAGATGGAGAACTGTTTGTGATGGGGAAGAGTGCCGGACTGTCACTGTGGACATGATGCATGACTTCCTGCTTGCAGCAGATTTCCAGGGTGTGTGTATGTCATCTTGCCCAAAACCCTGGGTCAGAGGCTGGGGCCTCCGCCCCTTCTACCCCACAGGAAACCTGTCCAAAGATCAGTCTCTCCCTCTCTCTCTGCAAACTGCAAGCAAATGTGCTGCTTATCAAGTTTCTTGACTCTTACATAAAGACCCAGGAGGAAAATGATCAGAATTTTGTGCCAGAAACACGCTGGTCTCCCCTGATAACACGGTGCGCTTTCTTTGGTCAGGAGCCACAGCAGTGCTCCTAATGGGATGTTTGCCTCGGTGGCCAAGAAAGGTCAGGTCAAGTTTAGGTGTAGTCATTACATCACCTGAGGTTTCTGGCACAAGGATTCCCCTGTTGATTGTTCCCTAAACAAATTAAATCACATTTTTAAGAAATTAAGAATAAAAATTTCCCCCATCAAATGAGGCATCCACTTTCATTTCGTTTCCTTCTGGTCCTTAGCCACATGGATACAGCTCGTGCGTCGTCATGATGGCACACTCACCCTTCGTGTGGGCTCTATTTTCACGTACAGTTAGTTCACTAATACCATATTGCTGCTTTGGTCTCCTGTCCTGCCTTTTCAACAATAGCATGATATTCTGTTGAGTCACTGAATACTGATCTATGGTAGTTGAATCCAACCCTATGGACCATACATGGGCTAGCACTGGACACTGCCTTTTCCTAGATTTTCCTGTTATACATAATCGTGCCATTATATAAATGAGTTGTGAGCAAGTCACACAACAGAAATGGTCCATTAGCACTAGAGAATTCCAGCCATTGCTCCTGATAAAAGACACATTGAAACAAGACAGCCTGTGGCCCACTTTAAACACAATGTTACTCAATCTGGAGGGGCAGTGGAGGGACCCGGGGCTTCTCTGCCTGGTCATTCCTTCCCCATCCTCAGAAAGGGTGATGCAGGGGCACCTGCTCTGGCTCTGGCAGGAATTCTCAGGACCAGCCTCTCTGATCCCAGGCTCTACTGGGCAGCCCCAGCCAGGCTCCCTCTCTGAACCCTTCATGGATATCTCCCTCCCCAGCCTTCCTCCCACCTCTCTGCCTATTTCTTCCAGTCTCCTGTTTGGGGGGCCCAGGACTCTTCCCCATCAGCCACCTTCTCTTAGCCCTCTAGACTCTACATACCCTTATTCCCCCATGGCTTAAAAAAAAGACAAAAGAATACCAAAGTACTACAGAGTCCCAGTCTGCCCAGCTCAGGGGCCCCTCTGTCCATGCACATGCTTAGGTGCCTGGCGTCATCTCCAGCAAGAACATACCAGATCCCTTTTGAGGCTGCCCAGGGTCTCTGGTGCCTCTGTGCCTTTGCAGAGGCTCTGCCCTCTGCCCTTCCCACCCAACTGCTTAGCTTTCAACGGCAATTCCACTGTCAGGGAGGTCTCCGTAACCAAGCAGGCAGTTAGTGGCAGGTGCCCTTCATGTGCTTTCCTGGGTTCTCTGCAAACCTCAAGTGTGTGAGGCATCTTGTGGGAAAATGCCTTTTGTTTTTATTTTTTATTTTATTTTTTTAAATTATGCCATTATACATATATTCTTTTTTTTTTTTTTTGTATTACAATTTTTTTAACATCTTTGTTGGTATGTGGTGCTGAGGATCGAACCCGGGCCACACACATGCCAGGCAAGCGCGATACCGCTTGAGCCACATCCCCAGCCCCAGGTTTTGATTTTTAAAATTTAACATTCAGAAAAGGGCAGCTGGGTGTGGTGGTGCCCATTGGTGGTCCCAGCTACTTGGAGGCTGAAGCAGGAGGATCATTTGAACCCAGGAATTCCAGACCAGCCTGGGCAACATAGCGAGACCCCATCTTAAGAAAAAAGGGCGGGCGGGAGGCTGAGGCAGGAGAATGGCAAGTTCAGAGCCAGCCTCAGCAACTTAGCCAGGCCCTAAGCAGCTTAGCCAGACCCTGTCTCAAAATAAAAAGGGCTGGAGATGTGCCTCAGTGGCTAAGAGCCTCTGGGTTCCATCCCTGGTAGAAAAAGAAGGAAGGAAGGAAGGAAGGAAGGAAGGAAATGGGTGGGGGCACATTTTGTAAGTGAGCAGCTTGACAAAACTTCAGACTGAACCCAACCTTGTATCCAGAACCCAGGTTAAGAAGCCATCCCCTCATGCTCCCTCTAGTCCCTAACCCACTCTAGTGATCAGCACTCCCCTGATTTCTGGCCTGTGCTTGTTCTTCCTATAAATGGAACCCGTGTCAGTGCTGCTCTGTGGCTGGCCCTGCTGCTCAGACTGTGATCACCCTGTGGAGCTGTGCTCCTTTGCTTTTTAGAGTGCACCTTGCTCCAAGTCCCCGGTGTGGACCCTGAGGGTGGATCCACTCTGCTGTGCTGCTGTGACCATGCTGTCACTCCCACTCGGGAGCTCTGTTGAACAGTGCCACTGTGACCGTCCCAGTACATGTCTGTCTGCTAGTGTGCACTTGTATTTCTGCTGGAAAGAGCCCCGGAGCAGAACTGCAGAACCTTGGAATCCATACATTCAGCTAAATAGAGTTCCTGTGGTTCTCCTCCCGGGGACCCAAATCTTTACCTGTACTAGTTTGTTTGGTTTGGGTTTTTTTTTTTTTTTTTGTGTGTGTGTGTGTGTGTGTGTGTGTTTTTAAAGAAATCTATTTGTTTCAGGCAGACCATCTCGTTCTCAGTAACCACTGGATGCAGTTACGAATTAAGCACAAATCTGCCCCCACAGGCCCTGCAAAGGCTGCCCCATGGCTTCCCAGCCTGAAAACTCTCCTCTCCATAGGGTTTCTGGGTCCAGCTGGGACAGGCGAGGGACCTGCAGCGATGCGCGCCAGCCGGGCGCCCCAGGCGGGAAACGAGCACACCGGGGAGCCCCGAGTGGGCCCGCTCCAGGGAGCCTAGGCCACTTGAGGCCGGGGTCCCGGCGGCCTGGCTGCCCGCGTCCGGGCGCGGGTCCTTTCCGCCGGCCAGGCGCCCTAGCCCTGATCCTGAGCCCGCCAGCGGCGAGTGGAGGGGGATCGGGTTTTGCGGGGGCCGAGTCTGGGGGCCTGGGGCGAGTCCGCCCGGAAGGGCCCCCTTCTGCGCGCCCCTGCAGGGGGGCCAGGGCCCCGCGCCGCCCGCAGCCGTGGCAGCGCGCCCCCGCGGCCGGGGTGCCGGAGGGAGGGTCCCCGGGCCGCGCGGGGGCGGCGGGAGGGAGGACGCGGGGCCCCGCCTCCTCACGGGCGGGATAATTGAACGGCGCGGCCCGGCCCAGCGTTGGCTGCCCAGGCTCGGCCGATCGTGGAGCCGCTGCCGTCGCGCCGGTGAGCCCGGAGCCGCCGCGCCTTTGTCCGCCGCCGCCCGCCCCCGCCCGCCGGCCCCATGGAGCGCGCCGCGCCGCTGCGCCCCGTCCCGCTGCCGCTGCTGCTGCTGCTGCTGCTGCTGCTGGGCGGCCTCTCGCTGCTGGCGGCCCGAGGTAGGGCGTCTCAGGCCCAGGGTCCCCTTTGTAGGGTCCCGGTCCCAGTTCCCTGGCCGTGCTCCTTGGAAGTTCTGCAGCTGCCAGGACTCAGAGCCGCGTGCGCAGCCCAGCGCTGCGCATCCGGGGAGATCATCGTGCAGGCTGCAGAGCTGCTGGCCGGGACGTCCCCTCCCTTCTCTCTCCTGGTCGGCCTAACACCTCCCTCGCTTAGGGGTCTTGTCTTAAAGATGGGACCCTACCCCACGTCCCTCTTCCTCTAGCGCGCCCTGCCATCCACCCTCCTACCCCAGTCCTGGCACATAGACTCGGCCGCCAAGACCCCAACCTGGGTCCTTGGGTTGGGGAACACTTTGCCCCGAAGCCCCTTGTGTGTCTTTTCCCACTGCCCCAGCCCCACCCCAGGTGGGGGCTGTTGTACCATCTCGCTGAGGAGCAAACTGAGGGGTGGGAGCAATAATTTGTCCAAGAGACAGTCGGTTTTGGGGTAGGGAAGTGGACTGGAGGACTTCAAGGTGGTGGTCCTCTTGGGATCTGGCCATCTCCTCCCTTTCTGCCCCCCTGGAACACAGGACCCAAGGCAGTGCTTCTGCCAGGCTTCGTGTTCAGCTGGGACAGGGGACAGGCCACTTCCAAACCTACCACCCTGTGGCAAGGTGGGAGGGGTGTCCTCTAGCAAATCTGTGGCCCAGAACCTCCTCTCCCAGCCCTGGGACCAATGGTGCAGGGATAGTGCCACCCACGCGGTGCCTTTCTCTCTGCAGATCCTCCAGGCCTGGTGTGGTGGTGGGGGGCAGTCCCAGTGCCTCTGGATCACAGCAGCTGCTGGGCGGGAGAGCCATGACCTCTGACCTCTCTGCTGGCCCTGTGGCTTCTCAGGGCCATTAGCCAGGCCCTGCGCTGCTGGAGTCTTTGTTTCTCCTGGGGCCCAGGTCCAGACCACCCCTGGAATCTCAGATTCTTTATCCCTGGTTTAGTTTAGTTTCTTTTGAATTCTCTGATCACTACCCTCCTCCTTGGTCAAAAGGTCACTTGTCCCAGATAATGCCTGCAGGGGATTTAAGAGGAGGCTGCAGGAGGGGGACAAGGAGGGGGGTTGGCTCTGCAGAGGCTCTGGCTCCGTTACTGCTGCAGGCCTCTGGGGACTCGGCTTGTTCTGGGCACTGGCTCCATCCTGGGCATCCCTGGGTCCCTCCTCAGGTTGGAGACTGTGGGGAGGCCAGGGCTCAGTGTTGGTGTGTCCCTCGACTCCCAGGAGCTCCTGGGGGACTTGGAGGAGATGGTGCTTGGGGAGGAGCTGGAAGCAGTGTTGGTAGAACATTCTGGGCAGAGTGGACATTTGTGTCACTGTTAGGCAGGGTAAAGACCCAGAGAGGGCCTTGGAGCTGTCAGGCAGGCAGCACAAGGCCACAGAGACGCTGCTACATATCCAGAGAGAAGATGTAGTCAACTCTCAGGAATCCAGGAGCCCCGAGTCCCCCCTCACTGACCTCCCCTGTGCTTTTGGAGAAAACTTTCCCCTTGCATGTTTGACTTTGAGCTCCCAGGACTGGCCAGCCCGGAGCCCCTCACTACCTCACTGATCCGTCTTCATAGACAAGCTCCCAACCTGAAGGGTTTAAAAAGTTTGAGTGAGCAGAGCTGTGCTGTCCTGTGGCCCTAGCTGTTTCTTGCGGGCAGAACCCTCTTTGAGTCTGGAAACAGTGTGGAACAGTGTGGTGTGGTCTGGGAAGACGAGGTCAGAAGGTGCCCAGGTCCTTCCTGCAGCCTGGGTAGCACCACCCTGGGGCCCCGTTCTGGAAAAGAGTGAGCCCTTTTGCTAATCTGCTGGGGTTCACTCGGTATCGGGCCATGTAGAAGGGCCCTGATCTTTCTTGGGGCAGATGTAAGATGAGGGCCCATCTGTCCTATGTCTGTCTGTCCTGTCCAGCTGCCCCGAGCCCTGGTGTGTGAAGGAGGGGGAGGAGGTGGGTGTGGGGAAAAACAGTTGTGTTTTCTCTGAGGCTTTCTTGGCCTCTGACTGCAACAGGGCAGAGTTTCCCACTGATTAAAAGAAAGCGTGTTGGGAGGAGAACAAAGGCTGGAGGACCTGGCTCTGGACCATGTGGCACGCACTGGGCTCCTGGAAGTTTCCCAGTCGGGAGGCGGGGCCGAGTGCTTGATGTTAGAAGATGAGCCTGGGGTGCTCTGAGTGGGGGTGGCCCTGGGACCTCTCCTGGTTCTGCCCGAGGCCCCCCCAGCTTGGGCTGCATGCCCTGTCCCTGCTGGACTATCTTGGGACAGCTCACTCATCTTCAGTTCCCAGCAGGGTACATGGGGCCCAAGGGACTGGAAACCAGTCTGTCTCTCTTCAGAAAGACTCAGGGATGGCTATAAAATGAAGATAGCAGAAGCCTCCTTCTTAGGTGGCTTTGAAGATGAAGGGGAGAACCCAGGACAGAGCCACCATGGTCTCTGTTATTATTAGCTGTCATTGGTGTTGACCCTTCCTGGGTGGGAAGATGGCCTTCCCCAGGACTGCCCTGAATGTTCTGCTAATACCAGCTCTCCAGCCTGGAGCCGGGAAGCAGCCCTGCAGGGCCACAGCTGAGCGGTGCTGGCCCCAGCAAGGGCAGCCACCCACCCCTTCTCTCAACCTCTGGAACAGCTCTGGGGCTGGATACTGCTGGAGGTCTGGGGGTTTGGCAGGAAGGAGAGAAACCCTGCCCTCCTGGGAGCCCTGTTGACAGAAAGAGCCCTCTGGCAGTCCGGAAGCCTTCCTGGAGGAGGAGACCTTGGCTGAGTCTGTGGGCAGGGCTGGGAGGATGGCTCCGGAAGCCTGCAGGTTATCAGGAGGGTCCTCCACCGGGGCCAGCCCTGGAAGCTGGGGTCCCTTGAGACCATTTGCTCATTCATTCATTCACAGTCAACAACTGAGGGACTGCTCAGCAAATACTGGTCAGATGTGCTGGTCCCAGTTCTGAAAGTGACTCAGAGACCGTGGCCCAGTCCGGCCCTCTCTCGGGCCCTTTCCAACACGATGGATTGAGAGTGAGCCCTGCTCTGGGCGATTGTTGGAACTGAGGGGCTTTTGTTCGTAACTAGCATGGCTCTCCACAACCCTGTGAAGTGGGTGACCCAGATTCACCTGAATCTCCTTCTCCTTCTGGATTGGTCATGTCACCTGCTGGAGTAGAAGTGGACTGTCAGGTTTGATTTTTACATTTGAAGGCTTGCTTATTTGGGTTTAAAAAAATCTCTCTGGACCTGGGAGTCAGTGCTGCCACGTAGGGTCAGGCGGCACCCGAGCTCCGTCCACCCACCTCCCTCCTCACAGCGCTGGGACTAGAGCGCCTGTCTCACCACCCCCAGGACCCTGTGGTACTTGGCTGCCCCCCACATTAATCTCACGAGGAGACACTGTCACTGTTCCCATCATCCAGGGGAGGACACCGAGATGCAGGGAGCATGTCCCCAGCACTCAGTGGCCCCAGGACTCCAGGCAGTGTCACCCTGCTAACCAGGACACTCCGTGGTAACACCAACCCAAGTCGGACTGGTCTGAAGTCCGGCTTTAGGGGAAGCTGGTTTCCTGCAGTTGCCGCTAGCCTGGGTCGACCTTTAGCGCAGAGCAGGGTTTGGAGCCCTGTGTGGCCTTGGGCAGGTCCTGAGTCTCTTCCCCTCCCCTGCCCCACGGGCTGAGGTCCCTTGAGATCATTTGCTCATTCATTCATTCACAGACAGCGACTGAGTGACTGCTCAGCAGGCACTGGGCAGAGTCTAGAACGGGGCTCAGCCTGTCCCCGTTCTCTGGGTGCTGAGTACAGGGTTAATCATTTGTGCTAAGTGCTGGAAAGTTCAGGGAACAAAGAGACCATGCAGGGCAGGAAACAGATGTGCCCTATGTGAGCCTGCATGCTGGGGGCGGCCAGGGAGGGCACTGGAGGAAGGGCAGGGGGCTGGCGTGGCAAGAATGCACTGGCCAGGGGAGAGGAGGGCCCTGGGTGGCCTGGCTAGCAGGGTGCGGTCTACCACGCGGCCTGCGCAATGGTTTCATTAATGAGGTTCTAGGCATTAAGTTAGTTAGAAGAGATCGAAATAAGACTCAATTACCTTAATTCTATTGCTAGGGCCGAGACGGCTCCCCTCTCTGGTTCGCTCCTCTAGCCGCCCAGCAGGGCAGCAAGGATTACTCAGGGCTAGCAGGAGAGAGAGAGAGAGCACGCCAGAGACTAGCCTTTTATTGGGGAACAAGAGATTCAGGGGAGAATTCCATCCAATGAAGGGTGAGGGGGGGCTGCACTCCAAGGTCAGGGTCAGTGATTGGGCCCCGGGGTCAGTGGTCAGGCACACCCCCACACGGACGGGTTCTCTCATCAGGAGAGGGCCGGGAAAGCTTCGACACTGCCAGAGCGCCTCAGGCCCTTAACGGGAGTCACCCAATCACGTGTTAGAATGGCTCCCAACGTGCGGGATCCAGCCAGCAGATGCAGAAGATGCGAGGTGGGTGTCGAGAGAGACAGAGGCCCTGGGGGAGAGGGGTCCTGGAGGCCTAGGACCCCCTTGGACAGGGTGGGATGCTACAGAGGCGACCAGGTGTGGATGGCCCATGTGACATGTGGCACAGGAAGTGGCTGCCCGAGAGAGCCTGGGGGAAGGTCACTTCCCTCACCTCTCCAGCTGTGCCTTCTGCCCCTTCTATTTTGCTGCATCCTCCTGCTTCTCTGCCTCAGACCCTGGGGGTCTCTGTGACTGCTGGGGACATGCTCAGGAGTGGCAGGTGAGGCTTCAAGGACACAGGAACTCTTGGGTGGGGCTGGGGCCTGGAGCCCTAAGAGCAGACGCCAGCTCACCCTGCTGCTTCTCAAGGAGGCCTGGTGGCCTTGGGTCTGTCCCCACCGGGTCCTGTGAGGCATGCAGAGGCCGCCAGCTGCCCAGGGCCCTGCGCTGCCATTTTCTTGTATTTCTGGATTCCCGGGTCCCTGGGTTTCTGCACCCAGGGAGTCCCCTCAGCTCTGCACAGCTTCAGACAAGGTGCCAGTGTTGAGGGGCATGGTCCCCGCAGGGTATGTGAACTAGGAGGCACCGGGACACAGGTGGCAGAATCCCATTCCCTTTCCAGAGCCCTGAGTCTTAGCCACTGCTGAGCTGCCTTGAGGACACTAGATCCTGTGGCTCACAGGCCACTTGGAAATGTGTTTGGACATTGCCCCAAACCCCTATGATGTTTACAGCTAGCAGGCTGACATTCTGGAAGCTTCCACTCAGAGACTGGTAACGAGTCCCTCTGACTGACAGCCCAGCACCTATGGTCTGGGAAAGACCATGTGGCCATGTCCTCACTTCAGGTCGAGGGCCTCTCCCTGTCCCTCTAAACCCTGAGCCTCTCTGTGCCTGAGAACCCGCCTCGTCATCCCCACGATCCATGTCCATGCCATCATCCTTAGAAAACCTGATGTACGTGGAAGCAGCTGAGTTTCACTGCTGTGGCAGGTGGCAAATGGTGTCTGACCCCTGGGAACCAAGTCCCCGTCCGCCTGGACACCAGGCACTTCAGGTGGGGTGTGGCTTTCCAGGAGGTGCCAGTGGGCGGGTGCAGGCCACCTGGCTGCATGTCAGTCCTGGGGAGCGTGCCGTTCCCACCAGGGCAGCTTCTCTTGGATTTCAAAGACTCTTCCTTGGTCAGGATACAGACTAGGCCCTTGCCCTGGATTGTCCTGTTCACCTTCCCACCCGACACTGAGTGCACTCACCCCACTGTGCCTCTGAAGGAACCAGGCCCCCGGGGTTAGTGAGATGGGCTGCCAAGTTGAGGCTGGGCACTGCTTCTATTCATTCATTCATTCATTCATTCTTAGTACCGGGCACTGAACACAGGGGAGTTTTACCACTGAGTTACATCCTACCCTTGTTATATATTATTTTGAGACAGAGTCTTGCTAAGTTGCTGAGGATCTCGTGAAGTTGCCGAGGCTGGCCCCACACTTTGGATCCTCCTGCCTCAGCCTCCGGATGGCTGGGTGTGTCACCGTGCCTGGCAAGACTGGGCAGTCTCACCCCCTGCACTCTGTGGAATGTCTGGTGCAGGGTTAACTAAATTTGCAAGGACTGGTTCTTGGCTGGCACTGCGTGTTCTTTGTGGGCCTCACCACCTGGTCAGATGACAGGGATGACGTTGGAACTGTGGATGATGAGAGTTTCTTCTCAGACAAAAAAGGAGCTAATCAGTGAGAGAAGATTCCAGATTGTCCCCAGAGCCCGGCACTGGGTCCATGAGCCTGCCTGGCAGTTGAGAGGGTGATCTGGGTGGGCTTGGGAAGCAGGCAGCGTGGGACTTAACCTGGAAATATAGATCATGGAGCCATCGTGGTCGTTGATGGTCAGGGGACAGGAGCAGCAGGGCTGGCCTCGTGGCTCCAGGTCACTCCTGACATGCTCTAGGTCTGCTCAGGCGCAGGGGTCTTGTGTGGGGATTGCTTGTTCTTTGGCCTCTGATAGGTGTGGCTAGTGGGCCTGGGACTGGTGCAGAGCTGGGCGGGCGCTGGGCTCACTGGGAGGCTTGGTGCCCATGAATGTGGCATTGGGCTGAGGCCCGTTATCCCCAGGTCCATTCCACCTGGGGCAGGTGGCACATGGTGTCTGACCCCTGGGAACTGACACCAGGCACTTCAGGGGGGTGGGGCTTTCCAGGAGGTGCCGGTGGGTCTTGGGCCCGCATAGAAGACACCGTGTGGCATGTGACATAATGAGCAGGGCTGGGAGGAGGGGTGCCTCTGTGGGCCTCAGAGTCTCTGGCTTTTGTGGTGGGGCCATGAAGCTCAGGGTGCTGGCTTTTGGAGCCACGTGACCCAGGTCAGTGAGCCTGGGCAGCGCTGCGGCCACCTCCGCAGGCCCCTGGGAATGTGTTTGGACCTTGCCCCAAACCCCTGAAATTTTGTTGAATTTCTAAAGCCATCTTTATTCTTTTTAAAAGGTCACAGTTTGCGTAGTTACTGAACATTTTAACTTTTCCCGTTTGGAGTCCCATGTCATCTCTCGTGCCTCCTGTCTGGCTGTTCTGCAAGGACATCTTAGAAGAAGTGACCAGGGGCTGGGGCTGTGACTCAGGGTTAGAGCACTCGCCTAGCAAGTGCCAGGGGTCGATCCTCAGCACCACATAAAAATAAATAAATAAAATAAAGGTATTGTATCCAACTACAACCAAAAAATAAATATTAAAAAAAAAGACAGTGACCAAATTCCTCTCTTCCCAGTGCTCAGATTAGTGATCAGAACAGCAATGGCTGAAACACTGAGTTCCTGGGCAGAGCACCGGCTCCTTTCCTAACACCTGTGGGCAGGTGGCCCACAGACACTAACTTTTGGAAGTGTTTTTTGTTTGTTTGTTTTTGCACTAGGGATTAAACCCAGGCACTTTACCTCTGAGCTATATCCCAGCCCAGCCCTTTTAATTTTTTATTTTGAGACAGGTTCTTCCTAAATTGCTGAGGCTGGCTTCAAACCTGCCATCCTCTTGCTTCAGCCTCCGGAGTTGCTGGGATTACAGGCGTGCACCACCGCACCCAGCTTAAATGTATTTTTTATTGTAGTAAAATATGCATCACATAAAATGTACCCTCCTAACCAGTTCACATTGTCCTGCAGTGTCACCACCTGCCATCTCCAGAGCTTTCTCTCCCCCCGCCCCTCAGCCCCTGGCAGCCCCTGTCTTTTTTCCTGTGAACCTGGCTCCTCTTGGGACTTGTTAGGTGCCATTGTCCTGGGCCACAGTGATTTTCATAGTGGAGGAAAGCTCACTTGACGACAAGGGACAAATCTGAAAACAGCAATTTGCCTTTCTAAGTGGAATGTGGCTTGGAGGAGAGGCATCTGGGGTGGGGTGGGGACAGCACTGGCTTTTGTGCTTCACAGCGCCCGCCCTGCCCCGCCGTGGAAGTGCCTGGGAAGACGTGGGTGGCTCTGGCTTTGGAGCCCAGGCTAATAACAGACCTCGTCTTGCTGAGACACACACAGCTTTGGGGGACCGACCTGCTGCAGAGACTGCCGTGGTTGGGGTCTTGAGCCGTGACCAGGGGCTTCTCCAGCAGTCCTCCTGTGGCTTGGGGACAGCCAGCGCTGAACTCCCACGGCTGTCTCCAGGGCCATCGGGGTGGGGGGTCCTGCCCAAGCAGCCTCTGCATTTTAAGGGTGATCCCGCCCCTCGCCAACCCCCGCCTTGGTTCTTTGTAATTAATAGTCTGTGAACCCCCAGGTGTGTGCTGGGCGTGGGCAAGGGCTGCGGGCACGGTGAGAGGAGAAACATCCCCTCCCTGGCCACAGTGAGAGGAGAAGGATGCCCTCCCTGGCCACAGTGGGAGGAGAAGGTGCCCCCCCTGGCCGCGACGAGGTCTAATTCAGGGGCTGCAGGACAGAGGAGCTTTGGAGGCTGCCGGAACAAGGCTGACGCTGGAGCCCAGGCCCCGGAGCCGGAGAGTGCCAGGGACTCATGTGCAGTGCCCGCTGAGCGCTGGGCAGAGGTGGCTACACACTGGCTTGGGCCGGTGCTCACTAGTCCACGTCACTGGTCACTTCATTCAGCCTCTGTTCTCGATTCTGCTTGAAGTTTGGGCTCTGAGAAGGCCCTGAGGTGACAGCCTGGCGGCAGGGTGCCCACAGGTGCGCATTGTGGAAGAGAGCAGTGGGCTGTGAAGGGAAGGAAGGAAGTGGGAAGGACCAGGCGACTTTCCGTGCACCCAGTGACCTTCAGTGGCGGCGCAAACCCCGCTTCCCAGAAGGGTGTGGCTGAGGTTCAGGGCAGTGGGAATCTGCCCAGAAGGGGGAGGGGACTCAGACCTCTCTGTCCTGAGAGTGCTCACTGCCCCGCTGTCCTGTCCCCAGAGCAGCGGCCGTCCTTCCAGAGGAGCCTTCTCCCTGCGGACCCCTCTCGGCTTGGGCTGGAGCTCCCAGCAGGTCCCAGGCAGGTGCCTCAGCCTTGACCAGGAGCCACGAGCCAGGCCAGTCCTGCTCCCTGGAGTCCCGAAGGCCCCTGCAGGCCTCAGGTCCCCACAGGACACCCTAAGATTTCCACTCATAGCTGCGGGTGTGTACCTGGAAGCCTGCTTTCAAGGACCAGGGGACAGAAAGCATTCCTCCCTACCCGCTCCGCTCCCCGGGCTCTGTGCCATTAGGGGAAAAGATTTAAATCAGTGTCCACGGTTTTTCACTCCTTCCTGGGAGTCAAAAATCGGAAGTGCCCCCAGCCCTGGGCAGGGAAATGAGTGCGGCCCCGGGCTACTTCTCAACAGTGTGACTGACGCCCACACCACGAGATGAGTTTCAGGGACGGGGAGGGGAGCGGGCACAGGAAGAGGCCTTCTCTGCAGGGCCGCTCACAGGCCAGGGCCTTGCGGTTTGGGGATTGTTTGTTACAACAAGGACAGGAATGCCCTCCTGTGTCCTGTCCACACTCTGTGTCATTGCTGTCCAGCCCAGCAGTAGTCTCTTAGTTCTTCCTGGTCTCTGAGGAGGCTGAGTTGATTCCCATGCCCCTAGGGTCTGGGTGGCAGAGGCTGATCCCCAGGCCTGTCCCCAGGCCAGGGCCCCTACATTGCCCCCTAGGCCCGAGTTCCAGCCCTGGGGCTGCTCAGGACATTGGAACTGCATCCCAGGGACATTCCGAGTTTCCTGGTGGACTGAAGGGCTTGGCATCTGATTGTCCTGAGAACAAGGTGCCCTGTTCCCGGGGCTCCCTGACAGGAATCATCTCCGCAGCTCCGGCTGCTGGGTTCCTGCCCTACTGAGGGGGACAGGCATCTGTAGGTACTTGGTATTGCTTTTCTGCATCTAAGGAGGCTGGGGGCTGCGGCTCTTCCATGGGGTTCCACACTCTGACACCGGCTGTGCCTCCCGCATTCTCAGGGGTGACAGTGAGTCAGTCCCTGTCAATCATGTAACCTGTGATCCAGCTCCTGTTACGGAGAACTTACTCTGTGTTTGGAACTTGATAAAGTTTGTCCACCTCCTTGGCCACCCAGCAAGTTCTTGCGATCCACTCTAGCACTGAGAAACCTGTGGCTTCAGGTGCAGGAGCCTGGCGGGGTCACAGAAGGTGCTAGAGCTGGCTCTGGGGCCCAGCCCATCTGGCTCCAAAGCTTCAGCCCTTTCTGCTGGGCTCTGTTTGCCATGCACCCACTTCTGTGCTGAAGGGTAGGGGAACAAGGGACGGCCGCACCCCAGGACCTCTGGCTGGCTTGGTGAAGGTGACAGAAGTTCAGAGGCTGGTGGTGTGAGGGCCAGGGTGGCCAGGCGGGAGCCCGGGCCCTGCGTCAGGCGGGGTGGGTGAGCAGTCTGTGAGAGGAGATGAGGGCTGAGGCTGCAGGCAGCGGCTGAGGGCTGGAGTGTGGGGTGACCAGGTGCCGGGGGTGATGCCACGTGGGCAGGGCAGCTTTGCCGTCAGCCCCCTGCAGGGCACGTCACCATCATGTGGGGCTTGAACCACAGCTCTCCTCTACTCGTGAGGTCCTGAGTTTTGTGAATGCAGTTTTTAAACAATAAACTGGAGTGAGAGCCTGAGTAACCAGGCGAACAGGAGCCCAGTGGCTGGTCCCACGATGGCAGGCCTCCCTTGTGACAGTCCTCTGGCTTTGGTGCTCTGAGGCCTGTGACTCCGGCCCACTGATGAGAGCAGCCTGTCATGAGTGTTCCCTGTTCACCAGACAGCACCATCAGGGACCATGGAGGGACAGCTTGGGGGGTGGGCTGTGGGGCCGCCGAGACAGGCTTCCATCCTTGACCACCCGGCCAGCCCAGGGGAGCCCGGGGTTACAGGAATGGGTGGGGACTTCTTTCACTGCAGAGAGCTGCTCGGTCTTCCAGAAGCCCTGCGGGGAAGGGCAAGCCCTGCAATAGTCTTAGGGGTGTGAGGACCCTGCTCCTGGCCTTGTGGAGTGGCCCTGCTGAGCCTCAGCTCCTGTGTGCGCTGGCCACGCCCATCCCGAATGCTCCTCCTGTCCCTCTGAGAGGGGACAGGGAGTCCAGGACTTGTGGTGGCCGAGGGTACATAGTCAGGGAAGTCTTGGTTTCACACAAGAGCAAGACTTCCTGTGGGCCACTTCCTGTGGGCCACTTCCTGTGGGCGAGAGGCGGCCTTGAAGAGTGGAGGGCTCAGCAGGCCCCAGCTGTCCAGCCTGCGGGCACTTTTCCCCAGGGCCCTGGAAAGCTGACCCTGAGGAAGCCTGGTGTTTCCTGAGCCCGTCTGCAGTGTCCTGCTGGGAGGTGGCCTCTGCCTGGCAGTGGAGGCCTTGGGCACTTGTCCTTCTTGGCCTGCTGACCCTTATGTTGAGAGCGAAGGGTGTGGCACCTTGAGACCCAGCTGCGCCTCCCAGGGGCCTGGCAGGGTCTTCTTCCCAGGAGGGGAGGGCCCAGGGTTCTGAGCAGAGGGCCCTGGGGCCACAGCCTGGGCTGGCAGAGGACCTGGGCGCCCAGCTCAGCCTGGTGCTGAGGGCCGGCTGCTCAGCCAGGTGGCTGTGCTCTGTCTTCACAGAGGGTTTGTGGCAAACGAGGGTGGAGGCCATTACCAGCGTGATTTCACTGCCGACCCCTCTTCCTGCCTTCGAGAGCCCTCTCCACACCCCCTGCGGGGACTCGGGCTGGTTGTGCCTGGGTGCTTCCCACGCACGGCTGGGCAGGGCCCTCTAGACCATACAGGCAGCAACCCTGACCCATCCCGGATGGGTGGCTGGGGCAGGGGTGCTGATCCGCACCCCATCAGAATTGTGGGGAGCAGGCTGCTTCCTGGGGTCATGGAGTTCTCAGTCCTCGTCTGCAGAGTGACTAAGGGAAGTGCCGTTTGTGCCCGCTACCCTTCCATCCCTGGCCAGATGTTCTGGTCAGGGCTGGGGAAGCAGCTGTCCTGCTGGTGCGCCTGGGGGGTGGGCAATGCATGGCAATTCACCCGCCTGCTGTCCTCTCCCTCACAGTGGGCGCAGACGTCCCCATGGAGGCTTGCTGTGCAGATGGACATCGGATGGCCACTCAGCACCGAGACTGCTCGCTGCCTTACGCCTCGGAGTCTAAGGAGTGCAGGTGTGTTTGCCCGCGGCCACCTTCTGACCCAAACAGTGTTTCTTTAGGGGGAAATGGGCGAGGAAGGACCCCCAGGGACAGGCAGGACTCACCCGCCGGCCAGCTGGGCTGCATCTGCGTCCCCCTCCCTTCCCCGCTCCTTCCTCTGCACCCGAAGGCCTCACACAGGACCCTGTTCTCCCTTCTGGGCCCCCCTGTGTATGTGGGGACATATGATCCCTTCCCAGGGCTGGAAGCAAGTAGGTTGGGGTTTGCAGCCCAGCATGTCCCATGTCCCATCTGGGAAGCTGTGGGCGAGTCTGTTTCTTCCAAAGAAAAGAGTGTTTTGTTCTGGGGGTCAGTGAGATTGTGGGATTGGACGTGCTTTTCCAGTGGACACCTGAAGGCTCAGAGGCCAGGCCCTCAGCAGGAGTCCCACAGACAGTTGTCCACCACACTCCACAGCCGGCATCTGGGCTGACTGTCTTCTCTCCCTAAGTTGACTCAAGCATCCTCAAAATTTGGGATAATATACATTTAGAATAAATGATGGAATAGGTCATGTTGATCATATCATGAAAAGAATAGCAAGCTTTTCAGAGCACCTACTGTGCGCTGTGCATTTGACATACACCGTGTTGTGTCACCTTGTTATTAATCCATGTTATAGACAAGGAAACGGGCATCCCCGTGTGCACAGCTGGTAAAGTGTGATGCTGGGCTCCGAGCCATGCCTGCTGGCCCGGGAGCACGTGGCAGGGAGGTGGAGGAAGGCTTCCGGGGTTAGCTGCCCCTTTGTTTTCTCTGCCTCTAGTCTGACTCTGCGCTGCCTTGGCCCTGGGCACTGTGCTTGCTGGTTGGACGGCTGTCACAGGAGGATGCACGGGGACATCTCTTTTGCCTCCTGGGCAGCTTTGCCTTTGTGCTGGCGTTGAGTGCGCTGTGCCTGCCAGTGGTGACCGGTGATGTAGATCCTGACCCAGGAGACTCTTGACAAGTCAATAGCAGGAAAGGCCAAACAAAGGAAGAGAGGGCAGGGGCCTCAGAGGGGTGGAGTGACTGGAAGCCACCCGTCACTGCGCAGAGCCCGCAAGCGAGCTTGGCTGGCAGGGTGCTTAGCACCTCGGCTGCTGGTGGTTGTGTAGTCGAGTGGGTGTTCAGCGCCAAGGGTTCTGCTTACGGGCTGTGCTGGCCCAAGGCAGCCTGGCCCTGGGAAGGCCAAGGGCGGAGGTGAGAGCTGAGCCAGCCTGGCTCCTGGGTTTCCCCCAGTGCACTTCTCCTTCAGGTTGGTAAGATGATGGCAGATGATGCCTGAAACCAGTGGCACCAAGCCACGTGTGGGAGTGCCAGTCTCTGTCACACTGCCCGAGGACAGGGCCCAACAGGCATCAGGCTCCTGGCAGAGAGGAGACAGCAGTTGTTCTTGACCTCACCCCAGCAGGGGCACCTTCCACCCCCGCTAGGAGGTTCCTGATCCCTAACCTCAGAGAAGACAGTTCTCCCCAGGAGGTGGGGCTGCCCCGCCCCTGTTGACCCTGCGCCTGTCTCTGTCTCCTCCTCTCTCTCTCAGGGCCGTGGAAAATTCCGGCGGGGTTGTGTGGGTTTCCAGATCACAGTGTCCCCAGGATGTGTGACTGAGCACCCAGGACACCAGTCAATGTCATCGAATGCCAATGACTGGCCCTTTGCTTTACTGAGGCGGTTGGCTCGTCCCAGGAGTCACAGGCAGGGGCTGAGCCACCTGTGGGACTCGCGGTTTCAGTAAATCTCCACTCTCATCCCTTTAGCCCCTCAGTCCTCGTTGACCCTGGTGCTGTCGTAAGCTCAGGTGGGGGGCGCTGAGCCCCATGCCGGGCCTCCTGGGCAGGAGTTGAGGGTGGGGGCAACCAGGGTTCTCAGGGTTGGCTCCCCTGGGTGGGCAGGGGGCTCAGCAAGGCTGGCAGGGGTCAGCCACCTGAAACTCTAGCAGTGCCGGGTGCGGGTGGGTGGTGACGCTGGCTCTGAGGCTTCCTCCATTCACTGGGCCCTCATCAGGCCCCACATTCCTTAGATCCCCATCCAGATCCCCTAAAACCTTGGGCTGGACTTCACTCTCCAGTCTTCATCCTCTTGGAGGAACGTGGCCCACGAGGAGCCCGCTGGGCCGTCTCTGAGCCGACGTCTCCAGCAGCCTGTGTGCTTCACCAGGGTCATGGGGCAGGCCAGGGAACGAGGAGGCCAGGCCTCAGGAGCTGCCTTCTAGAACATGCCACGACTCACCTTAGGATGGTAGATGCACGTTGGGTTTGTAAGAGGGTCGTGTGTGCCACGTGGGGAAGAAGATCCTGGGGAAGGAGTGGGGTCTTCTGCTCAGGGCAGGTCTACCCTGAGAGCTGTCAGCCCGGAGGGAGGCGAGAGCCAGCCGAGTGGAGTGTGGCGAAGGGCATCCAGGCTAGGGAACAGCCAGCACGGAGGCTCAAAGGAGCTGCAGTGCAGTCTGACCCGGCAGCAGCCGGGGGCCAGCGGCTGCACAGAGTGAGTGGTGGCTGGACTGGGCAGAAGGACATGAGCTCAGGAGGAATCCAGGCTGGCCAGGGTGCTGCAGGGTGGTTGTCCCAGGCCTAGTGGCCATTGCGGAGGCTGACTGAAGTGGCTGAGAGCTGGTGGAAGGTTCTGAGCAGGGATAAGTGGGTGCTTATCTGTCTGAACTTGCCTTTAAAAGGGGCCCTGCCTGGAAGGAGCAGGGAGAGGGAGGAAGATGGAAGCCCAGGCCCTAATTGACTGTTTTGACAATCCCGGGAGGTGCTGGTGGTTTGGAGCTGGGTGAGAGCCCGGAGAGAGTGGAGAGACTTGGGTGGCTGTGGGCGTGACTTGGAGGCAGGCCGCCAGGTTGTCCTTACTGAGTGGAGTGGGATGCAGAGGTGGCCTTAGGCTCCATCCAGGGCCCGGCTCTGCGGGGCTGGGCAGGCGGTTTGGGTGAGAAGGGGCACTGGAGAGGCAGCTGGGGTGCTGGGACGGGCACATTTGTTTAGGGGGCACATGGGTTTAGGGTGCCCTTGGACATCTAAGAGGAGATCCAAGGGGGCCTCTGGGAACCTGGTCAGGAGCTGGAGGGCACAGAAAGGAACACCCACCTGCAGGCAGGTGGCATGAGAGGCTGGTGGGTTGGCAGGAAGGTGAGGTGGAGTCCCTGGGGTCCTCCTATGTGGGGCCAGTGAGTCCTCCCCTCAGACCTCATTAGGGTGGACAGGCCCCTCACAAACCCACCATGAGCTGAGTGCAGAGATGCAGCCTGTCACCCCAGCCACTCGGGCAGCTGAGACAGGAGGATCACAAGTGCAAAGCCAGCCTCAGCAACTTAGTGAGGGCCTGTCTCTAAATAAAATATAAAAAAAGGGCTGGGGATGTGGCTCAGTTTTTAAGTGCCCCTGGGTTTAACCCTTAGTCACAAAACAACAACTACCAAAACAAACAACCCCTCCCCTGCGCCCCAGGACCAGGACGTGCTTGGCAAGTCTAGCCAGGGAGAGCGCGTGGGGCAGATGACGGAGGCTCGTGCCAGGGCAGGGTAGAGTGACCAGCTTCGTGACTCTCCCCAGAATGGCACCTAGAAACTCTGGTTCTTTGGTTTGCAAACTGGCTCCCTTGGCAGTCCCGGAAGAGGGGGCTGCAGCTGGGCAGCTCTGTG
Source organism: Urocitellus parryii (assembly GCF_045843805.1). Classification (NCBI taxonomy): domain Eukaryota; kingdom Metazoa; phylum Chordata; class Mammalia; order Rodentia; family Sciuridae; genus Urocitellus; species Urocitellus parryii. The sequence continues at coordinate 4,324,872 of NC_135535.1, read as the reverse complement.
CTCCCCTCCCGGTGCTCTGCAGCCAAGACCCATTGCCTTCAACGTGTGCGAGGACCACCATCAGCCCAAGGTCACCCACCCAGGAAGTGAAGGTGGGTGGGGACGGCAGCCAGGGTGCTCTGGGCTGACTCTTGACATGGCCTTTGCCAGCCACTCAAATGCCAGGGCCAGTCGGACAAAGGCAGCCGTGACGTTGGGTGAGGCTTTAACCTCCAGGCCACTGCTGTGCCCCAGGGCTCCAGGGCCACTGTGACATGGCTGGCTGAGGGAGGTGGCATTGCCTGACCCTGCAGGCGAGGAAAGCCTTCCGAGGCTGGACTGCTTGTCCAGGACGCAGCCAGAGGAGAGCAGGACTTGCAGCCAGCCCTCCAGATGGCCACCCTGGCTCCTTCCCCTCAGGACAGGGTCTAGCACCTGCTGTCCCCCGAAGCTGGAGAGGAACCGTCCCCCCCAGGCCAAGGCTTTCAAGTACCTGGAGCCTGCACCGCCAACCAGCAGGCCAGAGGGGCCGCAGCCAGTTGTTTTTAAACGGTGGTAAAAAGCACGCGACCCGAGAGGCACTCTCCTGGAGTCTGGGTGTGCGCTCCCGTGGCAGTTAGCCACCCACGATGGCCAGCCAGCGAGCCAGCGCCTACCTCCCGGGCTCTTGGTCCAGCAGAGGCGGAACTCTGACCCCATTAAGTGCTCACTGCCCTTCCTCCTGCTCTGCCCCAGCCCCCGCGGCCCCCTCTGACTTCTGTCGTGAACTTAGCCACTCCAGGACTCGGGTCGGTGGGGTCACACGGCCTCGTCCCTCTGTGGCCGCTCGTGTTCCTTGGTGTGGAATCAAGGTTTCCTTCTTCTCAAGGCTGAATGCAGACAGATGGCCGGCCTGTCGTGAGCACTGTGAGCAGGCACCTCTTTCAGACCCTGCTCTGGATTCTCTGGGGCACACACCTAGAGCAGGGGCGCTGGGTCCTGATTCTATTGTTAAGTTTTTGAGGAATCGCATGCCGTTTCCCAAATGGCTGCCCCATTTCCGTGAGTGGAGCGTGAGGGCTCGCTTCTCCACTCTGCTCCAGCATTTGTGACTCTCTGTTTAGCAAAAAGGTTTTGAACGAATGTGTGGAATGTGGGGATCTGGTAAGGGCAAGGACACGCCGGCAGTTTAGTGAAATGCCTGCCATTTCCTCACCCGCTGTGAGCCTGGGCACGGTGTGTAACTGCTCAGTGTAGACAGACCCACTCTAAGCCAGGGGAGTCGTGAGCCGGGGGAAGGCTGGTGTAGACTTGGGTTCCTCCAGGGTGGTGGGGGGACGGGAAGGTGGGGGCTGTGTCCGGGGGCAGAGGCCGCCTGGATGGCTGCACGGGGAGGCTGTGAGCCCCGCCCTCTCTGCCCGACGCAGTGGGTGATTCTTCTGCCCTTGCTGACTGTGGCGGGAGCTGGGGTCATTTCGGGTCTGGACGGGAGTCGCCCTTGCTGCCTGTGGGCCAGCTCTCTGGTCCCGGCTCTCTGGTCCCTGGTCCCCTGGCTGTCTGAGGAACTGACCCTGGCAGGTCACGTCCTCCTCCCTCCCTGAGCCCTCCATACCCGAGAGGTGTGGCAGAGCTGGGGGCCACACCGGGAGCCACCGTGGCAGCCTTTAGCTCTCTGGCTTGTCCCTGTGAGCCTGGAGTGCTGAGAACTCAGTGTGGAGCAGGACGAGGTGGGCCGGCATCGGCAGCCCCGGGGCTGTGTCTTAAACATGGGGACGTCCTGTGGGAGAGGCGAGGCTCAGAGCGGACTCTTCCCTCTGGGTCACAACTCGGGGTCACAACTCGGTGTCCCGACTCAGCCCATATACCACCCTGCAGTCTTTCTAACTACACACTTATTGGGCACCTTCTGTATGCTGAGGGCTGTGTGTCTGTCCTGGGAGCTGGGGGAGGGGAAGCCGTGGAGGACAGAGCCCTGTGATAGGCTGTGGGCCACTGCAGACCCGTCCAGCCCTGCCCTCTGCCCCCAGGATGGTCCAGGAGCAGTGCTGCCACAGCCAGCTGGAGGAGCTGCACTGTGCCGCGGGCATCAACCTGGCCAGCGACCAGGACGCCTGTGTCCCGCCGCGTGGTGACAACGCCAGCCTCGAGGCCATGTTTATGAAGGTGAGGACCTGGGGACCACATGGGGCCACCGCCACCCCTGACGGCCACAGGCCAGGGCCCCCATGAGCAGCACTGTCCATCACATCACTCCCCTGCACCCCCCTGGCTGCCTGGGCCAGGAAGGGCAAGGCCACTGCAGTGGTGGGTAGAGCTCACCTACCGACCTCCCAGCTGGCTAAGGGATGAGAGGCTGAGGGTGCAGCCCCCCTAGGAACACGGGAAGGACCTGGCACACCCTGCCCAGGCCTCAGACACAAGGTCAGAGCAGGGGCCGTCCAGGGCCCCGAGTTCTCTGCTCAGTTCCTTGTGGGCCCCCCGACAATGTTCAGGAGGTCCTCAGGCTTCTGTGTGCCTCAGGCTAGTTGGGCTTAGAGCTCAGAATGGGCCCTTATAAGGGCCCCTGATGACACATGACTTTTATGACCACCCTGGAGGAAAAAACTGAAGTTCAGAGAGGCCCCCACTCCTAAGTGGCCTCTTAGCAGCCCTGTCAGGGGGCCAGACGGGCTCCCACCCTGAAGATGAGGCGGGAATCACTGGCAGAATCCCTTTCCCCGAGGGCTGCTGGGACCCCACCTCCAGACCAGGACACTGAGGGCCACCTAGTGATGTGGGAAGACCCCAGAGCCACTCGGCCCCTCCCTTACCTCTGCTGAGGGAGGGAAAACAAGCCGGGCAGGAGGAGGCCAGGTTTGGAGGCTGAGAAGGTACCAAAGAGTGGAGTCCCCACCAGGAGGCAAGGGGGGATTCCTGGAGGTGTCACGTGGGCTCCTTTCTGGGGGGCCTGCACAAAGATGGGCCAGAGAGGGAGACCCTGGGGGCAGGGACCCCCAGGCCCCTGAGGGTGTTGGCTGGGGGAGACGTTGCAGTGAGGGAGCTGGGGGAGGCGCGTGGCCTGGTCAAGGTCCTGGCAGCAGGACCTGGGTGTCCATGGCTGCCTCCTGGCAGGGCTGGGCTCCACTGGTGCCACCTGCAGGCCGTAACCCTGTCCCCTGCCTTGCTGGTGCCTTAAGGTTCTTGTGCTTTCAAAGCACAGCCTGGACCCCCGGGAGCCTGGAGGGCGGGCGTGCGTTCCTTCCCGGCGCAGTGGAGACATCTTAGACCACAAACCACCAGCATCCAGGGCTCTGTGGGCTCCCTCTCCCTGGAGGGGTGGGCGGTGGGGTGGCTCTGCAGGGAGGGTGTGAGGGCCGTCCTTAGCAGGGTTGGGAGGGGAGGCAGGACTTGTGCTGGGGGCCGGGCACTGCAGGTCCCCTTCCAAAGCTGATCAGGAGAGCTGGGGACTTGGTGGCTTCGCTGTGTACTGTGGAATTTCTGGGAAGCACCTAGTGGCTAAGTCAGACATGCCCCCACCCGCTGTTCATGCTGAAGACGAGGGGAATCCGAGAGGCGTCCCCTGGGTCTCTGTGGGACCCTGAGTGGGCCTGTCTGAGTTTTGCTGTTTTCAGAGATGCTGCCACTGCTGTGTGCTGGGGCGGGTGGCCCAGGCCCGGGCCCAGAGCTGCGAGCCCAGCCTCATGATCGGCTACCAGTGTGGGATGGTGTTCCGGGCATGCTGTGTCAAGGGACAGGAGACTGCGGACTTCACCCCTGGGGATCTGGGGGACCTCCAAGACACAGGTAATCCCCCCTCTTCCCTCTTGGGCGGTGCACTCGTCAAGGTTCTCCGGGGTGTGTGTGTGTACATAAGCAAGGTTGGCCCTCTCTGTCCATGGTTGTGACATTCATGGATTCAACCAACCACAAATCAAAAATATGGGAGAAAAAAAATTGCATCTGCACTGAGCATGTGCAGACTTTTCCCCATGTTATTCCCTAAATAATAGAGCCTAACAACTGTTTACTCAGAATCTGTGTTGTATGCTCACAGCCACAGCAATGTTTGTAGCAGCTCAGTTCACAATAGCCAAGCAATGGAACCCACTAAGTGCGCTTCAACAGACGAATGGATAAAGAAAATGTGGTCTGTGTTCACTATGGAATATTACTCAGCCATAAGGAAAAATGAAATTATGGCATTTGCTCATAAGTGGATGGAACTGGAGACTACCATGCTAAATGAAATAAGCCAGTCCCCCCCCAAACCAAAGGCTAAATATTCTCTCTGATATGTGGATGCTAACCCACAACAAGTGGGGGAGGGAAGAATAGAAGTTAATTGGATTAGACAAATGGGAAGGGAGGGGGGTGGAAATAGGAAAGAGAGTAGATTGAACAGGTCGTGACTTTCCTATGTTCATATATGAATACACTACCAGTTAACTAACTCCACGTCATGTACAACAAGAATGGGAAGTTATACTCCATGGATATATGTCAAAAAAACACTCTGTGTCATGTGTACATAAAAAGAACAAACAGAAAATATTTCATTGTGTATATGTATATAAAATAATAATAAGAGTAAAAATAAACCAACAACCCTCACCGAGTTTATGATTTCTCAGGTATAAAGTGGGGTGAAGTCACAATTTTTAAAGAGTTAAGCATCAACTCACTACCACTTATTAAAAAGAATATTCTCCCCACTCTTCTACATTGAAGTTACAATAAAGCAAGTGCTTGTACAAAAATAAAAAAGAAAGAAAAGAATTTGTGTTGTTCTAGGTGTCAAAAGTAAGGTAGGTATGGTAGTGCACGCCTGTAATCCCAGCAGCTCAGGAGGCTGGGGCAGGAGGATTGCAAGTTCAAAGCCAGCCTCAGCAACTTAGCAAGGCCCTGAGCAATTTAGTAAGACCCTGTCTCTAAATCACCTATATATTTAGCCTTTGGTCTTTGGCATTGGCACACTTCACTTAGCATCTATGAATATGTATATACATATATCGGGGCTGGGGATGTAGCTCAGTGGGGAAGTGCCCTTGGGTTCAATCCCAGGTACAAAAACAAACAAACAAAAAAAGTAAGTGAGCCTACGGAGGGTCCATGTAGGTCACGAGCAGATCCTGCACCATGTCATGTAAGGAACTTGAGCATCCGTGGATTCCGGCGTCGCTGACGGGTGCCGAGGGCATGTGGGAACGGACTTGCGGGAGGTGCTGGAAGGGTGGAGAGTGGAACACCGTGCCCCCTCAGGGTTCCACCCCGCCTACAGCTCTGGCTGCCCCCGCTCTGTTTCTGGGATGTGCAGCTGGTGCTCAGGGTCATGGCCAGCACACAGAGCAGAGACTTGGCCTGTGGGAGCCCCCTCTCCCTCTGGAGCCCAGGGTGTGTGGCCAGAGGCTGGAGGTGCCTCTTTCAAAGGACAGACGCTTCCTCGGCAAGGGGCACGTCCAGAGGCAGCTTCCGGAGGCTTCACCTGGGTGACCAGCCCTGCCCTCCCTCCCCTCTGTTTGTCCTGAGCTCCACCCTGTCGGAGACTTCCTGGTGTCTGGCGACCTCTCCTGCTTGCCCGGTGGCCTCCAGTGCCAGAGTGGAGTACCCTGAGAGGCGCCCTATCTGCCCAGCCCACGCCTGCTGGGTCTTTGTCTGTTCCCAGCCCTCTCTGGGCTCTGCCCCTTTCTGTTGAAAAAGGGGAAGGTACAGGAAGGGGTTAAGGGGGAAGCACTCTGCCAGGTGGGCATGGTGGCGCACACCTGTCATGCCAGAGACTTGAGAGGCTGAGCAGGAAGATTGCCAGTTTGAGGCCAGTCTAAGCAACTTTGTGAGACCCTCAGCAGCTTAGTGAGACCCTGTCCAAAAATTAAAATAAAATAAAATAAGGGCCAGGATGTGACTCAGAGTGGTGCAGAGCACCCTGGGTTCAGTCCCCAGTACCCAAACAAACAAAAATAAAAGGGTAGCGCCCCCAGCTCTCTCAGTCAGGCCTTCGCCCTCTGGCTTTGTGACCCATGGCTCTGCCTTGATAAATCACGTTGGATCTTAGTTTTTCAAGCCCAGGCTGCTGCGGTTACTGTTGAGCTGAGCTGACTTCTGATGTGGAATCGGGACCACATTCCTGCTCCCTCCTGGGCTTTTGAAGTTAGAGATGATGTTTTACAGTAAACAAGCCCAGCCCTCATCCTGGGCAGAGTTCCTCTGTGATTCCTGTCTCCTGCGTTGGCCTCTCTGGGAGTCTGTGGCTCCAGGGTTTTCCTCTCCTGTCTTGGATCCACTTTGATCCCTGCCCCAGACTTCTCTCCAGTGGCACCTCCTCTGAGGGGGCTTCACGGTGGCCTTCCTGAAGCTGGTGTTTATGGTGGGCCTACTGTGTGCTCCCCAGGCACACACACACCCCGCCCCCAGGCCCCACGAGTGTGCAGGCCGCTGTGGCCTGCAGCAGGGCTGGAGGCAGCGAAGGCCTGCTGGGGCCCGCAGGGCAGTTTAGGCGCTGGCCACATGCTCTGCCATGGGCCTTGGGGGTCTTATGGGAAGGTGGAGACCGTGTCCCAGCCGAGGGCCTGGAGTTAGCGATGGCCTTCCTGGTGCCTGGGCCCTTCTGTGTCACAGACTTTGGAGAAGATGAGCTACCTTCATGAGGAAAATTCTGTTTTCATGAGGGTAAATGAGCGCTCCGCTGCTTTCAGGAGGACTGAGTGGGTGTCCTGCTTGACATTGATGGGAAGTTCCTTCTCAGGTAAGGTGGACTCTGGGTAATCGCTCTTGGTCTCTGTTTCCCCTCAGCTAAGGTCTCTGAGGTGGAGGAGGAACAGGAAGACCCCTACCTGAATGACCGCTGCCGAGGTAAGGCCCCGGATCTCCTCGGCCGTTCCCTGGAGCCTTGAACCCAGGCCCCTGGGCCTGCCCTCCTGCTTCCCTAGACTCTCCAGAGCTGGCCTGGTGGGGCTGGTGGGGCAGGGGCCCAGCAACTAGTGTGAAAGCCCCCTCTCTGCAGTGTGTGCTGGACATTCCCAAGCTCACAGGCTTCAGAGGGTGACCGCTGGCGTCCAAGAGGCCGGGAGACTGCGGGGAGGGGCCGAGCGTTTCTTGCCCTCCCGACCTGAGCCCCAGCCTCGTGCTGTCAGACACATTGACTTGTCCCACAGGGAAGTGTGGGTGTGTTTAAACCCGGGGGGCCTTGGTGGTTGTTTCCCAGGGTCACACTCTCGCTCTGGCAGGTCTGCTGCACGTGGTCACCCAGCAGCTGGCCCCGTGGTCAGGTGTTAACTGGGGAGCCAGTTTTATGACAAGATGATATGGTCGGGTGCAGTGACAGGCAGCACTGAGGCTGGGAGGGGAGGAGGGGGGGACAGAAGCCCCAAGAATCCTGCCTGAGGGGAGGGTCTTCCTGGGGGAGGGGACAGCCCGTTTTTAGCAGCTGAGAGTGGCTTAGCATGATGACCAGCACGTGAAGGGCAGCAGGCAGGACCCTGCAGGCCCTGGGCAGAGGCTTCGGCCCCTGAGGTTGCTCTTGAGCATCGCTCTGGCTGCCCTGTAGGAAGTGAGGGGGGCAGAGGTGGCTCTGGGGAAGCCAGGAACCTGCAGCACAGAGGCCCACAGCTGCTGGAGCTGGGACAGGCCTGCTTCCTCAGTGTCTGTGGCTGGCAGCAAGCTGCACCCCGTCCCTGCCTTGTCCCTCACAGCTCCTCTGTAACTCCAGAGGCCAAGCTGAAGGCTGCCTGGTTTGTCAGACCCCAGCGGTGACCAGAGCCAGTGTCTGGGGGTCTCCCTGGGGCCGCGGGTGGCTTCAGAGACCTCTGGACATGGCTGGCCCCGCTCACGCCGGCTCTGATTGCAGGGGGTGGGCCCTGCCAGCAGCAGTGCCGGGACACTGGGGACGAGGTGGTCTGCTCCTGCTTTGTGGGCTACCAGCTGCTGCCTGACGGTGTCTCCTGTGAAGGTAAGACCCTGCCGCTCTGCCTGGAGCCCATGCCAGGTCTGAGCAGGGTTGACAGGTCCCCTTGGTGGGCGGAGACAGCCTGGACTGGCTCTCCAGAGTAGGCAGGGCAGTGGCTCCTGGCAAGACTCTCGTCAGAAGAATATGACCCCCAGGGCTGAGAAAGGGCCTGGCTTTGGGGTCCACCCTGGCTCTGGATCTGGGACCGGCTGAGTGGCCCTGGGCATGTCCCTCAGCCTCCCTTGGCCTTTCCCCAGCTAGGAGATGGGGAGATGCTGCCCCTTCATGGGGTTCATGGAGACCGCCGGACTCCAGTCCAGGGCCCAGCACTTACTCAGAGCCCTGGGTCTGCCAGTCGGAAGGCATCGAATCCTTGGGCTGGATTTGGTGAGGGCTGGTCAGGGCAGCATCCCGAGGCCCAGTGGGATGTGCTCATGGCAGGACCCAGCTCAGTTTGGGCAGTTTGATAGATGCAGGAAGCCAGTTCCACCCCGGCTTCTAGAACTTTCCTCTGATGAAGTGCAGGGATCCGAAGTTCTTGCTGGTTACTTCATGTCCCTGAATCTCTCCTAGATGTCAATGAGTGCATCACAGGCAGCCACAGCTGCCGTCTGGGAGAATCCTGCATCAATACCGTGGGCTCTTTCCGCTGTCAGCGGGACAGCAGCTGCGGGACTGGCTATGAGCTCACAGAGGACAATAACTGCAAAGGTACGGCCTGGGAACCTGTCCCCAGCTGGGGCGGAGCGCTGAGGGGAGGGTGGCCCAGTACTGGTCTGGGCCCTGTGGTGCTGCCCCCGTGTGGCTGCCTGGGCTACTGCCTCCTCCGCCACAGGAGGGCCACAGGGCGAGGGGAAGAGCTGGTGCCACATTCATGACGATGGCCCACCTGGGTTTAAAGGCTCAGTGCCTGGTCAGTTAAACCAGACAGAGAAGGATTTCAGGTGCTCACAGGTGCTTTTTACAAAAACAAACATCCCCCTCCAAAGAAAACAAGTGTTTGCACAACAGCTGGCTTCCCTCTGGCTCCAGCTTCCTGGACACTCAGAGCATCACCCCTTCCGCTGCGTAAAAGCGTGGCGTTTCTGACCGCTGGTCTCCCTGCCTGCCATTGGCAGAGAGTGTATGATGAGGACCTTTTAGAACATAGTGGTCTGCACGGGGCTTCAAGCCCTCCAGAAAGATGGCACCACTTGCATTAAAACGTCCATCTTTGAATTATGAGGGTAACTCCAAAGCCAGGCACGCCCTCCAGGTGTCAGAGGGCCTTCGAGCCAGCTCAGGCTGCCAAGCCTGCTGCCCAGCCCAGTGATGGGCTGACCCCAGAGCCCAGGTCCAGGCCAGCTGATGCCCAGCTTTGAACGTCTGACCTGTCCCAGCTGCGAGGCAGGGCAGCCCTGACATCCCTTCCCGAGGCGATCATTCTTAATATGTGGAACATTCTAAGCACCTCAGAATGAATAAGATATAGAGAAGCTGTGTTTATTGGCACTAAGAAAATTGCCTTATGAAAGAAACATGCACTTTATCTGGATGAGTAACGATGGCTCCATCTGCCAGGGAGACGCCTGGGCTGTGTGTTTATACAGCCCTCTCCTCCCAAGGGCCGTGGCCGAGAAAGGCTGCGTTTTTAGTCCTCAGCAGCGGGAGCACTCTGTGCCTCCCTGAAGCCCTTTTTGTCTGTGATTTCTCTGTAGGAATGTTTGGGGTTGTAGTCTGAGTAGTGAGCACTTTTGATAACGTTTTCTTGTGATGTTGAAGTGTTGTGTGATGCCTCTGGCAGGACTCTTGCTAACAATCTCCTTTTTTTATGATGCACCAGATATTGACGAGTGTGAGAGTGGTATTCATAACTGCCCCCCCGATTTTATCTGTCAGAATACTCTGGGATCCTTCCGCTGCAGACCCAAGCTACAGTGCAAGAGCGGATTTATACAGGATGCTCTAGGCAGCTGTATTGGTAAGCCACGCTGCCGCCAGATGCACGGTCCGCCAGGCGGGGAAGGCCTGGCTGTGGCCACACCTGGAATTGAGGGATGTGCAGAGCAAGGACCAGGGCTGGCAAAGCTTCGTTGAAGGGTCCCGTGGCCATCATTTTAGGCATGGCGGGCCATGTGGTCTCTGTCACGGTTACTCAACTCTGCCGTACGGTTCAAAGCCACAGATTGTACAAAAACAGCTGGGCAAGGTCATATTCCAATAAACCTTGATTTACAAACACTGGCCACAGGCTGCGTTTGACCCAGCGCTGTGGCTCGCTGGCCACTGGTTTAGATGAAAGAGTTTGGATTTGGATTAGAGGCTTTGGTTTTACACTGTGTGGCTGAAGAGCACTTGCTTCCTTCTGTGAGCCTCGGCTTTCTCCCTGTGAAATGGGGGCAGCCGTGATAGGTGGTTGCGGGGCCCGAGGCCAGGGTGAAGCCCACCGCCCGGAGCCACAGATAGCAGGGCGCTCGTGGGGGTGGACCTGCCACAGCCATCCGCCTGTCAGAAGCACCTGGTGTTCACGGTGGAGTTCGCACGGACAGGAAGTGGAGTGGCGGTTTCCAGGGACGGTGGTGGGGGTTGTGGTTAGTGGGGACAGAGCTTCCGTGTGGGAAGATGAAGAAGTTCTGGAGGTGGACAGTGGTGAGGGCTGCAGGAGGGTGTGAAGGTCCTAGGTGCCACGGACCTAAGGTGCTGAGGGCAGTGGACTGTCACGGGGACCTCACCAAGAAGGAGGTGTCAGAGGGAGACCCTGTGGAAGGGGAGGAAATCCCCCGTGAGCCGAGTGTCACGACAGGAGCCGGGGAGACCACCCAGGCCCCAGGACTGGCGTGGGCGAGACCTGCGTCCCCCCTTCCAGGTCATCCAGCTGCCACTTGGCTCTGTCACGCTTGTGGTGGTCCCTGAATCCCAGCTGCTGGCTTCCCCCCCGACCTCTGCTCAGCTCCCAGGTCCTGCCCTGGAGGTCGGGGAGCGGCTGCAGGTGCCACCGGTCAGACCCGGCCTACCCGGGGTGCCGCAGCCCTTCCCCACAAGGCCGCGCTGCCTTGCAGATTTCTGTCTTGCTGCTGCCCTAACTTTTCTGACAGAATTTGTACTTTTCTTTGAAATGGAGTTGAAAGCTCTTCCTCCTGCTTCTGTTTTCACCGCCTCCAGCCACAGCCTGCAGCAGGGAGCCGCCCGCTGCCAGGGTCCGGAGCGCAGGGCCTCCTCCCAGTGCTGGGGCCGCTGGGGGCCTGAGACCGCCTGTCTTGGCGGGGTTTTTCTTTGTTCCTTTCCTTCACTCCTCTCCCTGCCCTCTGTCGTCCCTTCCGCCCCGAGGAGGAGCGAATCGGCCAGGCATGGCCCACACCCTGGACCCTGTGTGCCGAGGGATACTCTCAGGTCCTGGGACGGCAGGGGTTCCACTGAGTCTCAGAGGCGCCTGGCCAAGCAAAGCAAAGGCCCTGGCGGCTGGGCTTTTCCCACATGGACCCCTAGGGGACCTCTAGGGGATCCCTAGGGGGAGGGTGGACCACGTGACCCGACCTGGGGGATTTTTCATGTCGATTTGTGCTTTGCTTGTTCACCCTCCAGTTCACGCACTCACTGATCCATTGCCTGACACGGTGGAGCTCTCAGGCCTGGGGACCCTCTCTATGAAGCTCATGATGTTTCTAGGAACACCAGGGTGCCATGGATCAGAATTTGGGAAACAGATCTGAAAGGGGCAAAAGCTCAGGGGGAAGCCGTGAGGGCTGTATGACAAATGCCCACGTCTCTGTGACAAACACCAGTCTCGGTGGCCAGCACGCAGCCCTTGCCGTTGTGGGCAAGCAGCAGTGGGCAGTTCGAGGAGGAGTGGGCCCAGCTGTGTGCCCCTAAAACCTTATTCACAAGCGCAGGCAGCGGCTGGACTGGCCCAGGGCTGGGGTTTGTGACCTTCACATAGGGGACCTGGCACTGGCCGGGAGGCGGGACTCTAGCCTGGGCTGTTACCCCACACTGCTGCTGTGAACCTGGGGAGTCACCTGCTCTCTCTGGGTCCTGAGGTCTTGGTGTAGGGCACACTGGGTCACCTCAGACAAGCTCTATAGCATGGCACTGGTGCAGAGGCCCACCCCAGGGTTGGGAGGAGCCGCCTGGCTGTGGCGGGGCTTCTGCCATCACTGCCGGCTCCTGTCCCCCACCCCACATGCTTTTCTGAACTAGGAGATTCTCAGAGGTGACTTCCCCAAAGTCGTCCTTTTGGAAGGACCCTCCTAGTAGCAGTCTCATCTGTGCTTTGACACCGCATCTGAGCGTGAGGCACGAGCTGATGCACTACTTCCTGGTCCACACCACCAGGTGTCCACTAGAAGTGTGCAGCCAGGTCCCCACTCTGGAGGCGTGTATGCCCTGGGAGGGAGTCTCCCAGGCAGGGAGCTCAGGGGACAGTTCTTCCCAGCTGGCCTGTGTCAGCACAGGCTCCATGACCCAGATGGGGACCTGGGAAGGCTCTGTGGAAGTGGCACCCAAAGCCATGGCTAGCAGGCAGAGGAGGGGACTGGGACTTCACCTGAGTGGGGCTGCAGGTGCCGCGAGGGCTCAGAGGACTGGCCAGGCGGGGCCGCAGAGGCACACAGGGCCCGGCCAGTGACCAGAGGCACCCAGAGCTTCTCTGAGGTTCAGCGTGGGCACAGAAGGGACGGTCACTCTGCCTCCCGAGCAGCCTGCTCAGGGAAGGGGCTCCATCCACCTGCGTGGACTGTGTGGTACAGGAAAGCCAGGCGGGCGTGGGCTGGCTCAGTGGAACGTGGGACATGGCGGTGTGGGAGATTTGGGGTCAGGAAGGAGGGCCAGGGAGGGGTGTTTGAGGCTGTGTGTGCTCGTGAGATTTGGAACTAGCTGGGAGGCAGCCATGTGGTCCAGGATGAAGGGACTAGAACAGCATCTGTTTGTTTGTGGTTTGGGAAAGAGGCGGAAGGAGGAGCTTCTTCAGAGATCATTGCTGGGCTCTGGACGCCCTCCATGTGTGACCGTCCGTCTTCCTCTTCCCCACACAGATATCAATGAGTGTTTAAGTATCAGTGCCCCGTGCCCTGTCGGGCAGACGTGCATCAACACAGAGGGCTCTTACACGTGCCAGAAGAACGTGCCCAACTGTGGCCGGGGCTACCACCTCAACGAGGAGGGAACTCGCTGTGTCGGTGGGTACTGACTTTCTGTCTGCTCCCCTCCCACTCCCTCCCCCTTTTTTCTAGAAGGGGAGGAAGGCATTTCTGCCTGTCCTTCTCTCCCACTGCCCATTCCCAGGCCCAGGCCTTTACTTGGCCTGGACCGTGGCTGTGGCCTGCCAGCTCATCCCTGCCTCCAGCCCGGCTCCAATCCTCCTGACACTGTCATGCCTCCCTGTTCACAGCCCTTCAGCAGCTCCCCTTTGGTGACAAAGGACAGATGCTCACACAGATGCTTACAATTCAGTTCTCTGGGCTCCAACTTCATGAGCCTTGTAATCCAGATGAAATAGGTCTCAGCACGCCCCAGGAGACACAGGGTCCCTGGCCGGCCGTTTGCTCTTATTCCTCTGCCCACCTACTCCTGTGTCTTTGGCTGTGGGTGGTCAGCCATCCCAGACCCCTGCCAGGGAAGAGGGCCTTCTCCATGACACCCAGGACACTCTCAGTGCCCTGTGCGTCACTGGGCACTTCTTTTTTTTTTAAATTGGTTGTTCAAAACATTACAATGCTCTTGACATCATATTTCATTCATTTGATTCAAGTGGGTTATGAACTCCCATTTTTACCATGTGTACAGATTGCAGAATCCCATTGGTTACACATCCACATTTCCACATACTGCCGTACTCTGTTGTATTTTGCTGCCTTTCCTATCCCCTTCCTTTACCCCCTCCCCTCCCCTCCCATCACCTCTCTCTACCCCATCTACTGTAAATTCATTTCTCTCCCTTGTTTTTTTTTTCCCTTTCCCCTCACTTCCTCTTATATGTAATTTTGTATTACAATGAGGGTCTCCTTCCATCTTCTGTGCAATTCCCCTTCTCTCTCCCTTTCCCTCCCACCTCTTAATTGTTTAATGTTAATCTTCTTCTCATGCTCTTCCTCCCTACTCTGTTCTTAGTTGCTCTCCTTATATCAAAGAAGACATTCGGCATTTGTTTGTAAGGGATTGGCTAGCTTCACTTAGCATAATCTGCTCTAATGCCATCCATTTCCCTACAAATGCCATAATTTTGTTATTTTTTTCACTGGGCACTTCTGCCTGCTGAGGTTCACTCGGGTCGGCCAGCGCAGGCTCCATGGCTGGGGCTGTGTGGGCCGCACAGCAGCCCGGAGAGCAGAGTGGTGCTGCGTGTCAGGGTCCACTTGAGTGCGCCCCAGGCCTGGGGACCGCTGAGGCCTTTCTCTGCATCTCTGCCTCCTTTGCAGACGTGGACGAGTGCTCACTCCCCTCCATGCCCTGCGGCAAGGAGCACCACTGCGTGAACTCCCTCGGCAGCTTCCGCTGCGAGTGCAAGGCTGGTTACTATTTTGACGGCATCAGCAGGACGTGTGTGGGTACGTGGGTGTCCTTCCGGCCTCGGGGGGCCAGCCAGCTGCCACCACACAGGACACGGTCTCTGTTGGCTGGACTGACACGCTGCCATCCTGCTCCCAAAGCCCCAAGTGCAGGCAGAGTGCCCAAGCCAAGGCCCCACCAGGATACCCGTCTTAGCTCCCAGGCAGCCACCCCTCCGTGGGCCTCCATCAGGGCCCTCGCACTGTGAGCTTGTCCCCACTGCAGGGTGGGTGTTCTGCTCCACCCCAACCCCCAGGTCCTGAGAGACTTGAGCCCAGGTCTGCAGGTGGCTGAAGTGCTAGTGATTTCCCAAGATTGAGCTCTGACCTGCAGGTGCCCCTGGCAGCAGGAGCCAAAGATGACAAGGAATGGGGTCAGTCCCCGCTCCCCCCCAGCCAGGGTGCTCAGTGGGGGCTGGCAGGGGCTTCCCCGCCACATCCCCTTTGCTGGATCCCAGTGGACCCTCCCTAAGGGCATGGGAGGGCACTGTCCATATATGCCACCATGTGAGGAGCTCAGGGCTTGGCACAGGACGCCAGGGGGGTCTGGCCTTGCTGCTGTGCTGGGACAAGTCACTTTGCCTCTGTCATCAGAGCTGATGAAGCAAGTGAGCCGTGAACTGCAGCCATTAGCAGGAGGGTGAGGTGTGGCCCTCTGCTGGTGACGGTGCCCTGAGCTGCCCCCACTCTCTTCCAGACATCAACGAGTGCCAGCGCTACCCCGGGCGCCTGTGTGGCCACAAGTGTGAGAACACTCCCGGCTCCTACCACTGCAGCTGCTCCGTGGGCTTCCGGCTCTCGGTGGACGGCCGCTCCTGCGAAGGTGCGAATGGGCTTGGGCGTGGGCGGAGGCCAGCTCTGCCGCCTCCCACAGGGTCCCTGGAGGCTGGTTTCTGTTTCCCCGCTAAATGGCTTGCGAGCCAGGGAGACACCTGTGAGGGGTGTGCTCCTTAGGGGACGCTCCCACGGGGTTCCGGTTCTTCCAGGAACCTCCATTCTTGGAGGTTGTCGGGATGTGGCTGTGTGCACCGGATGTAGAGACGAAGGGCCCCTGTTGGTGACCTTGGGGACAACTGACCTCACAGGGGAAATGGGTTGACATGCCAAAGAGGAAAAAAAGCCAGACACTACGTAGAGACCTGGAACAGGTCATATTCAGACTGCCCACGAGGCCGATGGCGAAGCTTTTAAACAGTTTGGCACCAAGGGCAAGAGGGCCGGGTCCCACGGTGCCCTCTGGGATTGGCCAGCTGCCGCTGCTCACCCAGTGGGGTGCAGACCCCCCCACACCCACAGACTGGAGGCAGGTCTTAGCTTCCTGAGGATAAGGGTCCATGGGAAAGGTTCCTGGGTCCTTGAACAGGTGCTTCTGGGCCCTGGAAGGTCCACGTCTAAGGGGCAGAGAGAGGATTTAGGTTGCAGGGTTCTCTGAAGGGAAAGGCAGCACGGGGAGGTCGGGCCACGGCTGCTGCGTTTTGGCTGGAAGAGTACATTCCTCCAGCAACGTGAGCTTTCCCAGGCAGGGGCTTGGAAGGGGTGTGGGGTCTTCACTGTGGGGACACAGCCGTGCTCTGGTAGCCGCTGTGCCAAAATTGACCAAGTCTGCTGAGGTGGGGCTGGCAGAGCCCCCGTGTTTGAGCATGTTTCTGCGTGCTCAGAAAACAGCGTCTCCTGGCTGCTGAGCTGTCTGCCCCGGTGCCAGGGCCTGGCCCATGGTAGGTGCTCTAGAGGTGTCACATCTCATGCAGGGACTGGGAACGCTTTGGACGGGCCCTGCCAGTGCCTCACGGTGCCCGCCGTGCCCTGCTCTGCAGTGCAGTGACCCAGGGGGCAAGATTCTCTGGAGCATGGCAGGTTCAAAGTCTGAATTAAGGAGGCTCCCTGGCTGGGAGGTGGCTCTGGGGAGCACTTGCCGGGCACGCGCGAGGCCCTGGGCTCCATCTCCAGCGCTGCACAAAAAGAAAAAGGTGCCCTTTCCCATGACACGGCCCCAGGAGGGGGCTGGGCATCTGCCCCGGTGCACGATTCTCACACTGCATCAGGGGTGGTGTGACGGGGTCGTGGGTCTTGGGCTTCCCTGAGAGTTCTGGGATGTGTCCCCAGGAACCGGACACAACCCCCGTGGGCATTGGAACACGGTTCCTGAGCCAGGCTTCTCTCAGGCCTGGGCTCAAATCCCAGTCCTGACGTTCGTGTGGCCTCGAGGAAGTGGCTCACATTTCTGGGTTGGCATCCTCCTCTGTGAACAGGGACAGTAGGACTGACCCGACTGTGGGGGTCTCCTGGGGGAAATGAGTTGAATCATGTGATGAGCTCATCACCGGCACAGGACCAAGAGCTGGACGCGTGGAGACGGCTGTGTTGCCTCTGTGGCTGGCTCATGCTTCCCCTGGCCATTCCTAAGCCACTGGAGAGCAGACATCCACACCTTTGCTACCGGACAATACTATGGATATGAGCGGGGCCCCGCCAGCCTTGCCGAGCCGCCTCTCTAAGCATTTATAAAGCGCCTTGCCCAGGCATGGAGCAAGAACCCGGTTCCTGCACCAGGAAGCATGTCTAGGGTGCGGTGGGAAACCACCCTGGGCCCAGGTGGACGGGGGAGCCCCGAGGGCAGTGGGGGCTGCCGAGATGAAAGCCCGGGTGAGAGGCCAATGGCCATTCCCTCCTGCCCTGCCCCAGAGTAGCAGGAAGTCAACCTGAGAGGCACCTTCTGGGCCAGGGGTGGGCAGGGCTCCTCCCTCAGGTGACTGTTAGGCCTTCCCGGCCACAGTCTCTCTTGTCACCACCCCACTGCTGCTGCAGCGGCCCAGAAGCAGCCATTGGTCAGAGTCAGAGGAGGTGGCTGTGTTCCAGCGACTCTTCACCAAGCCCACAGTGGGCTGGATGTCACCATGGCCACTGATCTCTGCTCTAGGCAGAGCGGACCAGTGAGCCATCAGCTGAGTGACTCCGTGAGCTCAAAGCGTGGGAGTATCAGTATTGTCCCAGGGACTGGGTCCCGCGTGCCATTATCTGTTTAGGATGACATCCGGGGGGCGAGGAGGAGCACAGGCTCAGGTTCCCACTGGAGACCCAGAGCAGATTCTGGTGCCTCATGGGGCCCGCCCTCAGGGCTGTCACCACTGTCCTGGGGGAGGTGGCCTGACTGGGGCGTGGCAGAGGCTGGCAGGGGGCTTCTCTCCCCTTCTCCCTGTTCCTGTGGGGTGACCCCAGGCAGGCTGCTGGCCATGTGCCCGAGACCTGGCTTCTGTGTGGGGGGTGGAGAGGGGTCGGGAGGCAGCTGTGATGGCATGAGCGGTGACAGTGACTGGAGCCTGTCCTTGCAGATGTGAACGAGTGTCAGAGCAGTCCCTGCAGCCAGGAGTGTGCCAACGTCTACGGCTCTTACCAGTGCTACTGCCGGCGCGGCTACCAGCTCAGCGACGTGGACGGGGTCACCTGCGAAGGTGAGGGTGCCCCCGTGCTGGGGAGACTCCCGCCTTCCCCCATCCACCGCGGCTCTTCCCCGGCCCTGGGAGGCTGCGTGCCTCGTTCTTCGCCCTCCGTCTGAGGTTTCCTTGAGGACACTTCCTGGGTGGGGGTGAGGGTGCACGAGGTAGCAGACCCCTCCCCGTGGTGCTCGGATGCCCCTGCGGGTGTCTCGGGTCCGTGTGCCGAGACCGTGAGCCGCAGGTCACAGGGCTTGGTGGTGGCACCTGGCTGAGAGGCGAGGAGGGCCTCAGGGGCCACCACCCTCTTGGCAGCCCTCAGAAGACTGACAGCCCTTAGAAGTCCTGGCTCTGTCCCCCTCGTGGGGCCTGACAGTCTGCTCTGTCACAAGGGGCTGGTGCCCATGCAGCTGTTGGAGCATCGACCCAGACGAGGAATCCCCAGCACACGGGGCTGGAGGGCGACCGTCTGGCTCATTGCTCCAGGGCGAGCCTCCCTGACCCGAATTCTAAGCTCCCTGAGCACCGACCTGGTGCCCCGGGAAAGGTCCACCTTGGCCTCGGGTGGTGGGCGTGGCCTGCAGGTGCGCTGGAGACCTGGTACAAACTCCTCTTGGGTGATGGGTGCAGCTGCACAGGTGACACAAGTGAACCCCATGTTCAGACTTGGCTTCCGACCCCAAGGTGGCCCTCTGTGGAATATGGAGGCACATCTGAAACGCTGGGGGCCCAAGCTTGTTGGCTGAGGGGCGCTCACTCTGTGTTTTCAGGGGAAGTGCTTCTGATTGTCCTCCTACCTGCACACTGCACAGTGGGAACTTGTCCTGGGACCTGAGGCATCCCCTCTCTGTGCCTCAGTTTCCCGTTCTGTCTGGATGGTCTCTGAGGCCACCCAGCCCGAGCTCCCTGAGGCCTCTGTCCAGCTTACCCAGTGTGGCTCTCCTGTGGAGCCCAGCCTGGCCCCTGGGGTGGGGGCCATGGCTGGGCCTGGGATGCTGAGAGTGGGTGTGCCCTTGCAGACATCGACGAGTGTGCCCTGCCCACCGGGGGCCACATCTGCTCCTACCGCTGCATCAACGTACCCGGAAGCTTCCAGTGCAGCTGCCCCACGTCCGGTTACAGGCTGGCCCCCAACGGCCGCAACTGCCAAGGTGAGCCTGTGGGAGTGTCCTAGGACTGTGCTTGGGCGCTGTGACACCAGGGTGCCAAGGCCGGGCTGGAGGGCTGTCCTTCCCCAACCTGTGGGCCGTGGCACAGGCGGTGCCCTGGGAGGGCGAGTTCTGGGGTCCACTGGTTCCCTGGTCTCCCACACCCGGGCCCCCAGCACCCTCATCTTTGGGTCCTCAGCCCTCCCACTCTGCCCGGCCGTCCCAGAAGACTGGGATAGGGACTCTCAGCTTTAGGAAGAGGCCCTGGAGGCTGGAAACCGCAGTCCCTGCCCTGCAGCCTGGGGCTTCTGGTGCTACCTTTCACTGGGTCACTGGGCAGAACCTGGCTGTGGGCCAGGCCTGGGCCAAAACAGGTCTCAGAGGCCTCTGTGCTAGCTGTGGTCAGGTGTGTGCGGTGTCTGTGGACAGGTGGCTTCGAGGGTCTAGTGGGCCGGGCCAGCTCCAGCATGGGCTAATGGGGGCTGGTGGGGCCCACTCTGTGCTCTGACCCGTTTCTGCGGGTGCTGGGCCCCCTGCATCCATGACCTTCCGTTTGATGACTGAGAGGCGCTAAGCGAGCTCTCGTGAGTGTCTGAGCGTGTGTTCTGGCTTGTGCGTGGGCCCCCCAGCAACTGCCCCTGGAGCTGAGCCCAGCCCCCGGCCCGGTGTCTGGTCATGAAGATGACCCACCAAAGGGGGGCAGGAGCCCCACTTTTCCCACAAGGGACGACTTAGAGCATCTGGGGTTGGATGGGATCCTTCACTTCTATGACTCCTGGCCAGATGCTCCACTGCAGCCTGGGGTCCCCCCGGACACAGCAAAATCACACTCCTGAGCTGATCGGGGAAGTCGTTTTTGCCAGGCACTTGGCACCTTGTCGCAGATGCCTCCCAGGCTCTGTGACGTCCCTGAGCCCCAACATTCAGCTTCTCTGGGATAACAGGGGCTCCCTACCCCAGGGCCTTTCATGGTGGTGCCCCACAGCAGGAGTCCCAGCTGTCCCCTCCACCAGTCACACCCCCAGGACACAGGGCAGTCAGGGCCCCTAACCCCTTGCCTGGTGTCCTGTCTGTTCACAGGCTGGTGGCCTGCCCCGTCCCTCCTAGGAGGTCACTTGCCCCATGTGAGGGGAGGGCGTGCAGAGGGCTGGGTCAGTGCTGGACGCTGGCGCCCCCCTGCCTGGTTTGAGCTCAGCTCTGCCACTTAGAGCAGGGTGACCTTGGGCAGCCCCAAGCTCTGCCAGCTCTCCCAAGCCAAGACGGCCACAGCACCACTGCCCGGAGTTGCCCCCTCCTATGCTCCCAACGCCCAGGGGCCGAGAGCATGAGCCAAAGCCCCCCAGGTGTCCCGTAGAAGAAGGAGCTGGTGCCAGGTGCTGCTGCCCGTCCCGCCCTGGCTGGTGGGAGGCCTGGCACCCCCCTCTGGGGTGGGGACAGCCCCCCTGGCCTCTGCCTTGACCGCGCTGCCCGGGGTCTCCCGCAGACATTGACGAGTGTGTGGCCGGCATCCACAACTGCTCCATCAACGAGACCTGCTTCAACATCCAGGGAGGCTTCCGCTGCCTGGCCTTCGAGTGCCCCGAGAACTACCGCCGCTCCGCAGACACGTAAGTCCCTGGGGCCTGCTGTCCTCTGTCTGTGTCGACCTCCTGGGGCCCCGCTCGTGGCCCAGGTGGGTGGTCAAGGAGCTGCCACCTCAGTGCCCTCCAGTGGGGACATGAGGATCAGCTGAATTCTGGTTCTTAGACCCCCAGTGGCGGGTGACACTGGTCTCAAGAGACCAAAGGGTCCTGGGCCCGCCCTCTGGTGGAGCCTGTGCACCGGGCCAGGCAGATCCTCAGCTCCCCGGCGTCCCAGGGTGAGCCGTGGGCGACCTCTCTGGGCCTCTGTCTCCTCATTCGCAACGTGCAGATGTGGGAACAGGCTCTGAGGCAGTGGAGCTGGTGGCGATGACTGACAGTTGGAAGTCATGACCCAGTGTGACTTGCTGGGTGTTGTGATGGTGTGGCCCCCTAAAAGCCAGAGTGGCTGGTGGGAACAGTGTGGAAGATTCTGCGTCCTAGACCGGGGGCTGTGTGGCCACGTGTCATTGTGAGCTCTCTCTATCCCTGGCCTCCAGCGTGTCCGTGGGGTGGGTCACCAGGACCCCCAGGCTGTGGTTCTCGCCTGGACCACCATCACCCCTGCTTTTACTCAGAGTGTCATTCAGAATCATGAGCCTCAGGGAAGCTCCAGGCTGGGCCAGCCCGGGAGTGTGAGCTGCTGAGCCCTGTCTGCCCAGGGCGGGCGCTTGGCTAAGCACCTGGGCCCCCAGCACCTGGGCTCCCAGTTGCGACCTCCTGACCCTGGGCCTGTCTCGGGCTTTTGGCCTGCACCCCTCCTGCTCCAGGGACAGTGTCTTCCTTTGACGATACACAGGCCCCCAGTGCCCTCCACGTGGCCGAGGCCTGGCTGTGCTGGGTTTTGGCCGTGGCCTGGGGGTGCTCGCTCACCCATCTGGGACTCCCCCAGCTGCTGTGCCTACCCAGCATGTGTTTTGTCACTTGAAAACACAGCCTCTTGTGTGCTTCCTGGGCCCTGCCAGGGGAAAGCCACTCCACCCGGGTTTGCAAGTGGGCGGCATCCCAGAGCGTGTGGGCGACGTGGTAGCTGGCGGGCTGTGGGGTGGCTGGCGGGCTGTGGCAGCGCTTCTCTGAGACGTTGAGAAGTCCGTGTGTGTCTTTCGAGGCTGCGCAGCCACTTCTCGCTGTGAGTTCACCGTGTCCCAGGCCTGTGTCAGCCTCTGAGTCTGAGGACTGGGGAAGGCCAGCCATGGTTGCAATGTGGACTTCCCACACACCCAGAGCCACCAAACCCAAAGAAGAGCAGGTGCCCAAGGGGTCATGGTGTCACCCAAGCTGAGGGCAGGCAGGTTGGCCTCGCTCACTGAGACTGTCTGCCAGGGGCAGAGTCACCCTCCACCCTGTTGGTGTGCACTGTGGAAGCCACCGCTACCCTCGGTGCTGGGGGAAGCCATGGCTGTGGGGCTGACTGTGTGCAGGCACTTGTGGGGCAGTGACCCACAGAAGCCCTGTCCCCTGCACTGGCTTCTAGGTGTGTGTGTGAAGCACCAGGGCTTAGGCAGGTGCAGTGGTGCACACCTGTGATCCCAGAGACCCGGGAGGCTGGGCAGGAGGAGCACAGGCTTCAGGTCAGCCTTGGCGATTTGGCAAGGCCTGGGTCAAAATGAAAGGCCTGGGATGTGGCTCCGTGGTGGAGCACCCCGTTCAACCCCCAGTGCCAAAGTACCAAAACCAAGGCTCCAAGAGAGTGGGGGGCACTGAAGAGGGGGCGCCCCCACCTGGCCAGGGCAGCCTGGGTCGGCCAGCTGCCTGTGAAGGTCAGGGGAGCCCAGTCAGGTGGTGGGGAGCACAGGACATGCGTGCAGTGAATCGGGTGTTTAGCCAGAGAGCTGGGCGGTTTCCACCTGGGCGGGTTGGCAGCCAGGGCCTGGTCTCTCCCATGCCATGGACACAGCAGCCTGCCCCCACCAGGGGGAGCTGTTGAAGGGGACTCTGCCATTCTCTCTAGAAAGGGCAGGGATTGAGCCCCCCGCTGTAAAGATGGGAGGGGGAGGAAGATGCTCAGTGACTCCCTTCTCCCCGTGACTGTCATCTTATTACCACCTGCACCACCCAGTGGCCTGCTCAGAGGCTGGGGAGAAAGATAGAGCTGGGAAAGGTGGGGGACCCGGGGCTGCTCCCCTCCCTGGCAAGGACTGGAGCTGGGGGCGTGCTGGGTGCCTTCTGGAAAGATCTCAGCTTCAGAGTGTGCTTCACTGAGCTCAGCCACTTCCAGGTCAGCTGGCCTGGGCCGGTCCCTGGGCTCCTGGGGACCTACCAGATGCTGTGGTGGGGTCCTCTTCCAGGTTGCCCTAGGTGACCCAGGATTGTGGGGAAGGGCCTCCCTCTGCTTGTTCGCTGGCCCTAGTGGGGTGCAGGTGGGCACCCCTGCATCGACCCCCGCCAGCAGTGCTGGGTGAAGGGAAGGCGAGTCTTCAGTGGCCTTCCTCTGGGATCCAGGTCTGTGCGGGCACCTGGGAGGACAGTGACCCACGGAGACCCCATTGCCTGCACTGTAGGCGCGTGTGCAGAACATCAGCGCCGGGGCAGGTGCGGGGGCGCACACCCCTCGTCCCAGAGACTGGGACTGGCGTCCAGGTCTGAGGGGCTGCGTGGAGAGGGCAGGCCCTGGGCTGGGACACAGGGGGGTGAGCTTCCACCTCAGCCTCTCTGGTCCTGATCCTCCAAGTGCTGAGGTCTTGGGTCAGTCTCTGGGCCACGTGGGGCCCTTTCTGTCTCTGTAACGTGGCCTCAAGCTTGCCTGCTTGTCAGAGTCGGGGATCATAGGTAATGAGCCCCCAGGGGGTGCTCTAGAAGGGGAGGCAGGGAGGGAAGAGTGAGCACCCCTTGTGTTTTCCTCGGGGTACCCCAAGTAAGGGGACAGAGGCCCTTTCAAGTAAAACTGGCTTCCGCTCTGCTGCGGCCCCTCTGGGTGACGGGCTGCACTAAGGTCCCTCAGCTCTCAGCCGGGGAGACCAGACACTGGCTCGTGGGGCCCTGTGGTGTGGGGCCATCCCTGCCACACACATGGGCATCTCTGGTTAGGCTTTTCTCCTCTGTTGGCTCGGGGGGACCCCAGTGTCGGGTGGAAGTCAGGACCGGCCTGGATGCCCCATCGTGCCATAGGAGGGTGTGACCTGCTTGCCACCCCATTGGGAGGCTGCTTTGGGACCACGGAGTGCAGTGTGAGCTGTGGTGACCAGTCACTGACGTGAAGGAGCATTCTTGGCCCCCAGGGTCCACTGTGCAAGACGTGAGCTATGGTCCTGTCCAGCCTTCCCCCAGAGCTGCTACCCCTCAGGCTGGGGGGCTTCACCTCTTGGCCCCTTTTCCTCCCCATCAAAAAGCCAAGGCTGGTAAAGGACTTATGTGACCCTTAGAAAGCAACTTTTAAATCTGAACGGGCCTCACTTAGAAGGGGCCAGTGGCCGACTTCCCCCAGTGGACGCTCAGCATGGGTGGCTCCTTTGGGGGCCTCTGTGGGCAAGATGTGAGCTCAGGTCTCTCTCCCTCTGTCTCCCTCTCTCTGGGTCTCAGCCCTCTGGTCACACACCACAGAGGTTGCCTGGTGGACCCGTCCAGGCTGTCAGGGTCCTGCACAGTGCCCGTGAGAGGGGTTCCAAGCTGCCCCAGAGCCTTCCATGGGGAATGTTCCCCGTGCCCTTGGTGGTTGTGAAAGCCTGGGCAGGGCCTTGGGGCCTCTGGTGCCGTGTCCTGGGGGAGGGGAGCCAGTGAGCAGCTCAGGCCTGGGGTGGACGGAGGCAGGCAGAGCCCTCCATGGCCCCTCTGCCCTGGACAGATCCTGACAAGCACATAAATTTAGGGAAATGTCAGCAGGGCTGGCCACTGGCATCAGACAGGCTGGGGTCGCTGGACAGCTGGCTGCCCCTGGAGGAGGAAGGGCCTGGAGAGCTTTAATCTCGGTCTGCGGTGGCGTTCCGGACTTTCCATAGAACTTGGGATGCCACCATCAAACGTGCTGAACTGGAAAGCGGAGTGCATTGCCCCCTAATGCCCGGTGTGACCAGGATTCGTGGTGGGCCAAGGGAGACTAGAAACTAGAAGCCTGGCCCCAGAGCTTGGCAGGGCTCCCTTACAGATTCTGTGACAATGGCCTGTCCCCAGTCTGGGCACACTGGCCAAACGAGGTTTTAGGGCCATTCCGAGTGTGACAGGCAGGCAGCTTGCCAGATGTGGTAGTTATGATTTGGGGGCTCTTTCAGTAAGTTTGTGACAAAGCAGAACAGTGCCCTGAGGTTGGAACTGACCAGGAAAATCAAGGGCAAGATATCTGTGAGCATTTACGAAGCCCACGACGGCTGGCCCTGGGTTGGGCACAGGAGATAAAGCTGAGAGCCCCCAAGGAGCCAGCCCAGAAACACCTCGCGGAGGAAGGGCTCTGGGGGCCTGGTGAACGGCAGGGGCCGGCTGTGGGCAACCGGGGAGGAGGGAGTGTCCAGCTCTCTGGTGAGCGATGGGCAAGGGAGCGGCACCAGGGCGGTGTGCCCTCCTCGCGTCTCTTACCTCCCAGGCGCCTTGTTAATGCTTCCTTCTGGCAACCCCAAACCCCATCCTTGGTCAGTGGAGGAAACCTGCGTCAAGTGAGAAAGAGGCCATCCCACCAGGGGGACTCTAGTGCCCCCTGCTGACCATCCAGGCCATGCCTGAAGGAGCTGGGGTTGGCGCCCGGTGCAGTGAGTGCGTGTGTTTGTAAAGGTGTCGAGAGGACATGGCCAACTTTGAAACTCAAAATTGCCACTTATCACAGACCACGGGGGCCGGACAAGACACATCTTCATGGAACTTTGTCTTCCCACTGGTAGACTTGGGAGACCGAGAAGAGAGCTAGCGCGAGGAAGGCCCTGGTGTGCCCAGCACGCTCCTGACCCCTTAGGGAAGCACCTTGGCCAGGTTCCACCACCCTTCCCGTTCCTAGCTCCTCCGAGGCTCTGTCCCTGCGCTCTCTCAGGTCACGTGGAGCACTCTCATTCTGTGTGGACCTGGGCGTCTCTAGAGGTGGCTGCCCCTCAGCAGTGGCCTTGCCAGCTTCCTTTCCTACCTCTGGATCTGTTTTGCTTCTTCCCATGCAGAATTCCTCTCTCCAGTGTCCCTAATCCCCACGTGTCCAGTGCCATGGGGTTCATTCCCGGGGTTGTCCTTTCTCAGAGCCAGAGTGGAAAATAGCCAAGTAAAGCGAAGGCTGTCTGCACTGATACACAGCCTGGAAACAGGAGGCAAGCAGAGACCCCCTCACAGTAGGTGCCAAGCGTAAGGTAGATCCAAGTGACCCCATGAGGCCCAATGACTTGAAAAGCCAAAAGGGAGATGTGATGAAAGCAGGAGAGAGGAAGCCTCTGAATGGAGAATCCAAATACAGTCAAGAGGGCAGAACGTTCTGGGAAGTGCTCAGTCAAGTCCCATCGGGCTCCACCCCATGGCTCTGCTTCCTAATTTCTGGTCAGACTGCCTTCTGAGTGTGAGGAGCCTAGAGTATGGGACCCAGAAGATAGTTCCTGTCACATCGCATCACAGGAATATAGCATCTATGATCATCCTTCTATAGGAAGCTAGATCCTGTCTCCATCCTGTCACAGGAAGTCAGGACCTGTCTCCATCTTGTCACAGGAAGTTAGGACTTGTCTACATTCTACCACAGGAAGTCAGGACCTGTCTCCATCCTGCCACAGGGAGTTGGACTTTTCTGTATCTTATCAAAGGGAGATAAGAATTGTACTGCCATAGAAAGTTAGGACCTATCTTAGAAAATTAGGACCTATCTCCATACAATTAAAAGAAGTCGGAATCTGTATCCATCACGCCATAGGAAGTTAAGAACTCTCTCCATTTTGCCATAGGAAATTAAGACCTGTCTCCATCTTGTCACAGGAAGTAAGGGCTTATCTGCATGGTGTCACAGGAAGTTAGGACCTGTCTCCATCCAGCCACAGGGAGTCACAACTCTTGTCATAGGATTTGTCATTGGACAAGACACTGTTATGTCACAGGAAGTTAGGACCTGTTTCCATGTTTTTAAAGAAACTTAGGGCCTGTCTCCATCCTGCCATAGGAAGTTAAGATCTGTATTCATCTTGTCACAGGAAGTTAATACCTCTCTTCATCTCATCACAGGAAGTTAGGACCTGTCTCCATCTTGTTACAGGAAGTTAGGACCTTTTCCCATGGTTTTAAAGAAACTTAGGACCTGTCTCCATCCTGTCACAGAAAGTTAGGACCTGTCCCCATCATGTCAAAGACAGTGCCTGTCTCTATCCTTTCACAAGAAATGATTACCTCCATTCTGATCCTGAGCTGGTTGTGTGGACCAAAACAGGGGACGGGACCTGGAACCCACAGCTTAGTGACAAGGAATGGAGAGCTGACCTGGCTGCGGGCACACAGATGTGGCTCCCTCCTCATTCTGTGACCTTGGGAAGGCACTTTCTCTCTGAACTTCAGTTTCCTCTTCTGAAAAATGGCACTCAGTTCACCATCATGAGCACTTACAGTGGCCAGACTAGAGAGTGCCCAAGGAATAGCCCAGCACGTGATAAAGGGCAGCAGCCCTGCCTGCCAGCAGTGGAACAATGTCTTCTGGGGTCTTCTCAGACCCACTCAAGAGACTGTGTAGCCTTGGCCACTGTCGGGGCGAGGGGCCAGGAGCC
Organism: Urocitellus parryii; assembly: GCF_045843805.1. Classification (NCBI taxonomy): domain Eukaryota; kingdom Metazoa; phylum Chordata; class Mammalia; order Rodentia; family Sciuridae; genus Urocitellus; species Urocitellus parryii. The sequence goes on along the minus strand of NC_135535.1, from coordinate 4,297,633 downwards.
TGGAAGACACTCAGGTCAGGGTGTGCCTGCTGAGCGCTCCCAGATGGGGCTCTGCTGTGAGAAGGGGACACACTGCATCCTGGGCCAGCCTTTGACCCCAGCCACCAACACCCCCTGTGGGTGCTGAAAGAGGCTGGTGCCCGAGTCAGCAGCCCAGAGGTCCCCGCGCCTCCCCCAGGTGAGTGAGGGTGCTCTTGGCATTGGCCACAGGGGCCAGAGGGGCGGCGGGAGCCCCGCCCAGCGAGCCCCGCTTGCCCACTCTGTTGTCCCCTGCTTGCTGAGTTTGCCCTAACCCTCTTGTCTCTCTGCCCACTTGTCTTGCAGCCGCTGCGAGCGCTTGCCTTGCCATGAGAACCAGGAGTGCCCCAAGCTGCCTCTGAGAATAACCTACTACCACCTCTCTTTCCCCACCAACATCCAAGTGCCCGCGGTGGTTTTCCGCATGGGCCCCTCCAGTGCCGTCCCCGGGGACAGCATGCAGCTGGCCATCACCAGCGGCAATGAGGAGGGCTTTTTCACCACCCGGAAGGTGAGCCACCACAGTGGGGTGGTGGCCCTCACCAAGCCTGTCCCTGAGCCCAGGGACTTGCTCCTGACCGTCAAGATGGACCTCCACCGCCACGGCACCGTCAGCTCCTTTGTGGCCAAGCTTTTCATCTTTGTGTCTGCAGAGCTCTGAGCACTTGCTTCGGCCTGCCGCGGGGTCTCCCTCTTGTCGCTTTCCTCGCCCTCCCTCGGGATCCTAATAAAGTCTCGGCGCCCGCCCGTCCTGCACAGCATGCCTGCGTGCCTTGGTGTTCTTTGGTGTTGGGTTCCTGTGCTTTTCATCCCCCAGGGCAAGCCGAGCCCTCCCCAGTGCCTGGTATCCACAGGGGCTTTCCCTAGGGGACGTGTGCCTGAGGGTCCTGTCCTCAGAGCTCACCGGGAGTCCTACCAGGGACCCGGTGAGGGGAGGAGGCCAGGGTGGGGGGCTTCAGATGAGCTTGCTCTTCATTTTGCACTGAACCCACAGGGTAAAGGTGGTGATGAGAAGCCCTCAGGGATTAGCAAGCTTGGTCCCCCTCATTTTTCAAATATGGAGACTGAGGCCCCAAGATGGGCGACACGGCCTCTCGCGGCCAAGCCCTGACAGGGAACTAGGACTCCTGGCCCCTGCCTGGTTCCTTGCTGTATCACTCAGCGTTGAGCATTTAACAGAGAGAAGAAAGCTCTAGACTGAAACCTCCTTTCTGAACCCTGGTGCGTCTTGGACAAGCCTCTTGCCCACGTGGGGTCAGTTGGCTCCGTCCTCTGAGCACCCTGTGCTGTGCCAGGAGGAGGGAAGGACAGCACAGTGAGTGCCGTGCTCTTGGGACCACTGGTGTGCATTGGCTCCTTCAGGCCCTTTGGCTCCAGGCCTGCCAGGCCTCTATCAGCCCCCGCCCAGATGCTCAGAGAGGGCATGTGACTTTCCCAAGATCACACAGCTGTATCCAAACCCCAGTCACTGACTCCACAGCTCTGCTCTTGCAGTCTGTCTCAGTACCTCCACTGTGGGCCACGATTACAGCCAAGCCACCTCCGCTGGGTGCCAGCTCCACTCAACTCTGTGGCTCATTCTCTGCTCAGCAACTAGAAGGATCTTTTAAGCTTTCACCCAGACTCTTCCAGCCTTCCTTTGTGCCTTTCAAGCCTGTGCATAACTTCGACCTTGCATGCTGACTCCAGCCTGACCTTGGCTTGTTTTCTACTTGCTTGTTTCCTTCAGTCCATACTGCAAGTTCTTTGCTGCCTCAGGCCCTTTGCATTTTAAACCCATTGGTTGAACTTCAGCTTAAGTGTGTCTTCCTCTGAGAGGCTGTAGTAGTCTGTTTTTTATTATGATAACAAAATACCTGAGATTGGATAACTTTATAAAGAAAAGAGGTTCTAGAAGCGCAAGGTCCATGGGCCCCACCTGTGATGGCCTTCTTGCTGGCAGTCTGAATCCAGCACGGAGCATCACCTGGCAGGAGTCAGGGAGCATGCCCGTGCGTCTGTGTCTCTCCCTCTTATAAAGCCTCTGGGACTCAATCGTGGGCTTCTCCCTCATGAGTTTATCTCATCCTGATCACTTCCCAGACGCCCACCTCTAAATACTGCAGGTGAATTCAGTTTCCACCTTCTTAATTTTCAGTAGGGTTAAATTCCAACCTGAAGCCTGGGGGACCTCAGACCAGCCCAGACCACAGCAGAGGCCTCCCAGCGCCCGGGGTGTGTCCTCCTGGGCTTTCTCTGATGCTGGCTTCCCGATGCCACTAACGGACTGCAATCCTGTTCCCCACGTTTTTCAAACTTGCCTTCCCCACCCTCCGGAAGGCTCCATGAAGACAGTACCCAGGTCCCTCTCATTCAGCAACTGTTCCCAGCTCTGGGAAGCTGCCCAGCACAGGCGGGTGCCCTGTCCGTGTCCACTGCTGTGTCCATGGGGACGAGACTCCGCCCGCCGACATGGCCGACCTGTCTAGTGTTTCCAAGCAGGAAGCCCAGGGGCCAGCAGGAGAGCTCGGTGGAGCTGAGCAAAGGATGCTGCAGGGTCCTGAGGTCCTCCCTGCAATTACCGTGAAGGGGTCAGGCGCCCTCCTGGCAGCCACGCGGGAGGACAGGGCGCACCGACTCCCTGCCTGCACAGAAGCACTGCTCTCGTGCCAAGAGCACAGCCCTTCCGGCCCCGCGTCCCCAGCTGTCCATTCAGTCTCCCAGACCCCTCGCTGACCATTGGCTCCAGGCTCCAAGCCCAGCAGGCCCCCTGGAGGACTAGTCTGGTCATGACGGGTCTAGTCCTCTCTGGAACCTTCCATGGCATTCTTTCCTAGCCCAGGAAGTCTACCTCCCTGGAAACTGCCTGCAGCTCCCGCCTGTCTGGTCTCTGTCCCTCTCCCAGCTCCAGCGTCCTGGGGGGGTGGGGTGCCGTCCACTTGCCAACTGCCACTCTTCTCAAAACCCAGGTCAAGGGTCACACCTCTCAGGAAGCCTCCTTGCTCTGTGCTCCCGGCCCCAGCGTCCCTGTCTGAGCGCTTAGCCATTGCCGTGTCGTTGACCTCGGGGCCCTCACTGGTCCAGGGGCTTTTTGATGGTAGGGACTGTGTTTTTTTACTAAAGAAGGAGCCTAGTAAATATCTGAACATACAGATAGACGGACGGATGGATGGGTGGGTGGATGGCCAGTCGGTGGGTGGGTGGATGGTGGGTGGGTACTGGGGGCTTGGAGGGAGGTGGACGGATGGCATTTTAAGGCCAGTTCAGGTGTCCTCTGTTGAGGCCAGCAGGGCACAGGGGGATCCGGTCGTTCTGCTCCGTCCGTTGTTCATCACCCTCCAGGTGGCTCAGGCCCCAAGGAGCACTTTGTGTTCACAGAACTGTGAAGCTGGGGACCTTCGGGGGCCTCCCAGGCCACCCGGCGCTCTGTGTGGCCAGCATCCCCTCCGCACTGTCCCCAGTGACGCGTCTGCTCCGCCTCACTTGCCTTAGTTTGTGGAACTGCCTGCCTTGTAAGGTGGCCTGGTCTGCGCTGGGGGCCCGAGGGCACGTGAGGGGGACGGGGTCACCTGAACAGCCTGGATTCCGACCTCTGCCCTGCGGCTCCTGGGCTGTCGAGGGACAGGCCTGGATCGTGCTGCTGAAAGGCTGATGCACAGAAAATGGGGCAGGCGCTTGAGCGTCCCCCGTGCCCCGGGCTGGCGCTGTGCTGGATGGGCCACCACCGGCAGTCTCCAGGCCCAGCTCATGGAGGACTTTGACGATTCCGTGAAGTCACGCCCAGGGCCGTGCCTGGCGCTCGTAGGAGCCTGGCGGGTGCCGGTGCTGGCAGTTGTTGGAAGGTAACCAGACATTCCTGTGCTTGTTGTTTAAATGAGGGACGCACGTTCCAAGGGCTTGGATGTGTCCAAGGTCACTGACCCGTGGAGCCACCGCCTCTGCTGGCACCTAGACTGTGCTTTTCTGACTGTGTCACTGTTGTCAAACTCCCAAGGAGAAAAGGGAAGGACGATGCTTGTCATCATGACAGTGATAACAATAGTGACAGTGACAGCTAACACCGAGCAGGGCCCTGTCCCAAGCATTCGGCTCATTTCATCCTCATAGCGGCCTTGGGAAGCAAGCAGTGTTCCCCCAGTTCCCACCCAGGACATGGGGGTTCAGAGAGGTTAAGTAAGTGCCCCAAACCCCAGTGCTGGCATCTGGTGACATTCCACTGCCCACAGCCTGGTCCAGGGCCTGAGCTCCGACCCTGTCGTATGCCACCTCGCCTTCCAGGAAGACGGCAGCACCGCTGGGAGTAGTGGTCATTGAGCCTCATCTTGGAGCTCTGGGCTCAGTCCCCTTCTGTGAGTCCCAGGTCCAGAGCAGGACACTTTCCTGGTGACAGAAGGAGGCGACGGGCACAGAGCAGCGAGCTGCGAGTCGCAGAGACTCCTGGAGGACGCAGTGGCCGGAGCGATGGTGGCACCGCTGCTGGAAATGGAATAGAAAATGGGCAGGAAAGTGACAATAGACATTCTGGAGAGGAAAGTCCCAGAGAGGCGGGGACGTGAGACAGTGCTCCGCCCAGAGGAGGGCGCTGGGGAGCTAGTGAGGCCGGAAGAATCCCTGTGCACGGAACTGTTTTCAAAATCCCAGGAAAACTAATGTCCACTCAGGACAACCAACCAGCAGCATAAGGTCAAATTCCGTTTACTAGTTTCCACGATATGGTAGCACAAACTCGGTGACTGAACAGAAACTTACCGCCTCACCATCTGCAGGCCTACAGTTCAGACTCCCGCAGAGGATCTGAAACCTGGAGGCGACCTCCTGTCCCGGAGGCCAGGACTCCTTTCTAGCCTGTGGCTCAGCAGCAACCTTTGGTTTTCCTGGGCTTGGAGTCGCACCGCCCCCAGTGCCTGCCATGGCGGTGGCATGGTGTGCTCCTGTGTGCCTTTGATCTCACGTGGTCCCCTTCTCATAAGGACGTCAGCCACACTGGATTCCAGTATGACTTCATCTTAACTGGTCAAATGTGCAACGACTGTACCTCCAAATAAGGTCACATCTGGGGCATGAAGGGCTAGAACTTTGGTGTTTCTTCTTTGGAGGATCACGGTTCAGCCGTGGGTTCCTTCCTGCGAGTGTATGGGTTGAACTGTGTCCCCCTCAAAATCCACACACGGAAGTCCTGGCCTCCAGCATGTCTTAATGTGACTTCACTTAGAGACGGGGTCTTCAGAAGTAACCAGGGTGGAAACAGGGTCATCTGAGAGGGTCCTTACGTGGGGAGGACTCCAGGAAAACATGCAAGGACACAGCAAGAAGGCAGAGTGCTACAAGCCGGGAAAGGGGCCTGGGGAAACCCACCTGCCAACCCCAGGGCCTGGAACTGTCCGTCTCCAGGACGGCGAGACAATGAGTGTCTGCTGTTACACCCACTCTGCGATACTCTCTTACAACAACTCCAGCAAACTATACGTGCAGTTATTATAAGGAAAAAATTAAGCAGGACCAGAATGATATCCCTCTGGATAACGGAAAGCACATTAAAAAAAAACATGCAGAGAATTTAAAAAGACTAATATTCCATCTCTGAAACAAACTAGAAGTGCTAAAGTGATCAAGGTACGGAAGAAGCAGTACATTAGAATTAGGATAAACTGAGAAATGCGTTCATAGACTGAGGACCTAATTTTAAATATTTTTAAAATAATTTCAGAAAGAATAACCTAGGAGAAATACAAAAGTTAATAAACACTTAAGAAAAACAAGTTGAAATGAACAAAAAATTTTAAAAATCAAAGGAAAAATAACAAAAGATGTTATTTCAAGAAGGCTTAGAGAAGAAAGTGACGATTCAAGATGTGCAAAGCAGATCAATCATACAGATGACAGGAATCTCTGAGGAGGAACCCCAAAACAGGAGAGGAGACACTATCAATGATAAATCAAGAAAACTTTCCATAAAGTAAAAAAATAGATTTGAAATTCTATATTGAAAGAATGCACCACATACCTGAGAATATCTGTCAACCCAGAGCAACCAACACCTATTCTAGTAAAATTTTTGGACTTTAAATAAAAGGGAAGAAAAACGTGAACATCTGGACAAAGACAGAAAGTGATTTCTTCATTTCATCAGATGAAGAAAATTAAATAGCATACTTAGGGCACTCAAGAACGTGTAGACCAAGGATTTTATACCTAGCAAAACTGACTTTGTAAACGAAGACCACAGGCTATTATGAACATGCCAGCACTGCACAAGTGATTATTTGTAAAATCATAACTAAATGACCGTTATAACAGAAAGAGTTTGTATGAATTGTTGTATAGCTCAGACAACGGAGAAGTAGCACTTTAAAACCCAAGTAGAAGAGAGAGGACATATCAAAGAAATTGTTTTCAGTAATTATGTTAGTGATGATAATTTGAGTATCTCCTGTGTGAAATGTGGGGTAAATGAAATGAGTAATTACGGGATATTCTGTCATTCCCTGTGTCCTTGAAAATTGGGATCCTGTTGTGGAACAAAGAAGATTCTTCGGTCATGTGGAAAAGCTTAAGCTAAAAACCATGTGATCCTTACTTCAAATTGGAAATATCAGCGTGAACTCATGTTGTGTTTTATGTATGAAAATGTCCACTAACGAGGCCTAGGACAATGACCAACCCAGGGCCACTGGGCATCACCAATATCCTGGCTGTGGTCTTGAAACACAGTTTTCTGAAAAAAAAAATGCAGAATTTCTTGGAGCGATGACTGAGTCCAGGTCTTGGCAGTAAAAGGTCAAGATGAGGCTGGACGCCTTGTCCTCTCAGATAGCCAGAAGCCTTCAGGAAGCACCAGAATCCGGCCCAAAGGACCCAGGCACATTTCCCAACTGGACAAGGATGGAACATTTTGCATTTTAACAAAAGGATGATAGTGACAATGGATCCAGTCTCACCAAATTGGTTCCAATCACGAGTTTACACTGGTGTGTGTGTGTGTGTGTGTGTGTGTGTGTGTGTGTGTGTGTGTTTTCTTTGGAGAATGATAAGAGTCAGATCATGATCCTGAAAACTGGAAAATACAAGGAAAGAACCAGTATGGGTCTTGCTTTTCCTCTGTGAACTGTTCCCCCTGGTGACCACACAGCAGTAGCAGGTGAGGGAAGGCATCTCAGGAAGTAAGCCAGCCAGTAAACAAGAAGGAGTGACCACCAACATGAGCCACCACCCAACATGAGCCACCACCCAACATGAGCCACCACCCAACATGAGCCATGATCCAACATGAGCCACCACCCAACATGAGCCACCACCCAACATGAGCCACCACCCAACATGAGCCACCACCCAACATGAGCCACGATCCAACATGAGCCACGATCCAACATGAGCCACCACCCAACATGAGCCACCACCCAACATGAGCCACCACCCAACATGAGCCACCACCCAACATGAGCCACCACCCAACATGAGCCATGATCCAACATGAGCCACCATCCAACATTAGCCACCACCCAACATGAGCCACCACTCAACATGAGCCACCATCCAACATGAGCCACCATCCAACATGAGCCACCACCCAACATGAGCCACCACTCAACATGAGCCACGATCCACCATGAGCCACCATCCAACATGAGCTACCACCCAACATGAGCCACCATCCAACATGAGCCATGATCCACCATGAGCCACCATCCAACATGAGCCACCATCCAACATGAGCACCATCCAACATGAGCCACCGCCCAACATGAGCCATGATCCACCATGAGCCACCATCCCCGTGAGTCGGCAGCTCTAGGCCCTGGGCATTGACAACCATGGGCATCGCAGGAAGACAGGCACCCAATCCCATGTGCCCTGAGGAAGATACACCCCCTGGAAGACACCAGCTGAGTGGTCATCGTGCAGGAAATCCAGAGGACAGGGACACAGTGACCCGCACCAGGAGGGAGCAGATGGCCAAGCCCAGGCTGCAGAGCCTCTTAGCTCATCGGTATCACATACTTTCCTTAAAAATATTTTCTCAGTTGTCGGTGAACCTTTATTATTTATTTACATCTGGTGCTGAGGATCGAACCCAGTCCCTCACACGAACCAGGCAAGCGCTCTGCCACTGAGCCCCAGCCCAGCCCTTTAACTGCTTTGCATCCTTTAACAGATAAATTGTGTGGAAAATAAGAGCTGGAAAAGAAACCTAGAGGTACGTTAAAAAGAACTTAAAGGCACTAATTCACGAGCAGGTCTAGATGGAAGGTCTAGAGAGGCCTCTGCTACCATAGAACCATCAGGAAACCTGGCTGGCTTGCCCTGGGGCTCAGCCGGGGACTGCTTGTGGGACAGAAGGGTTCACGCTGGTCTGTGCCCATGAGGCAGCCCAGGCCGCTGGCCACGCCCCCTGTCTTGACATGGGTGATGATTAGGAAGACGTTTGCCTTCAGTCTGATCTCGCTAGACCCTCACTTTGGGTTGCTTTCTATCTGTCTCATTTTATGATAAGGAGGTTTTAAGAATATGTCTGGAGCAGAGCTGGGATGTGGGTCTGTGATTCCCTGGGTCTTGGTCCCCGAGGGAGCTGAGGTCCTCTTCCTCTTGCTCCCCGTCGCACGGTGGTACGGATTTCACGTCTTCATTCTGGGCACTGAGTCCGGCATTTTGTACATGCTGGTGACCCGCTACTCACCCAACCGTGGGCTCCCCAGGGTAGGGAGCCTGTGTCCCTTGCTCACTTTGGTGCCGGTGCACCTGGTGCCCTGCAGGCACTAGGCACCGTCTGCTGAGCCAGCAGCACGTGAGTGCACCGTGTGGTGTAGGCACTGAGGCTCGGTGCTGCCGTCTGTCCCTCTCAGAGCCCTGCCCACCCACCGCCAGGCAGACGCAGCTGCAGGGTGTCTCCTGTGTTTGGCTCCAGTCTGCAGGAAGGACCGCAGAGCAGCCCGGCTGCAGAGGCCGCCACAGTTCCCCACTGGAGCGTCCTCTGGGCCAGGTGCTCCCTGGCCTGGCCACCTGCTGCTGCTCCCTGGGTCTTGGTCCCCATGGGAGCTGAGGTCCTGACTTTGCCATCAGCTGCGTGTGCTGTGGTTCCCCTCAGGGTCCGGCAAGAGAAGACGGACACCGTCCGCTGCATCAAGTCCTGCCGCCCCGCCGACGTCGCTTGTATGCGGGACCCCGTGCACACCATCTCCCACACGGTCATCTCGCTGCCCACCTTCCGCGAGTTCACCCGCCCTGAAGGTGAGTGGCAGTGGCCTGGGGGCCTCCCTCTGCCTGAGTAGAGAGCTGGGCCCTAGAAGGCACGGTCAGGGCCGAGCCGAAAGCCTCTACCTGCCCTTCCAGCCCGAGCCGCCCTCGGAGCAAGGTCCTGCTGCAGACAGCCAGAGTGTTGCTCCTGTGCCCAGCCCTGTGGGGTCAGGAGGGCTCCGGGAGGAAGTGACCTCTGTGCTGGGGCCCACGTGGTGGCTGAGAGGTGATTCCGTGAGAAGCCCAGAAAGGGCAGGGAGGCCGCCAAGCTCGGTCACAGCTGGCAAGGTCTGGAGTTGGGTGGGACAGCGTGGGCATTGAGGACGAAGCCACGTTGTCTGGCTGGAGTGGCAGCCGCATGGCAAGAGATGGGCTGGCGGAATCCGCAGGGATCCGCCTGAGCTTGGAGCTGGGGCTTCACCCTAAGGCTTTGGGGAGCACTGAGAGGCTGCAGCTGGTCAGATTTGCAGGAGGAAACCTGGTCCTGGAGCCTGGGACGATGGCAGAGGAAGTGGCACCTGGGTCATGTGCCCACGCCCGCTCTCCAGGGGCCTCAGGGTGCTCCGCACACCTGCCTTCCTAGCGCGCTGCCCAGGCAGGACAGAGGCTGGCCCGTTGCTCCGTGGCCCTCACACCCGGGTGTGCGGCCCTGTGCTGGGGCTGGCTTGGTCCCCAGCCACTCTGCCACTGTGCAGTCTCCAGCCCTGGCCTTCAGAGGCGCTCACCATCACCAGGCCACTCCCAGACATCCACTGAGCCCACGTCAAGCTCTGGGGACACCAGGGTTAGAAGATCCTTCCTCTCAGAGGAGACTTCCAATCGAGCCAGCCAGGGCGACCCCGGTGCTGACACCGTGGCAGGATGGTGCAGGGCTCTGGGGATGACAGGGGAGACCCCCAGGGCCCAGCTGCTTCAGGCCGCAGTCCCTGCGCAGTCCCTCCCCACTGGCTCCCCACGGGCTTATCCCTCCAGAGAAGGAAGGAGCAGCATTTCACAGGGGTCTGGACTCGGGCTGGAGGCTGGTGACGCTGGCTTTTCACCAAGCCACACAGCAGGGCTCCCCAAATCCTCATGGCCAGCTTCGTGGCCCTGCCAGCCAGTGCCGACGTGGGGGCTGGTGACTCCCAGGGTGTTGGATGTGGCTGCAGACGCCTCTTAGTATCTTGGGCCCAGGAAGTCCAGACCCTGAACGTCAGTGCTGAAAGGACCTCAGTGGTCACCCAATGGCCCTTTACTCTAGGTTTGGGGAAACTGAGGCCCAAGGAAGACTCCCCCAAGACCACCAGGAATAAGGCTGGGCTCTGTGACCAGTGGCTCCCGGGCCAGGGTGGCCTGGTCTCTTCACAATGGTCTAGAGATGGACCCACACAGACAGCCCAGCCTCCCCAAGGAGCCATCTCTCTCCCCAAGTTGGTGTGCACCGGAGAGGAACCAGCTTGGGCCTTTGGTGTCCTGGCGGACCTCCTGTCCCCTTCCCCAGCTCCATAAGTGCTGGTAACATTCACTAATTACTTCTCAGTGGACACCGCTGTGATTGGCTTCCTGGCCTCAGGGACATCCAAACCTCTCCAGCCCCCAGTCTCCCTGCTGATGGAGCCGCCCAACCTGTGACATGGGGCTCGGGAGCTCCACCTCTCCATGTAGGGCGTCCGCAGCTTCAGGGACGTGGCCTGTGAACAGTCCCTTGTGTTGGGTGCTCATTACTGGGGCGTCACTGGGGTGGGCCCCGTAGTGCACCCCTTCCCATCCAATGCCCTCTCTGCAGAGATCATCTTCCTGCGGACGGTCACGCCACTGTATCCTGCCAACCAGGCTGACATCATCTTTGACATAACGGAAGGGAACCTGCGGGACTCCTTTGATATCATCAAACGCTACATGGACGGCATGACCGTGGGTGAGTGGCCCTCCCCGGTGCTCCAAGGATCAGCCACTGCCCCTCCTTGTGCTGTTGGGCAGGAAGCCTTCTCTGGACCTGCCCAGCTCACACCTGAGTCTCTTTTCCAAGCCAGTCCCCTCCGCCGTCCCTAGGGGCCAGCCTGCAGCCCCCTCAGTCTCAGCCTGAGGCACAGCCCAGTGTGGCAGAGCCTGCCCTGGCTGTGCCCCTGGCTCTCCATGGGAATTCTCCTGGCCTCCACCTCCCTAGCTGTAAAACAGGTGGGTTAAAAGCTGTGGCCTCTCACAGCTGTGACCTCCAAAGGCTGTCACTGAATGGGAGCTCTGGCTCAGCTCAGCATGGCCCCGTGGTCAGTGGAGCGCTGGGGTTTTACCCTTGGGGTCTCGGGGAGGAGTAGCAAAGGAAGAATCCGAGGGCCTGGGCTCCAGTTTCTGCCACAGGGCTACTGTGACTTGTGGCATGACCTTGAACGTGTTCTGTCTGCTCCCCAAGTGTCCGCTGGTAAGAGGTCCAGGCCTGGCCACTGCCCAGAGCCCCTCTGGCTAGGCAGCCACTGTGCTTCCTCCCTGGAGATTTGGTGTCTCGGGAGCACCAAGGAGACCAGGGCAAGGACAGGTGAAGGACAAATCTGTGGAGTTGGTACCTGGGCAGAGAACTTGGTAAAAGGGGCAGGGGAAGGGGTGAGCTGGGCACAGGAATGGCCGGAGCAGACACCAGAGGGAAGTTAGTGAACTTGGGAGATAGTGGACTGTGCCCGCCCGTGGAGGCGGGGATGCTGTCAGCTGCTGGTCAGGGGGATGGGAGGGGACGGGGCAGAGCCCTCCCTGTCTCAACCACGCCTCAAAGGGCGTCTGAAAACACGCTCAGACCACAGCCCTCGGCAACACGCTTCCTGTGGTCCACGGAACCTGGCCTGAAAGTTACATCTCAAAGAAATTCCATTCTTAGGGAATGTCACCGTCACGTCTGCCGGTTTGGACTTGGATTTGTACCATGAACACTTTCCAAGCAGCTGAGGACACCCCCTGCCCTCACCTGGGCCTCAGTGTCCCCATTGTGAATGGGCATGTGAGCCCAGGGCTTCTGAGGTCCTGACCAGAGCGGGATGCTTTGGAACGTGGGCTCCAGGTGGCGCTGTTGGACCTGGAACCTCGCCCCTGCCGCCCCCAACCTGACGGTTGTTAAACTGGCCGTTAATCCCTCGTTGCCAAAGAGCCATTTATAGCGACTTTACAAGCTCTTAAATGGGTTTGCATGTTGTAAACATGAGTGAGTCGTCTGGGGGTTCCCCGCCCCAGCCTCCTCCTCCGCTAGTTGGCAACAGCAGTAATTAGTTAATTACTATTAATGGTGTGTTAGCCGGGACTCCAGCAGGGCGCAGCGTGGCTGTCTGCAGTCATGAAACCGGCAGCTCGCCCCAGAGCCACTGCCCGCTCTGGACCTCTGTTTCCCCCTTGTAAAATGACCTGCGGGTGTGGCTGTGACGGGACCTGGCCCTGGGCAGCTCCCCGCTCTGGGAACCCTAGCGGTTTGGAATCACAGACCTCCGGTTCACTCCTTCACTCCTTCCCAAGCCCTCCTGGCGGAAACCACCTCACCAACAGCTCAGAAGGGCCTGCCTGGGGGGTGCGGAGCCTCGGCCGGTGGGGGCTCTTGGGGGCGAGTCCCTGGACATTCTTGCATCTTCCGTTCCCAGCTAAATCCTTCCTGGGGTGACCCAGCCAGGAGGTTGGGCAGCAGCCGGGCCTGGAATGACCCCACCAGTGCCCTGGGATGCCGTCTCTGGCCACATCAGCATCCCAGAGGGACCACCCTGGGAGTCTTCGTTTCTCGGCTTCCCATGCGCTGGGGCAGAACAGCCAGCCGTGCGGCCCCGGAGACCACCTCCCCCAACCCCCTCTAGAGGGGAAACCGAGGCCCAGAGGGGCAGGGACTTGCTGGTCTTCTACCAGTGACTCAGGGCACCGCACAGTGACTCGGGGCACCGCAGGCCATGGAGCGGCCCCCAGGGTGTGAGAGGTGACCACAGGTGTTCCCGGCAGTGGGCTTCCTGGGAATGGAATGTGGACCCAGCCACACAGCGGCCGTTCCCCTCGCTGCGCTTGGTCACGGGTGCCCTGGTCTTTGGAATTCTGGGCTGGGCCATGGGGAGGCCCCAGCCCGGCCCTTGGGAACGGCTCCTCCCGAAGCCCTGCCTGCCAGGTGGCCCTGTGGCTCCCCCTCACTGTGTGTAGGAGGTCCCATCTTGGTGTCTCTGGAGTGTTTCTGGCTGCCTCTGACCCTGGGCCTCTGGATGTGACATTTCTCTGCTGGGGCTGTCTTCCCTGGGACCTTCACCGTCCACCTCTTTCCTCTCTTCTGCTGCCCAGAACCACCTCTGGGAGCTTCCGAGGCCCTGGACCTCCCTGGCACACAGCTCCAGGCCCGTCCACCTGGCGTGGTTGCCTGCTGGACTGAGCCGGCATGCAGCTGCCTGGAGTGGGCTTCCCCCGGAAGCTCCTCTCCTCTGCTGAGCGCTCTCCCCCGATGTTCTTGTGCCCACTCACATCACCGCCCAGGATGGGGCAGGAGCCCTTCCCTTGGGCCAAGGAGGGAAGGGAGCTAAATGACCGCGTGAGCCTGTAACTGAAAACCGCAAAGCCGGGACATCTCCAGACTTGTTCTGAGCGCGCTGCATTCCCAGGCCCCATCTTAGATGGAGCCCGGGTGTCGGCTGAGGGGGAGAAAGTGTCCCTGGACACTCAGGCCTGCCATCTGCTGCTCCCTGCTAGGCCTTGGGAGGCTCCTGAGCCCCTTGGGAACCCCCAGGCAGCTCGGCCACCAGCAGCGCACAGCAGGGGCACCTGCCTGCCCAGGGCACTGGTTGGACGCCTGCCAGCTCCAGGCCATACCCTGGGTGGACACTGAGGACCACCAGGGGCTTCCTGAAGGAGGCAAGGCCAGGCTGAGTCTCCACCCGTGGGCAGGAAGGACGTTGGTGAGCTGCTACGCGTAGGAGCTGCTGTTCCATGATGGCCAATGCCCTGTGCTGTGGGTCACCCCTACTCAGGGACGCAGGTGCAAGGGCCAGGTGGGCACGAGGCTGGCAGACCAGAATGGGCCTGGAGCCCCACCTTCCAGAGCTGGGCTGGTGCCAACTAAGACCCGCTGGCTAGGAGTGTGGGTGTCCCAGGAAGTCACCCGTGGACGAGCCTGCAGGCCCAGTGACCACAGTGTCCACCCCCCTCAAAGTCATAGGAGGTCAATGCCCTGAGACAACCAGGACCCAGGGGAGCCAGACCTTCGGCTAATGCAGTCTTGAAGCCTGTTCCAAGGGATCCAGGGACTGCGCCGGGCGAGCAGCTGTCCCCGACAGTGCCCCTGCATTCCTCTCTCCCCGGCTGTCAGTGAAAAATGAAGAATGCGTCTCCTCCAGGGCCCGAGGGAGCCCTCCTCAGCCGACTCGGGGTTCACCCTTGGCTCTGCAGGGTGCAGGCTGTGATCAGGGAGCTCAGAAAACTCTGTCAAGTAACAGCTTCTGGGGGACCAACGGGGATCTTTGAACAGGATGGTGCCAGCTGCATGCGGCCAGCCTGGAGTGGGAGGACAGGCCCCAGGCCCCTGGGCACCCCTGCTGCTGGGCTATAGCAGGTGCAGGGCCTCAGGCCCCTTACCACCCTCTGCTCTCTGCTTCTCAACCGCGCCCCTGGTGGAGAGCTGGCTTGGCCAACGTTTCTGTGAGACCAGGAGGAGCGGGGGGGGGCAGGCAGCTCCAGGTAGTTTTCCACCTGCGGCCTGTGTGCACATGGCTCGACTGGTCCTGGGCCTTTGGGTCAGCAGCTGTGATCGCAGACGTGATGGTGGAGCAGTCCAGGGTAGGGAGCTTCTCGGACCAGGTAGTGGGGGTGCGAGCCAGGATGGAGGTTAGACTCCACTCCAGGCCAGTGTGGAGTCCCTGTGTCCTCTGGTCTCTACTGGCTGTTGTCCACACTGCTGGCATCTGCTGGCTGCAGCTTGTCCAGGTCCTAGCCACAGAGCATCGGTAGTGAAGCAGGTCCTTATAAACAGCCGCCATGCCCCCGGTCCTGGGTCCTGGCCCCCTTTAGGGTAAAGACCTCCTTTGTGTCCACGTGGGAGAGGTGAGGTCCAGCCCTGCCAGGCTGGGGAAGGACAGTGTTCTGTGGCCTCCTCTCCCATTCCTCACCTGGCCGGCGCCACCTCCTGCTCACACAGGACTCTCCATGCGCCTGCTTCCCACCTGCCCACAGGGCCTGGAGCGCCCTGGAACCCTGAGCCTGCCGGTCCCCAGGGCAGCACCCCTGAGGCCGATGTGGGGTTGGCTGCCAGGTGGGAACACCGTTTTCAGGGTCGGGGTGGGACCCTCCCTGGCCTCATGTGCAAGCTTCATGTCTGAGAAGACGTTCAGCCCACTCCACTGTGCGCCTCGGTCCCAGGCGAGCCCCCGGTCCCATCTGGTGAGCACGTGAGGCTGGAGGTGGGCCGGGTGGGGATGGCCGAGCACTTAGGTGTGTGTGCTCAGGTGGGCGAGTGCCGAGTGTGCGCCACCGCCTGACTCTCCCAGAGGCTGGCAGTGTGGAGGGCAGGCAGAGTGTCCCCTAGAGGGGAGAAGGGGACATGGCAGTGTGGAGGGCAGCAGGAAGGTCCCCTAGAAGGGAGAGGGGGACATAAAAGGAAAAGCACCTTTGTACTCACTGCGTGGGGACCCCATGGGGCAGAGGCGGCATGCCCTCCAGGTTGACCACTCTGAAATGACAGCTGTTACTTTTCCAGAGTGCCACCGGAGGGGTCACTGCCCTAGCTCACAGATGCAGACTCAAAGGTCACACAGCTAGTGACAGCCCCTGGGCTGGGGCTGGATTCCTCAGAGGACTGGTGGTGGGCTTCAGGGGGCGGGTATGGCCTCTGCTGGGAGCCCACCTGTCTGAGGTGCCCAGGGGCTACAGGGAGCCACCCCAGGAGCTGCCTGTCCTGCCCTGGGCTCCCTGGCTGCCCGCCCTGGGCCTATTTGTGGCACAAACGTATTTGTTCAGGGCCTCGACGGGAGGGGAGCCCCACGCACTGGGCAGCGCAGGACCTGGCCCGGAGAGTCAGTGGGGGTGGCCTGTCCTTGCAGCTGCCACCCCTGAAGGAGGAGCAACATGGTGGCTCTGCTGTGCGCTCCAGGGGGCTTCCTGGTGCCACGCTGCAAGAGCACCGTGGTTCCCAGCCCTGCCTTCTCAGTCACCCTGGGTGGGACCACTGTGGCCCCAGGGGAGATGTAAGGCCACACTGGAGACACCTGCCTCTCAAGTGAGTGACGGCACTTGCAGCTGGGCCGGGAGACTCAGGCCTGGGGGCATCTCAGAATCCTGTCCCCACACCTCTGTGGTCCCTGGGGAGGCACAGGGACGTCCTGGGGACAGAGTCACAGGTGCTAGAGGACAGGATGTTGTGCCACAGGGTGGTGCAGGGTCACTCCCAGGTGTCCCCGGAGTCAGGGAGGATGCAGAGGCCTGGAGTGGGGAAGGAGCTCGTGCTCTCGACCCACAGTCATGGATGCCTGTCCCCTGCCCAGGCGCCGAGCAGCCTGGGTGCCCAGCCATCAGGAGTCCAGCCATCAGGCAGCATGGGGAACCCCTGGGCAGGTGCAGCCAGGCTGTGTGGACAGAGTCCAGGGGTGACTCAGAGCAAGCCCTTCAGGTGGCCTCTTGACAAGTGCCGCCCTGCCGAGCCCCCTGCACCCAGCACCCCTTGCCCTGGACCCGTGATCACTGCAGCTGCTTCTCGGGCCGGCAGCCCCCTCCCCACCTCCATCCAGGCTGCAGGATCCCGGGGGCACATTGCTGAGCCACTGAGGTGCCTCTGGTCTCAGCCGTGGACTTGCATGTGCTGAGACGTGCCCAGCCACTAGGTTCCTGAAGCCAGAAGCCAGCGGCCCCTCTGGCTCTCCTGATACCACGGCCAGCCGCTGGGACTCTGCAGAAGTCCTGTCTTTCCTGTCCGTCCTGCCTTCTGGCTGGAGAGACTTCCCCACCTAGGCCTGCCTGCCCCTCTCCTCCGGAAGAGGGAGTCACGTCTGTCTGTCTGGGTCACTGTGCATCCCTTACAGCAAGCAGAGCCCGACCCCAGGCCCAGCACTTGGGGGTGCCCAGGCTCTGACCTCTGCTGGCTGGCTCCTCCAGCCCCCCCTCTCGTGCCCTATCCCCTCCTCTCCCCTCTGTCCTGCCCCACCCACCCGGCCGAGCCCCGGCTCTGGCCCTTCCTGGACTTCCGCCCTGACCTTCTCCTCTTTTTCCTCTTGGTAAACTACTCACCCTCAAAGCCCGGGCCAGCCATCGCCTCTCTTGGGTGCCCTCCACACCCCTCCCCGTGTGACATTTGCCACCCCTTCTCTTGGACCCCGTGGCATCCTGGGTGAGCCTCTGGGAGCTCCTTCCCCCATAGGAGCATGTAGGCCCTGATCTAAGGGTCCTGGCAGGGACCAGGACAGACAGAGGGACAGACCTGAATCCCTGTGTCGCACCCTGTCCTCCAGAGTGTAGGAGCAGGAAGTGTACCGTGCTGCGTGGCCGTGGTGGGTGCTGCGCAGAAAGCAGAGCCGGGGACGCCCGCGGCGTGGGGCACGGGTGGGGGGACCACTCAAACGGTGACCGCCGAGTTGCTGGGGAGACGGGCCGGGCAGCCTGGAGGAAGAGTGCTCCCAGCAGAGGGGACAGCCTGTGCCGAGCCCCTGAGGCAGGGCTGAGCCTGCTGGGCCACAAACGCAGCCAGGAGTGGCGGCCCTGGGGAGGCGTGGCGCCACGGGCAGGTCCTGAGGCTGGGGGACGCAGTGCCCTGGCTTCCCATGGAGCAAGGAAGCTGGGAGCCTCACAAGGGTTTGGAGAGAAGGAGTGAGATGACCAACACCTCAAAGTCTCCCTGTGGGCACTGAGTGGCCCCTGCGACAGTCCTGGCCACAGAGATGGTGTCTGCCCACAGGGGTCCCGTGGGAAGGGGGAAGTAGGCAGGCTCAGGATGTGATTGGAAGGCGGTACCGGGTTTTGCCGACGGGGTGGATGTGGAGTCAAGCAGGGCTGCGTGGTTTGCAGCCCGAACACCTTCAGACTAGAGCTGCCAAAGCTTGCGTGGGGAAACTGTGTCAGAAAGGTGCGGAGAGGACCGGCCACTGTGGACACGAGCTCTGAGCACGGGCCGGGTCTGTGAGTCTGTGTGATGACCGTTGGTTACAGCCTCGAGCGTGGAGAGGGGTGGGCCAAGAGGGCCTGGGCCCTGGTGGTCAGAGGTCGGGGATGAGAGCAGGCAGCAGAGGGACATCGGGTGATCCTGGAGCACCGAGGGACGGCGTTTCCAGGTGGGGCCTTGTCAGATGAGGACTGAGGACGCACCGTGGGTGTCCAGAACAGGGAGGCCCCTGGAGCCCTGTGGAGGGAAGACTTGCTGAGTGGGGGCACCAGTCCGCCATGAAGAGGGCAGAGACGCGATTGTGCCCGTGGGAAGGACGAAGGTCAGGAGCAAGGCCGAGCCAGTCACAGCCTCCTGAGCTTGGGGCTCAATGTTCACTCACGTTCCGGAGGAGCGGCCTCTGCGGGGTCCCCTCCTCCAGTGAGGCCCCTTTGCTTGTTCCTTGCGCACACAGAGCAGACACGCCCGCAGTCCCCCAGCCCAGAGCAGCTCGTGGACCTCCCAGCTTCTCGGGCTCCTCGGGTCCAGTGGGACAGTTTGTGACCCCCTCACTGCTGCTGCTGTGAACCTTCGCAAAGCCTTTGATATCCACAGGCGGTGCGCCAATCACTCCCCATTTTAAACGATGCGCTCTAGCCAAGGCCGCGCAATAGAGGCATCTGGGAAGAATGAGAAGGGAAAAAGAAAGAAAATGGCCCAGGGATGATATGAACCCACACTGGAGTGATTTACCTTCTCAAGGTGGGGAAACCGAGGCACAGAGGGGACTCCAGGGCAGGTGACAGGACCTGAGAATGTGCACAGCACAGTGGGACTTACCGGGGGTTCCTGCTGCCACCATCTTCCTGGAGACTCCTGGAGGCCCGGCCCAGCTCTGAGATCCCCAGTTGTGCCCGTGCGGTGGGCACCCCAGCAAGTGCCCTCCTGGAGCAGGCTCGGGCTCCGTGTTTGGATCAGATCCCCTTTCAGAGGATTCGCTGGGTCTCTCCCATGTGGAAGGGCCTCTGCCCTCAGAGCTTGGCTAACGGGGTGCTGAGGTGGGCCTGGCTCAGCCTGGGGGTGCTGTGCCGTGGCCTTCAGGAGCCCTTCCTGCCCCCAGGGCTCATCCACAGAGCCGCTCAGGAAAGCGAGGTGGAGGTGGCGCCTCAGGGTGCCGCTCCCTGCTCCTGCGCCCTCCCTCCTCTGCTCTCCACGGGACACTGAGCCCCTCCACCCAGCCCTCCCTTCCTGCCCAGGTGCCTCCCCCAGCCCCTTCCTTGCGGGCTCAGCTGGAGTTTCGGTCCTGGGGACAGTGGCCCGGAGCCCTCCGAGCCCCAGCTCTGAGGCACCTTTGTGTTCTGATCATGTTTCCTCTGCGTTGGCCCCGCCGTGGGCCAGCGCCCTGCGAGGACCCAGACTGGGGCTGGCCAACAAGTGCCAGCCCTCGCTTGGGTGCAGCTGCTGGCCTGGGCCTCAGGTCTGCGCCTGTGCTCGCGGGCTGCTTGCGGGAGTCCTAATCCCACGGGGCATCCCAATCTGAGGAAGGAAGTGTGTGCCTTAACTCTGGGGTGGCACAGGGCAGGACCCGGCCCTCCATGGCCTCTGGGACGTCGATTCTGAGCCAAGCTGATGGGACTTGTCCTCTGAGGCCCCCGGGTGGTGGCAGGACCTGGGGTCGCAGTGTGGCTGGGGCACAGGGGGCTGGACAGGGCTGGGGGGCCTGACCAAGGTGTGTCTTCCTCCCTGTGTGGCACAGGGCCCTGCTGAACTTCAGGCAGGGCGGAAACTGGACCCCACAATCAGGTTCACGTTCCAGAGTCTAGCTCTGACCACAGTGGGAGGGTGTAGGGGGAGGAGGGGCCTGAGAGCCCAGGTGGACGCGGGGTGCACGGGGGCAGGGCTGGAGGACAGCTGCTCTCAGACACCTACCAACGGGACAGAGCTCCCCAGCCTTAGGAGGGAGCAGGCTGGAGTCCTCGGAGGGAGGTGGGTTTCTGTGGTCATCTGGGGAGATCCCAGTAGGTCAGTGATTGGGTCTAGGGCCCTGGAGGACCCCGGCAGGAGGACAGACAGGGATACAGAGGAAGGGGATGGTCTCTTACCCCTCCCATCTTGGCCGACGATGTGAAGGAGGGTGCATCAGGGAGACCCTCCCGAACACCGCCAGGCTCCCCCACCCCCGTGGCAAGGCTCCGTGGCCCAGGGCAAGGCTCAGTGGCCTGGGGCCTGGGTTCCTTCTCCCCGGCCATGGATGCTCAGCAGCCGGCCCACCTGAGTCCCCTGAGAGCCACAGATGGTAGTGGCCCCTGCCACGCCCCGTGAGGGGAGAAAGGCAGGCGGGTGGGCCGCGTGGCCACAGGCGTGGAAGCCCAGTTCCCACAGGAAGTGGGAGGGGAGGCGCCCCCTGGGCTGCCCTGCTTTATTTAGTCGCGGGGTGGCTGACCCCTCCACAGAGTGGGGGGGCACGTTCCTAACCCTGTGGCCTATGGGATGGGCTTCCCTGGGGCACACTGGGTGACAGTTGGTGTATAAATATGCAGAAGGGACACCCAACCTTCCTCTGGGCCATTGCGCCCTTTCTCGGGGTGCAGAGAGGGCAGGGTTTGGGAAGCCCTGGGCACCTCCCCTCCGTGCACCACCAACTCCGAGCGCCCTGAGTGGGTGGTGACTCTAGAAAGCACAATTCCTTTCTGCTACATTTGCCACACATTCGAGACTCAGGGCAGTGTGTTCTGAAAGCACCCTGAGGGTCACATCACAGGGTGACGTGGGGACAGGCCGTGGGTTGGGAGGAGCTGGGTTCTGGGGACCGCCCCACTGGACTGGACTCCACGGCCCTTAGCTTGGAATCTGGGACAGGCAATGGGGTCTCCAGAGCCCGGCGGAGGATGGAAGAGGCCGTGGGCCGCAGGCTCCGTGCACTTCCTCACTTCCTCTGCCCCCCGAGGCGCAGCCTGCTTCCCAGCCCAGCCGCGCTCTGGTCTGTTGCTCTGCAGGTCCAAGCCGAGTACCCCTGACCCAGACCCTCACCCCGCTGCTCCAAAACCCTACAGTCAGATGCTGACACACCTCCTTGGGGGAAATCCCACACCTTCAAACTTTGCTTCTTGCACAAAATTATAGGAGCATTGAGTAGGTGACCGTCAGGCCATGGGTGAGGGTTGTGTGTGGAACACAGAAGAGTTTCGTGGTCAGACATGGGAGCCGTCCCCAAGATACCGCACCATGGGGACAGAAACTTTCAGAATCCAAAGCCTTCTGCCCCCACCGGTTCCAATGAGGCACCCTCTGCTCACGGCAGTCCTTTCTGTTCTCCCCCTTGCGTATCAGTCTCAGCCTCCAGGGACAGTGACTCCCATCCAGGGAAGTTTTCTGAGACCTGGTGACTGCTTTCCAGCGCCCTCTGTGTGTGCAAGCAAGACTTCACAGGTGTCCTCTGAGCTCCTGGCACTCTGTTCCAGCCCCTCCTCCCACACCTCCTTCCACCCTGCCCGTGGCTGGCAGCGCACGTTGGCACCAAGGCTGGACGGTGAGGACTGGCTCTCTTTGTTGCTATCTCCCTCCAGGTGGGCAGCAACTGAAATCTCGGTGACTTCGGCCGTTGGTCATTACTTCCCAATACTTTCATTTGTGGGTGGTACTTTTATAAGTGGTGCTTAATGTGAATTTTGAGTCCATCCATTCTTTCAACAACCATTTTTGGAGTGCATCAGGCAGAGCATGCCATGTTCTAAGAACCAGGGACACAGGAGTGGCCAAGAAAAGCAGTGCCCGTGGCCCAGCCTCACCTGGTGGTGGAATACCTTGACCGAGGAGACAGAGGACTCCCTAGTCTGATCTCAGTGGGAACAG
This sequence comes from Urocitellus parryii, assembly GCF_045843805.1. Classification (NCBI taxonomy): domain Eukaryota; kingdom Metazoa; phylum Chordata; class Mammalia; order Rodentia; family Sciuridae; genus Urocitellus; species Urocitellus parryii. The sequence goes on along the minus strand of NC_135535.1, from coordinate 4,275,516 downwards.
CTTCTTTTTCTTTGTGCAGCGTTGACATGCGGCCTTCAAAGTCAGCCACTTGCCTTTGGAAGACAGGTACCTTCCCTTGGCATGAGAGCTCATGCAGTGTCTCGATTTGTCATCTCATTTGTTAAAGTGCTTCTGGCAATCCTGCACTCTCCACCACACTGGGTAGAATCGCAGAGTCCTGCATTGGAGGCTGGACTTCAGCACGGATGGTGCCTGCAGGAGGCCACTCAGCTGGCCAGCCTGGAACCACCGAGAGCCAGCTCTAGGTTTCTTTATAGATCCGTGTCTTGAGGGAGTCAGGGGTGGGGATGGTGCCGAGAGCCCCGAGGCTCATCTTTATCATTTCAACACGGTTGATGGACAGCAAATACAGCTTCAAGTGGCAGAAACTGGGAGATGGCTTCGGGGGCCACAGATGTGGCCACGGACCCCAAGACGCAATGACATTCTCCTCTCTGGACCTGTGCTGTGTATTCAGGATCCCGGATCCCAGGGCGTCAGCTGAATTTACAAAGCAGGGCCAAGACACCAGGGTGAAATGCCCGAGGGGGCCTACGTTTTTCTCCTGGGGAAGACATCTCGAGGCGGCACAGACACCCGAGGAACACCAGCAGCGCCAGACCCGGAGCAGAAATGCCAAGGACGCGCGTTCGGAAGGTCAACCAGGTGGAACTCAGCACCACGTCCTTGTTTCCTTTTTCCCCCCGAGCCTTTGGGCAGGTGAACAGGTGGCACGGGCAAGCCAGGCGTGGCGGAGCTGCCCCTCTGTCCTGCATTTTATTGCTAGAGTGGCCAATCCCAAATCATACCTCACCCAGAGAGAGCTCTGTTGACCCCCTCAGGACCACGTTATCTTCCTAGACCAAGGAGGCTCTGCAGACTGGCTCTCCCCTCTCTCTTTCCTTCTTTCTTCTCATTTAATCTCATTCGACATTCATGGCTGAACTCCTGCCGTGTGCCTGAGTCAGAGCCTCACTGAGTCGCTCAGGCTGGTCCTGAACTTGCAATCCTCTTGCCTCAGCCTCCCAAGTAACTGGGATCACAGAGGAGCGCCACCCGCCGGGCTCTACCTGCTCACTTAGCTGAGCACCCGGCCCCGTCACGTGCGGGCTGTCTGAACTGTGGGTTCTGTTGTTAAAGGTCCCACATGCAGCCAGGACAGCTCAGATACAAACAGACGTAAACTGAAATAGGTAAACATGTAAATATAACAGCGAGGCTCATTATTCAGGATTTTAGAATGTTTATATTGTCTACATGTTTCAACGCAAATATTTAGTTACATAGTCTATAAATATTTTATATCAAAGTCATATTTTACAAACTGAAAGGGCTGGGGAAGTAGCTCAGTGATAAAGCACCCCTGGGTTCAATCCCTGATACCAAAACAAAAATAAAACAAAAAAAAAGCCCACAAAATATATTTTACATATAATTCCATGCAAATTTATTAATTATTTTATATAAAAAGTTGTGACATTTATATATTAACTATATATATTTATATATTTTAAATAACCTATATTTTAAAGACAGGGTTTTGCTGAGTTGCTAAGAGCCTCGCTAAGTTGCTGAGGCTGTCTTGGAACTCACAATCCTCCTGCCTCAGCCTCCTGAGTTGATCGGATCTCAGGCAGGGGCCACCGTGCCCAGCTGAATAATTGCACGTTCTTATTGTTCATTAACACGTGGAAGTCAGAGTGGACGGGCAGCTGCCGTGGCGGTGCCTTTCCTCTGCCCTGGGGTGCTTCGCAGCCACTTGACTCTCTCCTTGGAGCCACGTTCTCTGAGTGCCAGGAAGGGCAGTAAGGACCCCCCCGCCCCCCACTGTGCCCAGACAGGTGAGGTCCGTAGGGGGCCCAGGGTGCTGTGGCTGGTGGGTGCCATTGTCAGCCTCTGGCCTGGGAGACGAAAAGGTGATGGTGGAGCGACGGGGGCATGAGTGAGCCCACCCTGACCCTGACAGGCTGGCCCAGCCCAGGGAGGGATGGACTCGAGTGCCCTTGTCCTCAGACCCAGGGCAACCGAGTGGCCACAAGCCACGCCCCTTCCCTGGAGCTGAAGATGTTCATGACAAACCTGCCTCATCACGGGGAGGGTCGAGGGTGGGGAGAGGTTGCTGTCAGCCTGCAGAGGCCTGGGCTGCTCTTCCCTGGAACTAGTGCCCAGGTCTGTTGGGGAGCAGCCTGGGGTTCCCCCCTGACGGCTGGGCAATGCACTGTGAAGTGTGCCCAGATTCTCCTTCGGAGCATGAACTTGACGTTCTTGACATGGACCTGCTGCAGGTGCAGGGGGCCTTCATGACCCTCAGTCCTCCCAGGCCTCTGCTGCCTGATGCAGGCTGTCCCCTGCACTTCCTGAGACTGTGGCCGCCTGGGTTGCGGAAGCCAGCCTGGGGTCAGAGTTGGTACGGCCATGAGGCTGCCATGTGGTACGGCACTGGCTCAGGAGCTCTGCTAACAGACGTCTCTCCCCATCTCCATTGAAGTGACGTTGTGTTGGAATCTTGCCATCAGCCATGGAAGTTGGCAGGTGGTTCAAGCAGAGAACCAGCTCCTCAGCAGTTAATGCCGGAAGGTGTGGGGTGGAGTAGGAACTCTAGAGGCCATCCGCAGCCCTGCACGCTCTGCCCCAGGCCTGCAGGTGTGGCTCCTGGGCTTCCTCTACAGGAAGGGCTCTCCTCCGGCAACCTGTCCTGGTTCCCAGCCTTCCTCACCTCCTCCTCACCCCTGTTGGACCTGCACAGACTCCTGCAGGAACACAGCACTCCCCATTTTCAATCCTAGATCCCCCACCAGTTTTGGAAGCAGGGCTGTTAGTTGTCTCTGGGGCGCTGTGAGGAAGGCACGCGGTGCATAAGGCGAATTGAGGAGCCCTCCGGTCTGCAGGAGCTGGGCTCTGCACTCCTGCAGCTGATGCTCGGGGACATGACTGGGGCACTTGGATCTTGCAGGCACATCCCGGGAGTCAGGGCTGCTCCACTGGGAAGAGGGGAATCCAGGGCCCTGTGATCCTCTAGTCACACAGGGAAGAGCCTCTGCTGCTTTTCTCCCTGGGTCATAACTGGGCATGGGACTCAGGAGGAGAGGGACAGGGCCTACCAGGCGTCGACTCCATGCCAGCCCTTTTTCTCAGTTCCTTTAGACCCTGTCTGGTAGATGGTGGTAAAGCAGAAACCCAGGCTCCAAGAAGGCAGGAGTGGCACTGACCCCAGAGCCCCCGGCCTGCAAGGCCCACACTCTCATTGTCCCAGCCACGTGTGATACAGGAAGTAGGGAGTCCACATCCGGGCCCCTGAAGGGGAAGCAGAACCAGACTTGGAAGATAATGCTGTCGGGGGACTTGGGGGCCTGGCTCAGGCTGGGGCGATGAGGCCTGGGTCTCTTCCGCCCTGACACTGCTCCAGGGAAAGCCTCCTACACCTTCTCCTTGCCGCCGTCCACGGTAACTTCCAGCACACCTTTGCTCTCTCCTCAGGTGTCGTGCGCCAGGTGCGGCCCATCGTGGGCCCGTTTCATGCCGTCCTGAAGCTGGAGATGAACTACGTGGTCGGGGGTGTGGTCTCCCACCGAAATGTCGTCAACGTCCACATCTTTGTCTCTGAGTACTGGTTCTGAGGGCTGGTCCGCAGGGCAGCCGAGGGTGCACCTGCAGCCCAAATCGCTGCTGCAGTGACCTCTGTGCCTGTCTGACCCCGAAGGCATTTTTAAATGTTATGTGTTGGTTTGTAGCATTAGGCCAATATGTATTTTGCTGAGCCAGGTGAATAAGCCCATCTGATGTACTCTGGTGTTTAAATAATGAGTGTAATTGCTCAGCTGTTTGGCTGAAGACCTTGCTGATGTTTTTAATGCAAGGTTAGATTTTGTGCCTTTCTCTGCCTGTGGACTGGGCCTTGGTAAGAACTGAGGAAAGACATCTTTCAAAGGGGCAGCCAGTCCAAAATCCAAGAGAAGGCCCAATTACATGAAATTTGACATTTTGGTCCTTTGACACCCATCAGCTTCTGTGTTCTAAGTTCATGGCTGCTGAAGAATAGCACATAAATGTACAATCATTTCTCCCCAGAAGCAGCCTGAAAGAACGCCGTGGGGACACTTAGGTCAACTGCAGTCCTGTTGAAACAAGGGGATCTCTTGGTAAAGACACAGGCTGTGGTGTTTGGTGTGGCCCCGATGTGGTCGCCTGGGGACTGGCTGGGTTTCTCTGTACCCTGCATCCTTTCTCACAGGTGGGAAATAAACAGCTTTGTGATCCTCCTGATGGCCTGTGTATGGAACTCTCTCCAGAACGGGGCTCCTGGTCTGGGCTGTGGCTCAGTGGTAGAGCGCTGGCCTAGCATGTGTGAGGCACTGGGTTCGATTCTCAGCACCACATACAAAAATAAATAAAGATATTGTGTCCATCGATAGCTAAAAAAAGAAGAAGGAAGAGGGGGCTCCTGCTAGCTCAGGGGTCCTTCAGCAGCAAAAGGACAGGGACTGTCCCCCCAAGAGTCCTTTCCCCCTCCTCTCAGGCACAGACCCCCTTCACCCTCAGGACACCTTCTCGTTCTCGGCAGCCTGGGCCCTGGCCCTGGCTGAGATCTGGACCTCACATGCAGCGTGGCCCCAGCAGGTCTCCGGGGGCGGCTGGTGTGGCAGAAGGCCTATTCAGGCCTCTCCGACCCTCAGGGACGCGAGTCCAGCCTCCTCGGGGACCACCAAGTGTTTCGAAGTCACTGTGTGAACACTGTCAGGCCAGGCCAGGCCTGGGGAAGGCCGTGTGGGGCTGGGCAGACCAGGGAGCCATGTCCAGTGACAGGGTCAGCACAGGGGGATTCAGCAGCTCTCCAGGCCAAGGAGTCAGGTCTTGGCAGGGGAGCACAGCCTGGGGCTGATCCCAGGAATGGAATCCTCAGGACTTGGGGCAGAAGAGAGGGCAGGTGGAGCCCAACAGCCACCTGCAGCTAGGGAGTCATCTGCAGGGCCAGGCAGCTTGGGGCCAGGCTCAACAAAGGATTTCTGGAGCGTTCTTCCAGAGGTCTGACTGGGACTTGGACTGGGCCAGGGGCACAGAATTCCTGTCAACTTCCAGGAAAGGGCACCTCCATAGGGCTCTTGGCATTAGATAGCATGGGACCTGCCATTGGTGAGCAGAGCCAAGCCTCCTGACATTGATTGGCTCCCAAATGAGCATGTGACTTAAGATGGCCAATCAGGGCCTTCCCTGAGGGGCTGCTTAGGGGGCGGGGCTTGGAGCTGCCAGGTCTGAGAGTGGAGAGGAAGGGACAGTGCTGACCCTTCCTGATCCAGAGTCAGTCTGGACCCAACCTCAGCTCTGTCAGGGCCAGCAGGGCATCCCTCTCATCTTCCAAGCCTTCATTTCTGCATCTTTAAGCAGATGCAGCAATCCCTAGACCAGGGCTAAAGATCATGAGCTCAAGAGGGCTTGCCGACTGTAAAGTGCTGCACACAGTGTGAGATCCCGTGATGGGTGCCAGTGGCTGTGAAGTCACATGAACTGGCTCCAGAAGCCTGCGTATTTTCAGTCCTGATTTCCATTTACGTGTGTGTGTGTGTGTGTGTGTGTGTGTGTGTGTCCTTTTTAGTTGTAGCTGGACTCAATGCCCTTATTTTATTCATTTATTTCTATGTGGTGCTGAGGATCGAACCCAGGGCCTCACACGTGGTAGGTGAGTGCTCTGGCACAGAGCCCCCACCCCGGCCCCTGATTTCCATTTCTTAATCACCCATGAGAGACCCGGTAGACAGCTGTGTACATCACACCCAGCCCTAACTCTTCCCATTTCATCTCACACTCCATGTTGGTCACCGGATGGACCAATAAGTATCCATTATTCTTACAAAGAAATCGCAGTCAGGGCCCAGCTAATAAGAGCTGGAGGTGCCTCTGGGCCCCAACAGCAGTTCCCTGTCTTAATTGCAGCCTTTAAACAAAGTAATTGCGGGGAGTCGCTGAAGGGAAAGCAGTTTATAAGCCTGAGAAGTCAGACACACAGGGCCAGTCGTTTTGCTGACCTGGAAGTAGAAGGACTTGGAGGGAAGATTCCAGAAAGCCCAAACTATCATTCAACCAGGAAACGGCTGGCTGGAGGGAAGGACCTGCCCCACTGTACTGAGAAGCTCCGCGGCATGTGGCAGGAGCTCCCCGGCCACCTGGCATCCTCGTGAGACCAGTGTCGGCACATTTGTGGGACTTGGGTGGACAGTGGCAGGGCCACCCAGCCAAGGGGACTAAGGCCCTGGCGCGCCAAGGCTCTGTGAGGTTCCCAAGTTTGTCCTAGTGAAGAAGCCCTGGGAGTCTAGCTGTGCTTTTCTTCTTTCTTAATATTTTATTGTGAAGCTTTCTCAAATACACAGCAAAACTGAAGGAATTTTAGGGAGAATGCCCAGGTGCCCACCGCCTTGACCCTGCCATTAACATATTCGGAGCTCTAGTTGCATTTGGAAGAATCGGCGACTCAGTGAGATAATAAATATAAAAGCTCTGCAGAGCTTGCAGCCTGCCTTCCGCTCCTGCCACTTTCTCACTGTGGGCTGCCGCCCAGCCCCACCATGGCAAAGGAGAGGACACCTGGGCACCTAGTGGCACTTTCTGTTAGTCTAGTCTGGACAGGAAGCAGAAAGAGTGAAACTGCACAAGAATGGGTCACTGGCTATGGACGTCCATTTGTGCACCTGGCCCCTGCTGGGTGGGGAGCACTGAGGGACCAGGACGCGTCTCTGTTCACTTGGGGGTATCCCCAGGGAGTGCGTGGCTCAGAAGAGGCGCCCAGGAAGTGTCTATGGGATGGACAGCATAAAAACCCTGCAAACGGACAGGAAGGGGCATGATGCTCCGATTCTTACAAGACAGTCAGCCCACGTTGTGGCCCACAGTGTCATGGTGGTGGCTGACGTGGGCAGTGGCAGTGGGAGCTGAGGAAGGAGACAGTTTCTAGAAAGCGTTCTTGATTTCTCAAGAATTCAAATACTCGAAACCTTGCTCTTGGAAGTTCTCTCTGAGATCTAACTTAAATCCATTCCTCCTCCTCTCCTCTCCTATAGTCTAACTTTAAGCATCTTTGGGACAAGAATCCATTTAAAAGACCCAAAACCCCCTGCACAAGACCCGGACTTCAGCCTCCCCTGCACCAGGCCTGCAGCACTGATGGTCTCTCCTGGGCTCTGTGCACCTCTCTGGTTGCTCCATGCAGGGCGCACTGTGCTCGGCAGGACAGCATGGCCAAGACCAGGGCACACAGGTCCCCTCCGCTCCCCCTCCCTGGCCCTGACCTCACACCGGCACCAGGGACCCCCGTGCTCCTAGAGAGCAGCCTCTGAGGCCCCTGCTGCCACCTTGTGCAGTCCACTGACCTCCTGACCCAGGGGCTCATGTGGTGGGTGCCTCGGAACTGGCAGGTTGGGCTTGGAAAATGAGAAGACATGCCCAAGCCCGGCTGGCCCAGAGGTGACCGCCGCCACCACCGGGCTCTGGGAGAGAGAAAGGCATGTTTCCCACAGCAGCGCGAGACGCTCGTGTCCCGCAGCCCACCTGGACAATCTGAGGGCTGCTCTCCGCAGCTCAGCCTGGATAATTGCATAGTTAATCGTGTGCAGGTGACTCAGCCAGGGGAGGTGGTCATGGGAGGGGGAGCCCGGCTCCCACTCCGCTGGAGAGCTGCCATGCTGCCCCTGTGCCTGATCCCGGGGTGGACCTGCCGCCCACCTGCATGAGGCCTGGCCTGCTCATCTGACACAGGGGCAGCTGGACGCTGGCGCCTGTGGCCTTGCTGCTGCCCGCTTGCTCTGTCAGGTCAGGTTAGAGGCCACTCCGTCTGCAGATGCTCTGCCAGGGTGGTTGGAGGGAGGGTGTCTCTGCCCCCAGGCCGGAAGGAGCCAGGGTTTTCCCTGGGGACTTTGGCCCAGTTTCCTGGGACACATGGAAAGCCAGTGTCCATTTTCCTTCCTCCACATACTGGCTCTAGGGTCCTGGTGCCCATGGCCCCGGGTGGTTCCCCTTGGGGCCGCTCAGCCTTCAAGGATCCAGGCCATGTTCAAAGGTCCCTGACACCACTGGGCAGAGGGCCGAGGTCAGGGGAATGGCCCCCAGGCGGCTTGATTCTCTAATCCTGTCCCTCCCTACATCCCCGGGCTCTACCACCTCAACTGCCAGGCACGGGTGCCCCGGCCCCGGGTGCCCCGGCCCCTCCCTGCTCCGCAGCTCGGCCGGGGCAGGCAGCCCTGGGTGCCGAGGGGTGGGGCTGGAGGGCGAGGTGCAGGGCTGTTGTCAGGGGCAGACCTCCGCCTCCTCCCTCCCTCCTGTTCCCTCTTCCTCTGGAGAACTCAGGGACAGAGCACAGGTCTCCGGGTATGGACGGCTGTGACCTACGCTGCAAGCCTGGGACAGCCTCTGCGCCTGGTGCAGAAGCCTGAGCTGCAGCCCACACACCCAGGGCCTCCCTGGAGCCCAACCTGGGGAGGCCTGCCCAGGAGAGGCGGTGGGAGGGAGCCTGGAGACAGGGAGGAGGTCACGCCCCGGGGGGAGCCGTGAGCAGGAGAGGCAGCGGACACAGGGTCCTGGAACTGGGCCAAGGAAGAAAGTGTCACCTGGAGGGTGGGACCAGGAGCAGAGAGGCCATGGGCGTGCCTCTGCTGACAGTCCTCAGGGGGCTCAGGGGCCACAGCGTGACCAGGAAGTCTGAGCAGCAACAGAGCCAACCGTTATTATCTCAGGGAACCCAGCTCTCAGCACCGAGTCTTCCTGCACTCTGAGGGCCAGTGAATCCAGCAGTGTGTGAACGCCCAGTGGTCCAGGCTGGCTCCTGAAAGGTGAAGCCCGCTCTGCCCTTCTCCTTGGCAAACTGGGTCCATGCAGGAGGACCTTCAGACTCCCAGGGGCACCCTTCTGGACCTCTTCTCCTTATTGCGCACACAGCAATGGCCTAATCCTTGCTTTAGGAAGCAGGGCCCTCCCGCCCCAGTGTGAAGACTCTGGTTTTGCACAAAGGGATTATTCCACAGGGGGCAGCTATGGGCATAGCTTCCCCTGAGCCCTCTCAAAGGGTGCTAATAGAACCTTCCAGAAGCATCAACCTGGACACTGGAGCACACTGACCCCAATCCCAGAACAGAGCAAGAAGGGACATGGTACTGATGGCCCTTAGGCCAGGGAACACGCTGGCCTATGCTGATGACCAGGGAGCATCCGTCCAGCCTGGGTCTCCAACTGGGCTCCAGGAGGACTGGGTCACACCATGAGAGGGGCTTTTCATTTTTCTTTCTGTGCCACAACAATTTGTGGCACTTACATAACTCAGGACCCTAGAAGTCTCACGAGGCCAGCCTGTGGCCTCCCTGCCCAGCTCCTGTTCACCGTAGGCAGGGAGGCGAGGGCGGTGGGATGCAGAGTGCGCCAGGGCAGCATTGCAGCTGAGACAGAGCCCAGCCTGGTGGGTTGCCACCTTGAGAAATGGGCCCCCGGGTGTCCAGGGGAAGGCAGGGGCTGGTGCAGAGGGGAGGCAGGCAGTGGGGCTCAGGGTGCCGCAGAGCCTGCTTGAGTAGAGATTGAAGGAAAACCCTTCCAACGGGTCAAGGGCGGCCCACACAGAGAAATAGCAGCAACTTGGCATGGTGCCCCCCAAACAACCCACCATCAGGGTCAATGGTGAGCCTCAGAGATCAAGGGGTACCCCAGAATAGCAACAGCTGTCTCCTACCTGAGGCCCTCCCCGGCTCTCTCCACTGCAACAGAAAGCGAGCCGCCACCTTTCCTCTCTGCGAATGATGTTCCCTTCACTTCCCTGAGAAGCCATTGAACATGTACCCCCACACACATCCCCACAGAGGAACGTGCCTGAAATAAAACCAGAGCACGATGATGACCAAGCCAGCAGCCGCGGACACAAACCCAGCACAGGCCTTGCCATGGTGCAAGCTGTGCTCTCCGCTAGCCAGAGGCCGTCCCAGTGTTCCGAGGTGGGGGGGGTGCACGTCACTGGGAAGAGCCCCCTCCTCGGGCCTCCCGGGCTGCCAGGCACGGAGCCCAGCCTTTCTCACAGCTCTTTCAAGACCTTCCCAGAGTTTCCCTCATCTGTATCAGTCTTCTCATCTGCAAAATCGGCCTAGTAATTACTACCTTGCAGGATTTTTGTGCACATAAAGCAGGAGGGTGACGGTAACACGGGCTCGGAGCCTGTCTTGGAAGATGAGCCATGAAAAAAATTGTTGGGAGTCTCCCTGAGAACTTCCCGGGCCTTTCAGATAAGAAGCCCCTCATGCAATATGGCGGCGGGCAAGTTGCCAGTGGGCGGATAACAAGTTGTTTTGAAAATTCACTAATTGGTCCTCCCGTCTTCCGTGATCGTGGACAGTTCGTGCCCCCCATGAATCTTATGCAGGGTGGACGTGCGTGCACCGTAGGTGATAATCTGACCTTCACTATGATTGGCCCCGGGAGCTTCCTGGTTTAAGATAACTGACTCTCACTTTCTAGATAAGCTAGAACCAGTTTGCAGTAAGGTGCTTCATCTTTGTCACTGCTGTCTGTGTGTGTGCCTTTTAATCTCCGACGACGAACCTTGGCCTTTCACTGGTGCCGTGACTTGGATGGGGAAATTCCTCATTCTGAGGACCCCCTCTCTCAAGGTTCACCTTTTTGAGCGCTGCTACATTCCACCCAACACCGGCTCTCCAATAGGTGACTCCTGCTGATCAACAACCGGTGAGTCCCCCTCCCCCTCCTTGGGAATCCATCTCCAAATGGCTATATGCAAAAGGCTTTGGCTGTGAACGTCCAGCAAGGCCCTTGGCGCCTCGTTTGGAGGAGAGAACCCACCCCACCACGACTTTCACAGTTACGGTGGACTCTCTGGATGCCCGTGTCTGGTTGATGAGCTATAAGGGACAGAAGAATAGGCATCCCTGACTCTCTCCGTCTCCTTCTCCTCTCCTGGAAAAACGCTGACGTCAGGTGGCCTGTGACTCCCGGCCTTAAGGTCTCTCTGGTTGGGCTCTTGGGTGACGACTCATTTGCCCTCCCGGCCCCGGCTCTCCCGAGGCTCTTTGGTTGACCTCTCCTTTCGGGGACGCCTGCAGGAAACTCAACCAAATTCTGTTCCAGTCCAGGCCACTCACCTCTTCTCTTCCTGCCGAGAGTCATCGTGGGAGCCTCTTCTTCCCTCCCCCTGATTCCCCTCTCAAATGCTCCTGGCTAACCTCAACCGGTTGTCCCTCACTCCGGACATCAAATCCAAACTCCTCATCAGATTCAGTGCACAGCATTGGCCATGGTACCAATTAGACAACCAAAACGACGGCCCCCAGAGGGGTCTCTAGATCCTCAAATTCTGCAAGTGCTCAAAAGGGTGGAAGGAGAACCCCCTATGTGGAGGCCTTTTCCCTCCTTCGCTTACACCCTGAACTCTGCTTCTCCAATAGATCCTCACCCTCAGCCTTCTGCCCCAGACCCTCTGCTGTCACTCCCACCTCAGCAACCTGATTTCTCCCCTCCAATTACGGGATCAAAAACCCAAACCTCTGCCGGTTCTCAGACCATTGCCCCCTTGCTGAGGTAGCAGGTACTGAGGTACCCTCCACCCACTCACTCCTCTCTTCTCCTGTCAGTGCCCACACCGGGTCCCACCAGGTCCTCTTACCAGCTAACCCAAAGCTCAAACCAGCTGAGGAGAGCCCTCAGACCCGTATCAGAGATCTGGTGAAAATGGCCTTTAAAGTTGCTTTGTCATCACTGAAAACAGGTTACTAAGAATTTAAAGTCCCTCACAGGCTTTTGGGGATACTCACTCCCAACTTCCCCTCTGCTCTACCTGTTCTACTGCTCAAGTCTTCGTTGCTAGAAAAATCCCAAACCCCTTTCCCATTATTCTTTTACATCTCTCCTTCCTCATTCTCAGATCCACCAGAGCTGCTCTCAGCACCGCCTTCCACGTCCTCCCCCTCTGTACCAGGCCCACAGAAAAGTCTTAACTGACCTTCTCCAGAAGTCTTCACCATGGCTGACTTTAGGACTTTCAGCAAAAGAGTCCCTATAAAAGAGTTCAGTATAGATAAACTTCCTCTTTTCGTGTTGCCCTGTTCTACTTGGCCACTGGCTGGAAAAATCAGCACTCCTAAGCTAGACACCCCCTTACTAGTTTTTCACAAAATTATGTAAACAGGGCCTCTGGCCTTGAGCTGGGGCTTCACAGAGATGAAGATAAGGAAGTTACCAACTGGGCTTCAAGGGAACAGCTGGCAGGGGGAGGAATAAAAGAAAAAAAAAAAACTTTCCCCCTCCCAAGTGTCTTTGAAAAATTAACTTGCCCAGAACAGAGGAAAAAACAGAAACAAAAACTGCCTTTTGTGAACTTCTGCAGACTGTGAACTTCTGAGCCCCTTCCCTTACATGCTGGATGCAAAATTCTGAAACTACCTAAACTTGGGGTTCAGGGGATTAATTGATTACAACAGAAGCAGTGCCCTCTGAATCCGGTTGCAACCAAATAGGACTGTTTCCCGATCTTCGGTGCTATCTTAGGTGCCTTGCTTTGTCTGTCCCTACAACAGTATAATTCCATAGACTTAAACATTGTTTATGTTTTCCTGAGATGGCCAACAGATGTGATTAATTGTGTACTGCAAAAACAAAAGTACTTTGCTACTTTTCTTCAAAAGGTTGACAGTTCCAACCTTTCTTTAATTCATGTTTTAGATGTGATATTATATTGTGTTAGCTAATATTCGTATGAACTTGAGCAACAATTTATTTAAGCTTTGTAAAATGATATTTAAAAAGCGAAGATCAGCTTCAGAACTATAACACTTAAGATTTATGAAGAGCGCCACCTTGCCTGAGATAAGGCCTATGTCCCATCTCACTACATGTCAGAATGACTCCAAAGTAGGCCAGACTTCAGGAAAAGCCCAGTACTCTTATTTTAAAGTGAAACTGACTTTGCTGGATGTTTATGATTAATATTTAAAGTTAAATTAAAATGGCCAAGAAAACCAATGTTTGGCTCTGGCCCTCTGAGTCAGTCTGAATCCAGGGAGCAGGGAACTTCTCTAAAGAGCTTTGCAACTCCGGGCCACATAACCTCCTGATCAGGGAGATTAATGAGACCACTGGAGAATGGAAAGCCAAACAGTGCACTTGCTGTGAATAGGAGGGTCATCGGAGACAGGAGACATCCCTGATGCTTCCAAGGGAAGCCACATGGTCAAGCAAGACCTGGACCCATCCTAGCACAGATGGCACTAGCAGAACTGAGAAGCTGCTCTCAGGTTCCCCCATGAGCGACCCCTATGGGAACTCGGCTGACTCTTAACAATAGATAGAAACAAAGTCAATTTTGACCAGCTTGATCTTAAACACCTACCCAAAACAGTTAAGCCAAAACACAGTCATTCCTGGGAGTAATGAAAGACAAGAACAGCTAGAAAAGAGGAGACAGCAACTAGCCAACAGGCTCCATGGGGAATGTTCAGTCAAGTAGGGCTTGGCTCCTCCCCCTTGCAGAACCCCTATTAGTCCTCTTTAGGTTTCCACTAATAGGACCATGTCTGTTAAACTGTCTACAGAAGTTCCTGCAAGATCAGATATATAGATTCACCCACAAGTCAGTCAATCAACTACCTCTTTAAGACTACCAGCCTGATGCCCAAGATGGAGACCTACAACTCATGACCAACTCCTCTGGCTCCAGAGACTCTGGGCCCTCTAAAACCCTCTCTAACCCCTTTTTCCAGATTTTACAACCCCTCTTTTACTTCATAGGAATGAGAACTACTCTCCGGCAGGTCCACTCTGCTTGTTCTGCCTCTCTACAGCATCCCCACAGGGAAGCGTCAAACCTAAACTCCCCACACCTCAGATGAGGAGCCACCAGCCAGGCGAAGACTGGCAGATCAACTCCACTCATGTGCCTAGGCACAAAAAGCTTTGCTACCTACTTACTTTGGAGGATACTTTTTCAGGTTGGATAGAAGCCTTCCCTACCTCCAGGGAAACTGCTGACACTGTTGCCTCCATCCTCCTTGAGCAGACCATTCCCAGGTTCGAACTTCCCGCCTCCGTCCAGTCAGACAGCAGTCTGGCCTTCACTTCTCAGGTGGTTCAACTAGTCTCCAAAGGCCTCAACATCACTTGGAGGCTCCACATCCCCCACCAACCCCAATCCTTGAGTAAGGTTGAGAGGCCTAACGGCATTCTCCAGGATCATCTCACTAAACTTGCTATTGAACTCAGGCTCTTCTGGCCCCATCTCCTGCTGTTGGCCCTCACCTGAACTCAGGCAGCCCCAAGGGCCCCCTCAGGCCTTAGCCCCTTTGAGCAACTCTATGGGTGCCCTTTCTTAACCACCCACAGCTTTCCCATCACTCCTCCTCCCCTTGTGTCCTACCTGCCCAAACTCACCTTCCACACAAACTCCTAAGGGAACACGCAGACCGGTGCCTTCCTGCGCCATCCATTGCCTCAATTCCAGCACAACCAACCAACAAGCAGAACTTATAGCTGCCACAAGAGCATGTGAACTAGCAAAAGGGAAAAAGCTTTCTCTATACACTGATTCCAAATATGTCTTTCACATACTGGTTTTTCATGTGGCTATCGGGAAGGAGAGGGGACTCCTAATGACTAAAGGAACTGCTATTATAAATGCCAGCCTTATTTCTAATCTGCTACGAGCCTCCACACTGCCTTTACAGCTGGGAATAGTCCACTGTAAAGTCCCTTCAGACTGACTCTTCTCCTGCCACAGTGGGCAACTCTAAAGCTGACCAGGTCAGCCGCCCTGCAGGCCCCATCCTCTTCCTCATTCCTCCACCTTTCCTCTGAGGAGCGATCTCCTGACCCTCACCAGCTCATTAGATTCCTCCATTCACTGCTCCATTCTAGCCCCCAGAGCTTATCAACTTTCCTTCAATCTTTTCCCTCTTTTCCCCGACGATCAGACCTTTCTGCAACAGGTTACATCCACAGGCCAGATCTGCCAGAGGACCAATACCAACACCCCCTTAAGATCCATACCCTATCCTTCTCATCAAGCCCGTGGTCACATCCCAGGAGCTGATTGGCAAATTGATTTCACAAACATGCCCAGGGTAAAAAAAAATCAAATATCTCTTAGTACTGGTGGACACATTCTCAGGGTGGATAGAAGCATTTCCCACATCCAATAAGTGGGCCTCCACAGTTGTGGATCGGTTGATATCTGACATAATCCCTCGTTTCAGGATGCCCACTTCCATTCAGTCAGATAATGGCCCAGAATTTACCTCGCAGATAACTCAGGGGCTAGCTAGTGCACTATCACTCCCTTGGCATTTCCATTGCCCTTACCGTCCCCAAGCTTCCGGGAAAGTTGAAAGAACTAATCACCAAATTCACCATGGAATTAAGCTTAGACTGGACTAAGGTCCTCCCCTTGGCCCTGTTGCGTCTCAGGGCTTTACCAAAGAAATCATCCAACCTTTCCCCATTTGAGGTTATGTACGGCCGTTCATTCTTACCCCCTGGAATACAGACTGAACAATTACCTATACCTGATTCCTACGCTCTACCTCTCCTTTTCTATCTACGCTCTGAACTTTGGAAATACCAGGACTGGCTTTTACCTGACCCAACCATTACTCAAAACCCCCTCACCCTAACACCTGGCCAACAGGTATATTACTGCCTCCCAGGTGAAAGACCCCAACTATGCCCCAAATGGGAGGGCCCTGCCTCCATTATCATGTGCACTCCCTCGGCAGCAAAACTCAGACTCACAAATAATCAATTAACTCCATGGATTCACATTTCCAGGCTCAAACCATGCATCCAGGAAACTGATTCTGGCAACATCGGACCAGAGGACTCACAAGAATCCACACCTACATACTCTTGCTCTCCCCACCCTACTGACCCTTTTAAAAATTCGTCTCTCTTGTGTTTCTGCCCTTACACCCATAGCTCAGAACATATACAAAAATGTACCTTAACTTTCTGATCCTCATCCTCACCCCAAGGGTAATGCCTTCATCATCGTATGTCTGGAGATTCAAGGTAAGAGAAACATACACACAAAAAACACCCAGACCACCCGCTTGGCTACCACTTCTGACTGCCCCCTAACAGAGTGCTCCTCAGTCATCTATATTGTACTCTATTCCTCTTCCTCTGAGCTCATTAAGCCAGCCAGCCACCCTTACTTATTTTTTTTTTTATATGACCAAAATAAGGATTACTGCAGACAGTGGCTGGAAACCTACGGAGGCTGCCCCTATTGGTCATGCAGAATTCATGATGCATATTCAGAGCAATTAAATGTAGGAAGACTTAAACTTGAGTCTGCCTCCCACCAATACAAGCTGTCCATCCCAGACCCTGGGAACCCACGCTGGGCAGCAGGAGTAAAAGCTTCCTTTTATTGCGGTGGGTATGCCTCTACTCCCTGTGGTTCCTTATCCATTACCTGGAATATGTTTCCATAGAGTCCCCAGTCTCTCTTTGTCTCAACCAACACAAAACACTCAGAACAACAGCTGCTCACATCTCTAGAAAGCCAACGCACTTCTGACTCTCAGGCTTCACTGATCTATACCTGGTTACAGATCATCACTGACACATTGTCCTACCTAAACCAAACTCTCCCCGCTGCAAGTCCAGCAAATTGCTTTCTGTGCGCTTCCCTAGCATGGCCCTTCCTTGCCACAGTTCCAATAAAAGTTTCCAGCGCGGATGTCTCCAGCTTGCCCAACTCATCCTACAAAAAGGATCCTATGAAACCCCTGCAGAATGCTCCTTTATGGGAACCCGAGGAAAACAACCATACCATGATTCCTCGGGTTTGCCTTCTGGGATCCATGGCTCCCAATTCCCTTCTGGCAGGTTTTTGCCACCATAACCTAACCATCAACCACACCACTTACTCTCCACCAGGTCTCTTCTTCTGGTGCAATGGTGCTCTCACCGCCATTATACTCTCCAACATGTCTAGCCCATGTTTATTAGTCACCATAGTTCCACAGCTCACTCTCTATAGAAACTCTGAAGTAAAATCCATCCTTAACCCTCTAAAACGTGGAAAACGGGCTGCACTCCTTCCGTTAGTGATAGGCATTTCATTAACGGCCTCAGCGGCAAGTGCAGGGTTATCGGGAGGAGACTTAGGTCATTCCCTAGGGGCTGTCAAGGACATTAATTCAAAACTTGAAGGAGCACTTACTTCCACAGCAGAATCTCCAACATCCTTACAAAAACAGGTCACCTCATTGGCACAGGTCACCCTTCAGAATCGCAGGGCCCTAGATTTACTCACCCCCGAGAAGGGTGGAACCTGTCTTTTCCTTGGGGAAGAATGCTGTTAATATGTCGACGAATCGGGTCTGTAGAAGACAATGTTGTTAAGCTCACTGACCTGGCAGCCACCTGAAGGACCCCAACAAGTCAAAACCCTTTCTCTTCCTTAATGTCCACTCCCCTCTGGCATGAGTATGGCCGATCCTTGGACCACTGTGTGTAATCTTTTTAACGTGTCTATTTTTACCATGTATTATAAAGTTCATTCAAACTCAAGTAGGTAAAGTCTCTCACCAAACTTTTAACCAGCTTCTACTTAGAAATCATCAGCTTCTGGCCACAGATGAATCAACTGCCTTCTCCAGAGAACACCCCTCCCCAATGCTGAAAACCCTTCAAAGGTTCCTGGGATGCCTTCTTGAGAGCCATATCTGATGAGGCCTGGCTTGTACCCGCCGTGGAGACTTATACCGCCTGGACTGGAGTGATGATGGACCTTTGGCTACAGGGAACATTTTGTGATGTCACATCTGACCTTATACCAATCTTTGCAGCTCTCTTGTGGGGACTCCTCACTTCCCTCCTTCAGACCCCTTCCCCAGCGACGCCCCCCACTCAGCAGGAAGCAGCCAGAACGAATCGACGTCCCTTTCCACATAATAACAAAAAAGGGGGAATGTTGGGAGTCTCCCTGAGAACTTCCCGGGCCTTTCAAACATGGCGGCGGGCAGATTGCCAGTGGGCGGCTAGAACTCCCCGGGCCTTTCAGATAAGAAGCCCCTCATGCAATATGGCGGCGGGCAAGTTGCCAGTGGGCGGATAACAAGTTGTTTTGAAAATTCACTCATTGGTCCTCCCATCTTCCGTGATCGTGGACAGCTGGTGCCCCCCATGAATCTCATGCGGGGTGGACGTGCGTGCACCATAGGTGATGACCTGACCTTCACTATGGTTGGCCCCGGGAGCTTCCTGGTGTAAGATCACTGACTCTCACTTCCTAGATAAGCTAGAACCAGCTGGCAGTACAGTGCTTCATCTTCGTCACTGCTGTCTGTGTGTGTGCCTTTTGATCTCCGACGACGAGCCTTGGCCTTTCAAAAATCATTCCAGTTCCTTGTTCCAGTCCTTCTCATTCTTACTTGGAGACCTGCTTTTCCAGGTTCTCAGAAAATGTCCATTCACTCCCCTTTTCTGATCAAACAGGTATTTCCTGCAAGTCTCCTCTAACCCAGGCCTGGCAGAGGCCCAGAGAGGCAGATGCAGGCCTTATCAGAAGGATCCTGTGGAGAGTGGAGGTGCCTCTCAGACCCGGGAGAGGCCAGCTCCTTTTCTATTGCAAAGACCAAGATTCATTCTCATTAATTTTGTTTTCTTCATTTTCTCTCCGTGTGCCAACCTTTTTAGAATAAAACTTATTTTAATTTCACAAGACAATTCTAGAAGGAAGCAACAAAATTGGCTTAATTCAACTTTGCAAACTTGAATAAAAACATGCTTTTAGCATCCAAGTATCCCTTTTTACTTTGACTCCTGGGAAGCTCAGATGTAGATCAGTGCCCAAGGTCAACTCACATTGACCTCTCCCTTCTGTCTGGTTTCTCGGCCCCATTTCTACTTGCGCCTGGTCTTCTGAAGCACTCACTGCAGGGAAGCATAAATGACAAACAATTCTGTGAATTGTTTGCAAATGTACGGTGACAGAAATCAGCTGGCACAACAGCCAACAGGTGGGAGTGACCGCCGTGACCATCAATGGATGAATGGACACACAAAACAAGATAAATGCACTCAGCCTTGGGAAGGCAGGGAATTGCCACCTGCCACAACACGCTTGAACCTCGAGGTCAGCATGGCCAGAGACACATGCCCGTCCCAGGACGGATCCCAAGTGACCGCAGGCATGTAGGTAGGCAAACCCACAGAAGCAGAGGGTGGCGGGGCGGCGCAGGGCTGGAAGGATGGGGCTGGGTTGGTGAGTTTCGGAGGCCGACGGTGGTGGAGGCCCAAGGGGACAGCCTCTCAGCGTCCGCTCAACACTGGCCGAGTGGTGCATTTTATATCATGT
The DNA here is from genome assembly GCF_045843805.1 of Urocitellus parryii. Taxonomy (NCBI): domain Eukaryota; kingdom Metazoa; phylum Chordata; class Mammalia; order Rodentia; family Sciuridae; genus Urocitellus; species Urocitellus parryii. The sequence goes on along the minus strand of NC_135535.1, from coordinate 4,256,186 downwards.
CCCTGAGCTGGGAGCTGGCCTGGCACTTGTGCTGGAGTCGGGGTTGAGCTGTGGCTCGCTGTGGACAGACCAGGGCCTGTTGGCTGGTGCCCCATGAGGCCTGGCAGGGCTGGTCCTGAGCCGGAGGGGGCTGTGGCCAGCCTGAGGCAGGGCCAGGATTCGGTGTCCCTGGCAACTGGCTGTAACAACAGTGAGGCCCATTTCTGGCCGAGGCATCATGGTGAGAACAGGTCGTGGGGTCAGGAGGCTGGGATTTGAGTTGAGGCTCTGCTGCTAAGCTGTGTGACATGGGCAAGCTGCTGACCCTCTCTGAGACAGATATGGAGACAAGGGTACCGTCTGTGAGCAGCCTGGGGCCAGCCACCGGCAGGGGCTCGTGGTGCTCTTTCCCCCTCTTCCCTCGGTTCAGTGAAAGTCCCTCCTGCCACACCCCAGGCCCCTTCCCGCAGGCCTCGCGACCCCTGCGCCTCCCTCCATCTGCAGAGATGCCACCTCCTTCTCTGGACACTTTCCGGCTTCCTGCAGACACAGGGCGGCCTCCTGAGGGCTGGCTCGGACGTCCCGCCTGGTCTCTGCTGGACACAGGCTGTGACTGAAATCCTCCAGTGACCAGGGACGGTGGCCGCAGGGAAGTCAGGCCTGTGCAGGCAGATGGAGCCCCAGGGTGGCGGGCACAGCGTCCTGCCTCACGAGCCCCGGCCCCCGCCGGCCCCCCTCGCCCTCTGGAACATGAACGCGTCCCCTCTGGTGTGGGGCCTGTCCAGCTCGGGGCCGGCAGGCCAGCAGTCAGGAATCAGGGCCCTTGAGATCGAGATGGCCTTTCCTCCTGTGAACAGGACAGAAGAGCAGCTTCCCCAGCCTCTGTGCTGGACGACAAGGCCAACGACCGGTCATTCTATTGCTGGGGGTCCATTCTAGGTGACGGCCACCCCGGGTGTGACAGGGGACACAGTGGAACCTGGGTCGGTGAGGCCCTGGACGCCCACTGGCCCCAGGGACAGGCTGACAGCCGCTTGGTCCAGAGGGAGGCCCGTGAGACACGGTCTCGGCACCCCGGGGGACACAAGCCCTGTGTGTCCTCGGGCTCCAGGAGGACCCAAGAGGAGACCAGCTGGTTTGGGGCCTTGCCCGCGTGAGCGGGGCGTGCTCTCTGCAGGAGCACGGGCCTCGTGGCTGCTGAGGCCCCGCCGGGCTCCCAGGGGGTTCTGGTTTTAGGGCTTTTTTTTCCTTTCAACTATGATAGTTTATTTGAAGGTCATTTCCACCCTGAGTCTTAGCTCTGTAAGTGAGCTTCGGTACACGCACAGTGAGGGGCTCACGGCTTGGGGGCACAGCCTAAGGGACGTTGACCCCTGTGTACACCGTGGACGGGCCACCCTCATACAGAACACCTTCGGTGCCCAGAAGACCCAGCCCCCCCCATCCTGACTCCTGTGGCTGCTGGGCTCATGCAGGAGCGTCCCGTCAGCGCGAGTGTGGTGCGCATTCTTCCATCGTGTCTTCTTCTGTCCCGTGGCGTGTCGGTGAGGCCTCCCATGTTAACGGGGAGGTCAAGTGTCCACTCTTCCTTGTCACGTGATATTCCACCCTATGTCACAGAGCTGCTGTGGCCTCCTTGCCCATGACCGTTGTTGGACACACACATCCTTTCCTGCTGGGTGAGTATCCAAGAGGGGAGCTGCTGGCTGGGATATGGGCTAAAATCACTGCACCGATTTGGACTCCCTCCCGAGCCGCTCAGCCCTCCTGAGGAGGCTCACACTGCAGTCGTTTTCAATTAGCCTTGCTGGTGGCCCGGGCGATGTGGAGGACTTTCCTAGCCTGGGTGTGCGTGTGTGCGTGTGTGCGTGTGTGTGTGGTGTGATGTACCTCTGTGTGTGTGGTTGTCTCTGTGTGTGTGTGCATGGTTGTCTCTGTGTGTGTGTGTGTATGGTGTCTCTGGGTGTGTATGTGTGTGTATGGTGTGTGTGTGGTGTACCTCTGTGTGTGTGTGCATGTGTGTGGTGTGTGTGTGGTGTGTGTGTGGTGTACCTCTGTGTGTGTGTGCATGTGTGTGGTGTGTGTGTGGTGTGTGTGTGGTGTGTGTGTGGTGTCTCTGGGTGTGTATGTGTGTGTGGTGTGTGTGTGTGGTATGTGTGTGGTGTGTCTGTGTGGTGTGTCTTGTGTCTGTGTGTGTGCATGTGTGTGGTGTCTCTGGGTGTGTGTGTGTGTGTGTGTGTGTGGTGTGTGGTGTGTCTCTGTGTCTGTGAGTGGGCATGTGTGTGGTGTCCCTGGGTGTGTGGTTTGTAGTGTGTGTGCATGTGTGGTGTATCTGTGTGTGGTGTGTCTGTGTGTGTGTGTGTCTGTGTCTGTGTGGTGTGTGTGCATGTGTGTGGTGTGCCAGGCTGCTTGTCTTGTTGCTGACCGCTGAGGCCCTGTGTGTCCTGGACGGGAACCTTTCTGGACATGTCACCTAACCATCTCCCCGTTTCCGCTGGCCTCTCCTTGTTGGTCCCTGTTTCTGGTTATTTCTTTTTTCCTATTTTGTCTGTTTGGGCAGCACTGGAGACTGAAACCAGAGGGACTTCCACCGAGCCGTGTCCCCACGTGAGACAGGGTCTTGCTGAGTTCCCCAGGCTGGCCTCAAACTTGCAGTCCTCCTGCCTCAGCCTCCTGCGTTATTGGTTTCTCTTGATGAGCGGTTTATCACCTGCCCTCTTATGATTAATGTTTTGTGTTCTATAAGAGCGATCTTATAGAGAAGAGGGTGCTGGTGAGGGCTGACAGGAAGGCCAGAGAGCAGGAGCTCGACCAGCAGGTGGGTGCTGCGTGTGGGTCCAGGGCATGGTCCAGGAGAATCCTTCAGGGAGGTCCCCCGGCACGGTTAGAACAAGTGGGCAGTTCTGTGGGTCACACTGGGCCTGAGAAACAGTCACAGGCCCCGTGGGGTGTGGGAGGTCGGCAGGGTGAGTCAGCTGGGTGGACTCTAACTGTCCCACTGGGAGGTGGCCACCAGGGGCCATGTGTAAGGCAGGATCAGAACTGCCCACTCCGAGAAACTGGGGGGTGGGTGGGGAAGCAGGCCCCTGAGCCCTGCTTCTGGTCCAAGAAAGGCTGACTTGTGTTCAAAGTGGAGGAGCCTAAATGTAGAGAGTTCACTGCGTGATGGAGTCCATGATACATCTGAGAGACTCTAGTAATATACCTCCCATCCGTGAATGTAGTGTTCTCTCCATTTATTAGGCCTTCTTTAATCTCCCTTAGAAATGTTTGATAGTTTTCAGTGTAGATCTTGCACATATTTTAAAGATTTATCCATGGCTGGGGTGTGGCTCAGTGGTAGAGCCCTTATTAGCATGTGTGGGGCCCGGGTTTGATCCCTCGCACCACATGCACACACACACACACACACACACACACACAGAATGTTCCTAGATAGTTTATATTTTCATGCTATTGAAACTCTTCTAATGTCTTTTTTCTAGTTGTTTGTATATTGATCATTTTATCTTGTGATGTTGCTAAAATCATGTATTACTCCTCATGGTTTGTAGATGCTTCCAGGTTTTCTCTGGACACAATTATGTTGTCTTAAAACAAAACAAAAAATTATTTTTTTTTTACTTTCTTCCTTTCCAATTTTTATACCTGTTTCTTTTTCTTGTCTTTGCACTTGCTAGATCTTCCAGTACTACATGGAACAGGAGCGGTGAGAGGGAAAACGACAAGAAAGTGTAAACGATTCCATTCACTCAAGAGTGGGTCACCCCCCCAACACACACACACACACACACACACACACACACACACACACTATGGCTAGTTACCTTGAGTCTCCAATGTTCCACCAACCTTCGTTTCTGAATAAACTCCACTTGGACATGAGGTATCATATTTTTACTATATTTGGGGGTTTGATTTACTAATGTTCTGTTGAGGATTTTTCATCGATTCTCATGAGAGATACAAACCTATACATTTCTTTTATTATAATGCCCTTGTCAAGTTGTAATATCAGGGTTTTGCTGCCTCATTCAACAAGTTGGGAGGTGTTCTCTTTTTCTCTGTTCTCTATAAGAGTTTGTGTAAGATTGTTATTATTTCTTAAATATTTGAAAAATTACCAGTGAAGACATCTAAGTCTGGAGTTTTCTTTGAGAGAAGGTTGTAAATTACAGATGGAATTGTTTTTAACATTATAGGATCTTTGGCTTTTCCCTTTCATCTGTGTAAGTTTTGATAAATTGTAGTTTTAAAGAACATGTCCATTTCCTCCAGGTTGCCACTTTTACTGGCTTGGAGTCCTGCAACATTCTTGTGGGTTTTGAATGTCGTGAGAACCAATGAGCTGGTGCACACCTGGGCTCCTAGCCCCTCCAGAGGCCGAAGCAGGAGGATTGAAAGTTTGAGGCCAGTCTCAGAAATTTAGCAAGACTCTGTCTCAAAGTAAAAAATTAAAAAGGACTGGGGATGTAACTCACTGGTAGAGTGCCCCTGGGTTCAATTCCCAGTACAGGAAAATAAAAAGTCACTGGGGGGCTGGGGTTGTGGCTCCGTGGTAGAGTGCTTGCCTCATGTGTGCGGCCCGGGTTCCATCCTCAGCACCACATACAAACAAAGATGTTGTGTCCGCAGAAAACTAAAAAATAAATATTAAAATTCTCTCTCTCTCTCTCTCTCTCTCTCTCTTAAAAAAAAAAAAAGAAGCCATTGGGATCTGTAGTGAGCCCCTTTCACTTCCAACCTGGGGATTAGAGGGGCTGGGGTCGTGGTCAGCAGCAGAGCGCTCACCTAGCACATGTGAGGCCCTGGGTTTGATCCTCAGCACCACATAAAAATAAATTAATCATAATAAAAAAGGTATTGTGTCCAATATAGGGATTAGAAATCTGAGTCTCTCCTGCCTGTCCACCCCACTGTTCTTGGGAGATCATCAACTGTGAGTCTTCTCCAACTCCGGAGCCATCTTTGCTCATTCTCTCCATTGGGTATCACTCTCCAGCTCATTGATTTCTACTCTTGATTACATTCTTCCTTCCGCTTTCTTTATTTAGGGTTAGTAACTGTTTTTCCTTTTCCCAGTTCCTTGAGAGAGACTTCGATGGTTGACTTCAACCTTCTTATTTTCTAATATTTGCCCTTCCTTTGCCGCTTCTCACGAGTTTCAGCATATTTATTTTCATTATCATTCAGTCTGAAGTCTTTTCTAATTCCGTTGTGATTTCTTCTCTGTCCCGTGGGTTATTCTTAAGTGTATTGTGTATTTTCCAAGCACCTGGGAATTCTCTAATTATCTTTCTGTTGTTAATTTCTTGTTTAATTTTGCTTGGTGGTCAGAGAACACACCTTGTGATTCTGGACTTTGAAATCCGCCAGGGCTTGCTCTAGGGCCTGACTTAGGGTCTTGGGGGTAAGGTTCCAGTCCCCATTTTCCCCTCCTGCCCTGGCGCCATAGAGGTCACGCATTTTCGTATTTATTATGTTATTCTTGCTCTCCATGGTTTACACTGTTGTGTACTTACCCGATATTCACCCTTAGCCGGTCTTGCTCCCCTCTGCCACTCCCTTCCATTGTGGCCGCTTTCCTTCAGCCTGGGGACATTCCTTGGAGGGCGCATCTGCCCTCACAGACTCTCCCAGCCTCCATTTGAAGACATTTTGTTGTCTTCGTTTCTGAAAAATCCCTCCTTCAAAACGGGGAGCCAGGTTCGTTCCTTTTGGCAATTTAAACATGTTATGTCCTGGATTCACCAATTTCCGGGTCACCTTGGGGGCCACGCTGCCCTCCACAGGTCGTCCCAGTTTCAGCACACCTGCGGCCACACAGGTGCGTAGCGGAGTCTGTAAGCATCGGCATTGGCCTCGCAGGCCACCTTTATTCCCACTCTGTGTGAGCTCCTTTGGTCAATGAGCAGCAGCAGGGAGAAGTCACACACCTGTGCCTTCCTGGGGAGGGGGTCTCCAAAAGGGTCGCAGGCGTGGTCACAGGCGTGGTGGTGCACTCTGTGAGCCAGGCACTCGGGAGACCGAAGCAGGAGGATCGCAAGTTCAAAACCAGCCTGGGCAACTTAGCAAGATGCTGTTTCAGAAGGCACTGAGTTCGATTCTCAGCACCACAGACAGATAAATAAAAAATAAATAAAGGTCCATCAACAACTAAAAAATAATAATAATAAAATAAAAAATAAAACTGAAAGGACTGGGGATGTCGTTCAGAGGTAGAGCACCCCTGGAGCCAGTCCCCACTACACACACACACACACACACACACACACACACACACACGTCCTGAAACATGACACTTGTCTCTCCCGCAGGTTCTGAGCTGGCTGAGGAGCCACACGAGGCAGAGCAGAGCCGAGCCCGGGTCCCCTTTTACTCCCAAGTCAGGGGGGGAGCTGGACCTTTGGAATAAGGACAGTAGCACCCACCCCCGGGACGCAGTGTCCTCGGCTCCACCTGGGAGGCAGAGCAGCCTCCAAGACCTGAGCAGCCCTCTTCCCACCCCGGGGGCAGCAGGGTAGGACTCAGATCCGACCCGTCTCAAGATGACGAGGTTTAAACAGTGGGATGGGTCCTCAGTTCCGGGGAGTGCCCCCACATGGCGGCTGTTAAATGGAGTGGGGTGTATTGCATATTGTGGTGTGTTGAGTATCCGCACGGAGCCCTCTTCTCACGGCACTTCAGCTGCCCTGGCCTCTGGTTCCTCAAACACCCACCTTGCAGTCTTCCACCTGCTGTTCCCTGGCAAATCGGCTGGTCCTGGCCTCGCCCCCTCTCCTGGTTCTCACTCCTGCAGGTCTTAATTTACATGTTTCCTTTTAAAGTTGGGCTTTTGACTCGCCCCCTAATCTGTCAGCTCCCTTTGGTGACCTTGAAACGTCTTATTCTGTGATTCTTCTTTCTAGACCCTAACCATCCCTCGTGCTAACGGGACCGCTCTTACTCCTGAGGTGGGCCCTGCCTCCTCCTGGCCCCGCTGGCTCCTGGCCGCTGCTTTCCACCGGGGGATGGACTCTTCCTCTTCCCCGGCTTCTCTTCCTTTCTCCTGGGGGCCAGGCCAGTTCCTCTCTCTCCACCTCTGCTCGGGGGAGACAGGCCAGGGAACGTCCCAGGAGCTGCCCAGGTGACTGCACTGGTTGGGTCACAGAAGGCGACTGGCAGCTTGGCTCCCTGGCCTGTTTCACTGAGCCATCTTGGCAAGGTGACCAGGCTCCAGGACGGAACATGCCTGTGCAAAAGGCCTCCTCCCCGACACGCCCACCTCTCCCAAGCCAGGCCAGGGCGCACGGGCGTGGCCTGGGGCGCAGGAGTCTGCAGGTTGCCAGACTTGAGCTGCTGATGTGCCCGTGCAGCCCGCTCAGGCTCAGACCCGGGACCCCGCGCAGGCCAGAGTGCTCTGCCCCTTGCGTTTTTGCTGAGTGTGTCTCCACTCCAGTATCTTTCTTCTTCTTCTTCTTCTTCTTCTTCTTCTTCTTCTTCTTCTTCTTCTTCTTCTTCTTCTTCTTCTTCTTCTTCTTCTTCTTCTTCTTCTTCTTCTTCTTCTTCCTTTCTTTCTTTCTTTCTTTCTCTCTCTCTCTCTTTCTCTCTCTCTCTCTCTCTCTCTCTCTCTCTCTCTCTCTCTCTCTCTCGGTAACAGGGATTGAACCCAGGAACACTTAACCACTGAGCCACATCCCCAGCCCTTTTTATGTTTTATTTTGAGATCCAATCTCGCTAAGTTGCTTAGGGCCTCACTTAGTTGCTGAGGCTGGCCTTGAACACACGACCTCCTGCCTCAGCCTCCAGAGCTACTGGGATTACAGGTGTGCGCCACCCACCAAGCCTGGCTCTGGTATGTTTTTCCATACCCCACAGAACACCCAGCTGACAAGGGCCCATTAAGTGCCTTCAGGCAAGCCTTCCTCATCCCCAAGTGCTTGGGGACTTTTCATTTGTTCCGCCTTTTTGCTGTGCTTTTGCATCCTTCAGAGGCCTCTCTTTCTTCTCTCTCTCTCTCTCTCTCTCTCTCTCTCTCTCTCTCTCTCTCTCTCTCGATGCTAGTGTACTGTTAGATTCACGCTGAATAAAATCCACAGCTTCTCTTCAGGGAGATACTACCTGTGTCATTTAAAGGTGGCTCCAGGGACCGGGAGTGAAGCCCAGAGGCTCCAGGCAGGTAGCCTCTCAAATGGGGAATGGACTTGGAGACATCTGAGCGGCGTCTGAGCTCGGGAGCCGCTTGCTGGACAGCTACGTGGTTTGACCAGTCACGTCAACCCTCCGGGTCTGCTTCCTGGTGGACAAAGTGCACTCACAACGCCCTGCTCTGCAGTCACCACGGGAACTGGAGGCGCTGCGTCCAGGCTGGGGGTGTGACTCCGAGGTGGAGCACCCCCGCCACAGGTGAAGCCCTGGGCTCCCTCCCGGCACTGAGAGAAAGACAGGGCCGGGGACCGAGCCTGGCACTGAGAGGGGCTTCCTCAACACAGTATTTATTATGAGTTTTCTTAAAGTGACACTGACACAATTAAAAAATAAAAATAAAAAAAGCTTCACATAATATTCACTCTCCAAGGTCATGAACCTGGTCAGAAACAGATGTGTAAGGAAAATGAATCCAAATGCAAATGAGATGAGTGTGCCGCCTTCCTCAACTGCCAGCCCTCACCAGATGCTTTTGGCCAGGACAAGCGATAGCAGGTAACACTGTGCGACTTCAGGAATCTAGACAACGCTTCCCACTTTACGCACAAGGTGACAAAGAGGTGGCTGCTGTGGCTCAAAGCAATTTGCATCACCAGACACGCCTCCTGGGCTCATCTGGGGTTATCCGGGTTGCAGGGCATCCAGTCTGCCCGGTCCTGCCTGCCTTCATCCCCAGGACCTGGCGTCTGTTCCCCCGTAGGCCAGGCAGATTGCATGGTCAGCCTTCCTCCTGCCCAGGCTGGTGGGAGGGAGTCGGACTGGTTGGTCCTCTGGAGTGGTGACCTGCTGGCTCCTTCTCAGCTCCTGTCCTTATCAGCCCAGTGCCTCTTGGCGTCTCCGTTTCCATGACTTAGATTTTCCAGGGCTGGCCCTGCCCCACACACTCAGTGGCTGCTGAAGACAGAACAATAAAGCACATTCTTGCTCGGGTGTTTTGAAGTGAGGCTGTCCATCAGTTAAGGGAATAGCACCGGCTCCCCAGGGCCTGCCCTGTGGAAGGATGTGGCCTGCTCTGGGGTCAAGGAACCACTTTCAAGGTGGGGTTAGCCAGAGGGAAGGAAGACAACCTGTCCCTTGGTCCACGGGGAGAGGACAAATCGGGCACCACTCCTGTGGGTGTGGGTGGGGCACGTGAGTCACTGTTCCCGCCTTGGCTTGGAGGTTCCCTCTCCCTATGTCTTTCTCATCCTCTGCTCCTGCCTCTTTCTTCTTTTTTATTTTTATTTTTATTTTTCTAGTTGTACACAATACCTTTGTTTATTTATTTATTTATTTTATGTGGTGCTGAGGATCGAACCCAGGGCCTTGTGTGTGCTAGGCACGTGCTCTACCACTGAGCCCCAGCCCCAGCCCTGCCTCTTTCTTCTAAGTGACACACACATTCCTTTACTCTGCGCTCTGTTTGCCACCTTAGGCAGCCTCTCCCTCCTGTTCTTGCAATGTTCCTTTTTCAGATCATTCTGTTCTTGTTTGACCAATGCAGTGTCTTCTCCAGTCTCCCTAAGGATCTACTTAGAGGTTTTGTGGTGGTGGTTGTTGAAGTTCTTGCCTATTATTGTTATTATTTGTAGTTGTAGATGGACAGAATGCCTTTGTTGTGTTTGTTTGTTTATTTACATGTGGTGCTCACACATGCTAGGCGAGCACTCTGCCCCTGAGCCTCCGCCCAGCCCCTCTTGCCCATTCTTTCATCTTCTTCTTCTTCTTCTTCTTCTTTTTTTCAACCTGTCTGTTAACTTTGGTCTCAGGTGTCAGAGACAGAGGAAAGTCCAGAGCTCCTGGCTGTCATTCCAGGGGTCATGAAGGAGACAGGCAGGCGGGGTGCATTGGTGGCGAGAAGGATGGTCGTGGCACCTAAATATGTGAGGTGTGTCTTGGAGAGGACGCTTATGCTTTGGAGGGGCTCACGCCTCCCCACATGAGGCTCTTGGCGGGCTGATGGCCACCTGATCTGCAAACTGACTCTTGGATTTATCTCAGAAAGACCTGTGTTCCCACCTGCCTGCATCGCACCACTACCCACCCCCCCCCACGCCTGTGACTCCTCGTCTCTAAGGACATGGCTCTGGCTGTTGCTGCAGCCCTGCTCCTCCCATCTACATGGTTTAGACCCGGGGCTCTAAACCATAGTGTCCACTACTCAGCTGAGCACACCCAAGGTAAGGGAGGTTCCCCAGGACCTCAGGGGCCCCTGCACACCCCTGGCTGCATAGACTTTTATACCCAGGGCCTCCTCTGCTCTGCACACCCCTCCTGCTCCTCTAAGGGTGGACCTGACCCAGTGTTCACTGTTCTCCCTAATTGCAATTTGCCTCATTTGCCTCATTTGCATGTGGCTTTTTTCATTCCCATCCCCTGAGCTGAAGGGCCCTGTTGCCAGGGTAACTGGGAGCCACTCCCCCTCCTCCCTCCCACGTTGTCAGGGAGACTGAGCTCCGCCCACCCCACCCCACCCCCACCCCCACCCAGGCCAGATCTGGAGTCTCCCCTGCTCACTTTTCCCATTCCTCCCCAGGGCCTGGTGGTCTCTGTCCCCACACTCTGATTTCTCTGGCTGCGTCTGGTTGTGCATCCTTGTTCTTGTCCTGCCTGAGCCCCCCTCTGGGGTCCCGAGGCGCTGCAGGGGGCGGCCTGTCAACCCCAGTGCGGTCACAACAGGGACTGGTGCTGGTCTCCAGCAGGCCCTGCTCCCCGTGAAGGGCGGAGCTCCTCACCCTTTCTCCCTGCCTTCCAGCACCCGTGCCCTGGGACAGCCCATGTCCCTGCTCCACGCCTCTGCTGCCCCTCCTTAAAGCACCTTGACCCTGGAAGCTCGGGGATGACCTGAACTGGCTGCTGCCCATCCTGGGCTCCTGACACTGCCGGGTCCATCGGGGCGAGTGACCTCACCTGTCCACACCAGCACCGGCTATTTCACAGGTTACGAGGACAGAGTGACCATGAAGAGCAGGGATGAGCCCCCGAAGGACAGATCCTGGGCCACCCTGGGCCACGCCTTCTGTGCTTCTCCCTGTAGTGACAGCCCAAGGGGCTTGGTTTTCCCAGAATGCCCCTGGGCAGAGGTGAGGCTGGGCGAGGAAGTGAGCAGGTGGACAGGAGGACGCCCCCCACGGGGAGTCGGTCGAGGTGTCCTGGGTACTCTAGGTACCACTGCCAGGGAGACGTGGCCTCCTGACGGCAGAGTGGACATCCCCAGGACGCCTCGAGGTCCTTAGCCCTTCAGGGGGAAATTCTAGAAAAGAGAGAGAGAGGGACAGGAAGAAGGGAGCAGGGAGTCAGGGAGGGAGGGAGGGAGGGAACGAGAACCCTGTGGTTCCACATCTGTTTCTGACCAGGTTCATGACCTGGAAAGGGCGATCAGTGGCACGTGAGCCTGAACCTGGGGATAGCCCCCGTCTCCATCGGTCTGGCCAGATTCCTTCATAAGGAAACCTGACCTGCCGCCTTGTGAGCTCCTGCAGGCCCGTGGGCTTTTCTACTGGGCAAATCGGGACATTTCCACCCTCAGCCACCAGCACTCTGTGAGTGCTGAGTCCCCAGGACGGTCTCGCACAGGAGCAGCTAGATGCCTAAAGTTTTTAACACTGACCCAGAAAACAAATGGGCATTTCTGTTTGTCAGTAAGAAGTTGACAGCCCGTGTGTGCACACGCGTGCGCATCCACGTGTACAAATAAACGACACACACTGGTGAAAGCGGCGCTATTTGGTCAAGGCCGAAGGCGTGTCGAGAGGGAAGGGGTGGAATTCCGAGTCCACACGGTGGGCGTTTCAGAGTCACATCTCAATGGTCAGGGGAAGGAAAGGACAGAAGAGAAGGGCTCCTTTAGAGGAGACCCATTTATCATTGTCCCCCTGGCAAACAAGAAAGCACCAGAGACGGCTGCTGTGCCTGGAGAGCTGCCCTTTGGTTCCCGAGAGCTGCAGCTGGCCTGAAGTCAGGGTTGCTAAGGAAACGCCGTCTGCTGGTGGATGGCAGAGCAAACAGACACCTCAGCCTCGGGTAAATCATTAATTCATCAATATTCTCACTGATGGCATCTGGAGAGACAGACGTATTCCTTCTTTCTTCCAAGTCCTCAAAAGTGCTCTTTCGTCGCCAGGTAAACACTTGGACGACCACTTTGTGGATAATCATTCCCTCCTGGGCTCACACTCCAGAGACCATGAAGGGCTCCCTCCCGGATTTTAATGGATCAAAGAAAATGGTAAGCGAGGCCCAAGTGCGCTTCGCGGTTTTTGGTTTTTGTGTTTTAATTGATGGCTGTGGTTTTTGTCGAGAATGGAAAGTGCATTAAGGAGAGTTTGACGTAAACGCAGAGCTCCCTGCGCTTGACCGACGGGGCTGAGGGGAGGGAAGCCATGCCCACAGCCCTCCCAGGGGTCAGGTCTCCCGCTGCAGGGCAGGGTGAGGAGGAGGTGGTGACCAGTGCCAGTTGCAGGTGCCGTGGGGTACAGCCGGCGTGTGTACCGAGGGGCAAGGGCCCAGCGTGGGCAAGGTGATGCCCAGCCAGGGTTGCTGCTGCGACAGGGGGCGCGTTCAGCTTCCTAGGCTCCAGGCTGCCCCAGGGAGTCAGCACTTTCTCCTCTGGCCACCACCAGCCCTCGGGGGACACGACAGAGGTCAGCAGTTAGTGAGAGTGGGCATCCCCACAGGCCTTCCCTCGCCGTCAGGCCCTCCTCCTGCATCCAGGCCACCTTCACAGAGCCCTCCCTTCTCCCCACCACCTCCTTCCCTCAGGTCTGAAGTGTGTCCGTGACCACTGCCTGTGGCCCCCTCCTCTGATGACAAGCCTGGAGTAGCACTGAGGACCGAGAGCTCTCTAGTGATGGAAACACCCGGAGCTGTGTGACCTCTACCACCTGCTCAACCTCTCTGCGCCTGGTTTCCTCCTCCACACAGTCACAGAACGTACCTTGAAGGGCTGCTGAGAGCACCACCTTGGTTTTGGGTGCAGGGCTGGTATTAATAGCGACGGAAGCAGAGAGTGGTGGAGAGACCACGGTGTGGCTGGCAACTCATTCACCTTCTGCCCACTCCAGATCTGGCACCTTCCAAGCCCCACAGAACCCTAGACAAGGCCCCTGGTCTCATCTGGTCCACCTCTTCATGTAGGCCCAGCAGGACAAATCATTTCCACCGGACCCCTCTCCTCCAGGGGGGCTTGCTCAGAGATGTGGGACACAGTGCAGTGCCAACCAGGGGGACATAGTGAGTGTTTGTTGATGGACTAATTTCAGCCCTTCAGGAAGGTGCTCCTATGAAGGGAGGGGGGTGAAACCATGGCTGTGTGGCAGTGAAGCAGAGGGATGTGACAGCAGAGGCCACAGGACAGTCAGCTCTGACACAGGAGAGGGGGCAGGGAGCTGGGGGAGCTTCCTGAAAGAAGGGGCTTTTGAGGTGGGTTTAAGGAATGGAAGGAGGCTCAGGAAGCCCGGGGCAAACCATTTGAGCTGTGGGGCTCTGAGGGTCGGGTCAGGGCTGCAGGACAGCAGCAGGAAAGAGCTGGAGGCTCCCTCCCCTGCAGCCAGCCCTTGCGGGTCTGGCAGGCAGGTGGGCGAGAAGAAAACTCGAGATCTGATCCTGCGTCCCGAAGGAAATCCCCAGAACGGGACCGTGGGTGGCCTGTGTGGCTAGCTGGGCACTTTGCATCTGTAGCAGCCACACAGCTCTGAGGAGATCATGGGGCCTACTTACTTGTGTGCACTTTCTGGGACTGAAGTAGGTGGGGGGAAGCCACCAGAGGGCTGCCATCCGCCCGCAGAGAGAGCCCCCAGCAGCATTCTGTGAGTTGAGCAGCTGCACGGGAGACCTGTGTTTTCTCAGGCTCATCCGTGTGCCCATGCGGGGCCTGAGAAAGTCCCTGTGTGTGTGCGCGTGACTCAGAGGCAGGTGGTCAGCCGAGGAAATGACACCAGGCCCCTGCACGGGGTCTCCGCATTCCAGTCTGTGTTCCCACGGTGCCCTGCGTCCTCAACAGCTCCCAAACAGGCCCTCTCCACGGGGAACCCGCCCTCCAGGACAGGCACGGGCTCGCTACATGTCAGGAGGCTGAGTTCTAACTGACAAATTGGAGAGGTTCCCCAAGGCAAGGGTTACTGAGCTCTGTCATTCTCACTAAAAATGTGATTTATAATATATTCCTACTTGCCAGACACTCCTTTCCCCAGGAATGAACACTTAACGCAGACATGGGAGGCTATCCCAAGGCCTGAGCCCACAGGCGCACACACCCCTCCGAGTGTTCACTGCAAATGAGCAGACGTGCCCAGGCCCTGGGCAGCATGGCCACGCAAGCCTCATTTCGATAAGTCTTCATATCTAAGCAAACACTTAAAATTCAGGACAGGGCGAGAGTGGCCCATGATTGATTTTAGAATTTCACGTTCTAAAGGAAAGCTCTAAGGGTCTGATGAAAGAGGTCGTATTGGACCTCGGGGTGTAGCTCAGTGGGGCCTCCGGCTTAGCAAGCCGGAGGCCCCGGGTTCCATTCTCTGCACAAAAAAAGAAAGTAAAGAAAATGTATTTCCTAACATTCCTTAGAGTTTATAAAAGGAAAACAGTTTTTCTTGCTCCTTCAATCATCTGATATTTCTGAATGCGGCATGGGTCAGATATTGAAGAGCAAGCTGCGCCTTGGGACGGGCTTCCTGTGACCCTTTGTAAAAAACACACACAAAAGCAGCTGAAGCCGCCTGACTTCTCTTAGGAGTCGGGTTAAAGTTGCAAACTCATTTTGCGGGAGATAACCAGAAATCCTCTAAGCGGTCTAAGTGGGCAGGACCGGATTTGATCTCTGCGTCTGATTGCCTAGCAGAAGTCAAGCAGCCAATGTTCAACAATGTCTCCATATCATGAAACTTCCTAAAAATCTTCAAGGGAGTAACCTGAGCTCCTGAAAAATGATCTCGAATGTCCACAGGACAAAGCTTCCCTTCTAAGATATAAAGGGGGAGCTGGAGCAGGCCTCCCTATTCGACTGGACAGGAATCTTGTTTCTTTGTGCTCTGGAGGGCTTCTGAGGAGGCGGCTATGTCTTGGTTAAGAGGAATGATTAAAAGAATTTACATATAGTAATCATTTAAAATTGAGTTCAGTCAATAGGAGTTATTCATTTTACTGGTGTGTGTGTGTGTGTGTAGATACCTGTTTTTCTAGGCAATACACAGCTTTTATTTCATTGTGTGCATAAACCCTGACCCAGGACACTCCGGCCACGGAGCGCGGGACTGACATCCAGCGTCCACAGCCCGACGGGCAGGTGGTCAGATGCGTTCTGGAGTTCTGTGGTGCTTGGCCAGAGAAACACGGATAAATGCGGTGTCGCCTAACAGGGGCTCTGGAGAACACTGGCCGGGCAGCAAGATGAGACTCTTTGTTGTGCGCGCCCTACGTCCCCAGCGTCCTCTCACCACTAGGTGGCGGTGGCCGCCTCCCTCCTCCAGGTGGCCCGCGGAAAGGTCCCCAGACCTGCCTGGCTGCCCCGCCCGGCAGGGCGTCGGCGAGAACCGAGGCCGGCGCTCAGCTGACCCGACGGGGCTTTCCGGGACGGCGAGGGCGGTTGGCAGGCCCCACGTGAAAAGCCAAGGTCATTCGAAGGCTGAACTAGCACGGACGGGGCAACACTGTGACGCCGGGTGTGACCTGCGGCGCAGCCCCTCCTGGAAGGACTGTGGCGCGCGGCCCCCATGCAGACGGGGCGCCTTCCTCCCACATCCCACAGGTGGTCCTTCGAGTTCTCTGAGCGTGTGCCCCTGCAAAGTAGGATGTCGCGGACCTGCTGCGAGGGGCGGGGGCGGCCAGGACCGAAGCACAGGCCACTGCCGCACCCTCTCCCGCTGCCGGATTGATACCAGGGTCTCCCCGCGGATGCCTGGACCAGGCCAGGACCCAGCGTCCTTGCCCAGTGCTCCCCCGAGAACATTGGGGCGAACTTGGGGAGCTGAGCCCCTGCCCAGGCTCCCCGGCACTCAGTCCCGGGCCTTAAGACCCCCAGCCTGCCCACCTGAACCTGCCCCCAGCCCGCCCCCATTCAGCTTGCCCCCTGAGCCTGACCCTTAAGGCTGTCCTCCGCCCCACCTGTCCCCTAAACCTGCCCCCCAGGCCTGCCTGCGGGGGGCCTCCCCACCCGCGCCTGCGCCCCCACCCCGGGGCTGCCGGCTGAGCCGCTGCGTCTGCGGAAGCGCTTCCCGGGGCGGCCGCCAGGTGGCACCCTGTGGCCTCGGATGGCGGCTTGCAGGGCCCCGACAGCCGGCGGTAGCTTTTTCAGACAGACATTGTCTCCGGCTTCCTCCCCTTTTGTCACATTGTACCGCCGAGGTGTTCGCGGCACAGTGCTGTGGCTCCCGCACTGGGAACACCTAGGACTCGTGGAAATGATCAACCATGAGCGCACAGAGGGAGCAGGACCGGCCGCGGGGGTCTCCCGCCCCCTGTGTGTGGCCCATCTTGCCGTCTCTCCCTGCCCACTATAGGGACATGCTGGGCACACCTGCCCAGGTTTGTCTCACCTTCTAGATTGTGAGGGGTGATTATTTCCCACCTGTTTGTTCCCTACACTGACGTCTTTGAAGGGGATTTTATTTTTTAAAATTATAGGTAACTGACAAAGAAACATTCAAAACCAATAATAGCTCTAAACATAAAAGTCAGAAAGCAAGCCCAGCCCAGGCACAGGCCTGTGAGCCCAGCGACTCCGAGGCTGAGGCAGGAGGATCACAAGTTCACAAGTTCAGCCTGGGCAACTTAGCAAGACCCTGTCTCAAAATTTAAAACACCGGAAAAGAGCTGAGGATGTGGCTCAGTGATCGAGCAGCTCTGGGTTCAATCCTGAGTACTGCTAATACCAACATTAGAAAGCAAGGAGGCAAGTGTCCAAGACTGGCCCTGTCAACTTGCATTGTGATGGAAGCTTTGGGGGCCACACAAAGTGGGTGGAAAGCCTCCCAGATGCAAAGCAAGGGGTGTGCCCTTGGAGGTGGACACAATAGACACGTGTGTGAGCAGAGCCCTCTGGCTGCAGAGGTCAACCAGGGATTCCTGCAGCCCGGTACACCATGAGACCTGCTCTAAGCCCCTGGTCTTGCTTCCTGACGCCCCAGGTCCTGTGCAAACACCTCCTCTCCCAGGACCCTAGGTAAAAATTTTAAAAAAGAAAGAAAAAGGCCAAACCATCAATTCTTCACATTTTTGTTCTGTGTTGGTGGGGTTGCGTGTGGCATTAAAAACAAACAAACAACAACAACAACAAAAAAAAAAAAAAACCCAGAAATAATAGAAACAGAAGAAACACCTGAGGGACGGGGAGAGGTCATTCTGATGAGTGTCCACCTTTGGGAGTCTCCATCCCCCGCCATCAAGTTGTGTGACATGACTGTCCTGAGGAAGCAGATGACAGAGATGGCCATGCAGGTGGGGGAAGGTGTCAGGTGTGATGAGAGCTAATGCTGAGCACTGGCCACTGCCCCCTTTTGCTGAGTGTCCATACCCACCTTTTGGGTGCAGCCGGTGGCCAGTGCTGGAGGCAGGGTGTGGACATGAGCCTCCTGACTCCAGAGCCCCTTTTACCCACAAGTCTCCTGGACAAACCTCCACCCTGAAGGCCTGAGTGGCGTGAGTAATGTGACATGAAGTGAGCTTTCTCCACAGCCCCAACCACAGGGGTCCATGATGGCAGGAGTACTGTCTTCGGAAGCTGGGGCAGTATTTGTCAACTTGCCTGAGATTTGAAACAGTTCTCCACGTCCATATTTGTTCTCCCAACAGCCCTGGGCAGTGGGTAAAGCAACCCATTTTACAGATGAGGAGACAGTCCCAGAAGCTATTCAAGGGTGGAGTAAAGCTTGATGTAGCCAGTGCATGTGGGAAGGCGCCGTGGGCATGCTTACTGGAAGGGAACCAGCACAAGGGAGGGTTGTTTCCCCCTCTCTCCATCTTGCTTTCTGAGGCTTCAGTTCCCTGAAAATACTACATGGGAATACTAATACTTCAGCCTGAAAATACTAAATGGAAAATTCCAGAGATAAATAATTCATAAGTTTTAAACTGCATGCCACTCTGAGCAGTGTGGTGAACTCTCACACTGTCCTGCTCTGTCCAGCCTGGGAAGTGAATCATTTTTCTGTCCAGTGTATCTACATTGTATATGCTACCCACTCTTAGTCCTTTAGTGACTTTTTCAGTCATCAGATCAACTGTCCACATGATAGTGCTGTGTTCAAATGCCCTTTACAGAGTAACCTAAGGCTGTGTTACAATGCCTGCATCTTCCCTTTATCTCATCACGTTTTAAAAGAAAAATACCATATTTGAATAATTTTTATTATAGCATATTGTTATAATTGTTCTGATTTACTATTAGTTTTTGTTAACTTTTTTTTTTTCACTGCTAGGGATTGAACCCAGGGCCTCACACATGCTAGGCAAGTGCTCTACCATTGAGCGACATCCCTAGCACTTTTTATTTTATTTTGACTCAGGGCCTCACTAAATTGCCCAGGCTAGCCTCAAACTTGCCATCTTCCTGCCTCAGCTTCCAGAATAGCTGGATTATAGGTGTGCACCACCACTGTGCCCCAGTATTCTTACTGGGCCCAGTTTCTAAATTAGACTTTATCACAAGTGTGTATGTATAGGAACAAGACATGATACATATGAGATCCCATACTTCTGTGACTTTGGGCATCCACAGGGGTCTTGGGGCATGTCCCTGTGGATGAGAATAGGCATCCAGTTATGAATCATGGTTAATTTCAACAATATTTACATGTTAATTATAATGCCCCTGTTGGGCATTGTTTTCCCTGACTTACTGAGGCTGAGAGGACATGAGGTCCCCCACCACGGCCAGCAGGGCCAAGCCTAGAACCCAGTACAGGTGACGACAAAGCCGTGCCACTTGTGTCTCTCCGAGGGCTCCCCCACCCTCTGTCCTCTGCACCGAGGCCCACCTCCGGGGCGGCCCACCTCCGGGGCAGCCCTTCCTCAGCACTCTGCTCAGGGCTGTGGTGCCCATCTAGGCAGGATTTTCACTCTGTAAACTAAACACTGTGGACATGGGCTGGGGGCAGTTGTGGTGGGTGCTTGCCCAGCTTGTGCCAGGCCCTCAGCACTGGAGGGAAGAAAGGAAGAATGGGGGCAGGGAGACAGACAGACAGAGACAGAAAGACAGAGGGAAGGAGGAAGGAAGGAGGGGAAGTGGACCCATGGACAAAATCACTGATGAGGGTCCATATGACCCACGGGGATGATGGACACTGTGCCAGCCACGAGGAGGAGGAGGTGGACGACAGGGGGGCGTGGGCAATGGTGGGGGGTTTAAAGTGAGGAGGGTTTGGAACATACATTCCATTGGGGAAAGGCTTCGTGGTGGAGGACCATGGTTCTCACACCAGCAAGAAAAGAGGACATAGCAGCAGACGTGGAGGGTGGAGGTGCGGGCGAAAAGCTCAACTGTGAGTCACGGGCTGACAGAAGCCAGACACCCTGCACACAAGGCTCCAGGGGGCTGCCAGATCTGCCCGTCCCTTCCCACACCTCCCCGGCCGGTGACCTTCACCTCCGCTGCACTGTGGCTGCCCACGCCCTGGACCCTGTCATCACCGGGACAGTTCCAACTGCTCTCCGTGAACCCACTCCCTGACCACAGCTTCCGAGGCTGCCAGTCCTCTCACGCCTCCGCCCCTCTCTCCCTTGACATTGTCCTGATCCCAGCTCCTGTACTTTCCCACGGGCATCAGCTCCCCTGGCTCCCCACCGCCAGGCCTCTTGACCACAGGGGACATCGTCTCAGCCATTCTCTGCCAGAGCCCTCAACTGCTTGGCCCTTGTCCTTCCGCCCTCCTCATCCGGAAAAACCCAAGCCAGGGATTTTGTAGCACCTGTCTCCTCCCCGCTCCCCAGCCTCTATGCCAGTGGAAGAAAGCCCACACCAAGGATGTGGTGCCCACAGGCCACGGCACCCAGAGTCAGCTGCGTCTTGCACGCCTCGGCTCCTCTCCCAGCACCTTTTCCAAACCTGCACCCTCTCCCCCAGCAGATGGCTCTGCCTTCTAGCTCACAGGAGGACACAAGCGAGCTTGGGGCAGACGCCCTTGGCTTTGTGTTCCCCTACCAGGGGCACACTCTTCAAGCATGCACCCCGAACAGGGAGGCTCCAAGGAACACAGCAACCTGCCCAAGAGTGTGCGTGTCCCAATCCTGAGCCACTTCTCCTTCCACATAAAAAGGATGGTTGCCCTGTCCTGCTTTTGACCTGTATCCACCTGTCAAGTGTGGTAGGCAGAATAATGTCCCCCAGAGAGGTCCCCTGCCTGACCCCTGGCCTCACGAGTATGTTAAATCACATGATGAGGGGGGTTGAGGTCACTCACCTGCTGATTTTGAGATGGAAGATTGTCCTGAACTATCTGGGCAATCACAGGGGTCCTCATATGTGAAAGAGGGAGGTGGGGGTGTGTTCACACCAGATGATGCCATGATGGAGACCAAGCCAGAGGATGGCACTGTCAGAGGAGCCCTTCCGCCCTGTGTTGCTGGCTCTTGAGGTGGAGGGATGGGGGTGCTCTGCGCTGGAACAGGCAGGGAGACAGAAACAGCCTCTTCCCTGGCATCTCCAGAAGGAGCCAGCCCTGTCCCCGCCTCCCTTTCAGCCCAGTGAGATCCATTTCAGTCTTCTGAACTCCAGAACAGTAAGACATTAAATTTGTGTTGCTTTAGGTAACTCCATTTGGGGTAAGTGCTAGTCAGCTTTTTGTTGCTGTGACCAAAATATGTGGCATTAACAACTTGGAGAAGGAAAGGTTTATTTTGGCTCAGTTTTAGAGGTCTCAGTCCATGGTTGGCCAACTCCATTACTCTGCCTCTGAGGTGAGGTGGAAGGGTGTGTCCTAGAAAAGTGGCTCAGATCATAGCAGCTGGAAGCACAGAGACCCAGAGGAAGGGAACAGAGATAAGATGAACCCTTTCAGGGCATGCAGCGGTAATCCACTTCCTCTAGCTTGGACCTGTCTCCCAATAATGCGTTCAACCAATCAGATGGATGAATCCCCTGATGAGGTTACAGTTCTTGTGGTCCAATCATCTCCTAAAAATCCTGCCTCTGAACATGGCGACATTGGGGACCAGGCCTTTTACACATGAGATTTTGAGGGATATTCCATTTTCAACCATAACGGGATAATTTGTTATGTCTATCACCAGAGACCAATAAACCAGCTCATCCCACACGTGACCCAAACCTGCTTTTTCCCTTTTCCCTATGATCACACAGAATTCCCACTCACGTAGCCATGGGTGACAAGAACTTAAGGACATGTGCCAGTGCAACAGTGGAGGGCGACATGAGTTTGGGGCCCTGGTTTGTGCTTCTTATAGTCGGTGTTTCCAGGGAGACATAGAAAGTTGTAGGTTCTGTGGACCAAAGAATGGAACCCACAGACACCAGAGGGCAAGAGCAAAGAAACAGAATTTATTTTTGAAACATCAAGCAGAGATCTACAAGGGGGATCCCAGGGGGTTGCCTCGAGCTGCTGCTGTCCAGCAGTGCATGTGGCAGTGCTGGAGGTGGACTTGAAAGCTATTGGCTAATGATTTCGAGAGGGGAGTTTCTACATCCAATCAGAGGGAGACACTTGGTGATCCTGCTCCCCTGACAATCGGGGTGTTTACCATGTCTGTTGGGGGCTTCACCACATGCCATCCAGCTCCTCCTGGACGGTACAGGAATCATTGCGATCCAGGCCAGCCCTGTCCAGCATCTCTCTGGCTCCTGCTTTCACCAGCACTAAACCTCACGGGATCTCTTCCGTCTGGGAAGAACCACAGTTGCTACTGGAGGGCCTGATGCAGTCCAGCCCATGATGGGCAGTGCCAGGCACATGGTCATTTGAGGTCCTGGTTAGGGGCTCCATATCTACCAGGGCCTATTAGCATGCCAGGAGCCTTTTTCTTTAAGTTTCATGACTTTGGGTAAATTTATTCTGTTGTGCAGTTGTCACTGTAATCCATGTTCAGAACACTCCCGTTGCCCCCAGTACTTCCATTTGTGATCCCTTTACAGTCTGTTTCGGGACCATTTGTGGACTATTCCTGACCCTGCCTCTGACCCCAGGCAAATTCAGATCTACGTTTCTATCTCTAGAGTTTCTGCCTTTTCTGAATATTTCATAGAAACGTGATTCCACGACAGGTGGTCTTCTTGGTCTGATGTCTTTCCCTTCTCCCAGTATATTTGAGGTCCATCCATGTTGTGTAATACCCCCCCCCCCCCCCGGCTGGGCTAAAGTGTGAGCCCTGGGATGCTGCAGGTTGGTGCCCTCACGGCCTCTTGGTCTTGCTTCACGAATTCCCTCTCGGGGCACCTGCAGTCTGAATATTTAGTCCAAGACACGAGGGGCTTCCCAGCTCATCTCTGGAGTTCCCTCTCTGCAGAGCTTGGACCTCTGGAAACCCCAGCCACCTGGCTTGGCTGTCTGGGACCTCCCTCCTTTATTCGTGGGGTCTGCCTTGCAGTCAGTCCTTGGCGGCTGCTTCCTGTGCTACAGTGTGGGAGGGAGAGAGTGCACGTGGGCAGGAGGGCTGGGTGACCATCAGGACCACCTCACAGTCTCTTTGTTTCCCAGGGATTTCATGCCCAGGCTGCATGCTATTCAATGTCTGGAAATTTTTTCATGTTTTTCATATACCTTGCCCAGTGTTCTAGTTGCTTATAACTGGAATGCAAGTCTACCACCAGGTAGCCTCTGTGGCCAGCCATGCTTCTTTTGTTGTTGAAAAATTTCACTATTTAATAATACATAATAAAATTCTCCTTTCCAAAATGCATGGCTGGGTGAATTTTGGTAATTGTATAGGTTTGGTTACCTCCATCACCATCATGAAAGAGGACAGTTCCCCTTCCACTCCCCTCCTCCATCCCAAGCAATATACTGATCTGCTCTCTGTCACGAAGTGTCCCCTTCTCTATAATTTCATACAATGAAATAAATTGTGTTGAATTTTATCAAATACTTTTTTATACCATGAAATTTCACCATCTTTTATGTTTGAGATCCTTCATTTAGCATGCTGTTTTTGAGGTTCATCCCCATTGTCCTCTGTGTTGATATTTTGTTTCCTTCCATTTCACCACCTGATGGAATTTGGTGGCTCCTGATTTGAGGTTATGATGAACAGCGTCACTGTGAACATCCATGCACCCGGGTTGGTGCAGGCATATCTGGGAATGCTGGCACATGTTGTAAGTATAGATGAACTTTTAAAGGTATCGCCATGCTGTTTTGCAAAGTGACCATGTCAATTTGCATTCCCACTAGCAAATGTGTAAGAAGAGTTCCAGTTGCCCTCATTCTTAGCGACACCTGTTACTCATGTTTAACTTTAGCCTTCTTAATGAGTGGGCAGTGATAGCCCATTGATTTCCCCTTTGAATTACCTTGGCATTTTGGTCAAAAACTAGTTTGCCACGACCCCCAGCCGGCAAAGGAAGACGCGACATAGGATTCTTCCTTCAGCAGTTTATTCAGGCCTTTATTTTGACATGTCTTCTAGCTTCTACTACTTCTACTACTACTACTACTACTCCTACTACCTCACCCAAGCGCCCCAGCCTTGATAAAGCACATCAAGCCCCAATGCACAACTGCCACGTGGACTTTTCTCATAGGGTGCTAAGTCACAGCGCGCCAACTCATTCTGATAAGGAGTTGTTTGTCACAGACTACATCGGAAACCAGCGCCATCTTGTAATGGCGGCCACAGTTCACAGAAACGGCTCACCACACTAGTTGACCATATAAATGTGTTTTTTATTTCTGGTCTCCCTGTTCTATCCCATCAATCTACATGACAATTCCACACTGTGTTGATAACTGAAGCTTTATGGTGAATCTTCAGATCAAGTTGTTCTTTTTCAAATTGTTTTGGTAGTCTGGCTCTCTTACCTTTTCATGTACATTTAAAATCAGCTTTTCGGGGCTGGGGATGTGGCTCAAGCGGTAGCGCGCTCGCCTGGCATGCATGCGGCCCGGGTTCGATCCTCCAGCACCACATACAAACAAAGATGTTGTGTCCGCCAATAACTAATAAATAAATATTAAAAAAAAATAAAATAAAATCAGCTTTTCAAAGTCTTTGTGCAGAGACTATTAACATTTTAATTGGAGACTCTAGAGATGAACTTACCCTGATATCTTGAGGATATGAAATCTTCCAGTACACAGGCATGGTGTGTCTATCCATTGTGTTAGGTCTTCTTAAAGTTTCTTTTTGTAAAGGTTTTGTTGTGCAGGTCTTCCACATCTTTCATTAAATAAATCCCTGGGTGTTTTCTGATGTTTTAAAAGTGAAATCATTTTTAATAGAATGTGTAACTGTTCATTGTCAGGATATAGAAATGCAATTGACTTTCACCTGTTAACTTTGCATCCTGCAACCTTATGAAGTCACCTGCTAGTTCTAGTGGTGCTTTAACAGACCCTGGGGTTTTGGACAGAGTTGGCATCTGCATAAAGGACACTTTTACTTCTCGCCTAATGCGTGTGTCTTTTACTTCTATTTCTGGCCATGGTAAGATGCAGTGAGAGAAGGTACCCTGGCCTTGTTCCTGGCCACGCACCCTAGCACTGAGTGTGACATCAGGTGTAAGATGTGTGTGTGTTAAGAAGCTCTTAATTAGGTTTTGACTTGTTTTTTCTAGGTTTCTGAGAGTTTTTGCCAAGAAGGGAGGGGGTGTTGAATTTTATTAAATGCTTTTTCCTTTATCTGTTGAGATTATCATATAGCTTTCTCTTTATTGCATCAATACAGTGAATCATATTCGTTTTTTAAACTCACCATACATTCTGAAGATATGCCCTATTTGCTCCTGCTGCTTTTCTATATTGTTTGATTTGTTAATATTTTGTTAAGGATTTTTGTGTCTATCATCTTGAGGATGTGGGTCCGTGGTTCCTTTTTCTTGTGTGGTCTTTGCCTGGTTTGGAGTCAGGATGATAAAGCCTCATAAAGCTCATTGGAAGTGTTGCCTCTACTTCCTGAAAGGTTCGGTGTAGGACCGAGCTATTTCTTCCCGTAGCACAGGCGGCCTTTACTTCTGAAGCCCTGTCAGTCTGGAGTTTGCTTTATGGGAAGCACTGTTCTTTTTTTTTTTTCCTAATAAATTCAATTTAAGATTGTTCAAAGTTTATATTTTTCTTAGATAAGTTTGGCAATTGTGTCTTTCAAGGGCGATGCCTGGGGTTCCTCTGATGTCTTGTCCCTCCGCCTGCAGACTCCTCTTAGCATTTCTGTGGGTCAGGAATTATCTTACTTTTATCTGAAACTGTCTTTGTGTTCATTCCTGAGTCACATTTTTCTGGATGCAGAATTTCTGATTAATAGTTTTTTTCCCTCAGCAGTTTAAAAGTGTTGACCCACTGTTTTCTGGCTCCATGGTTTCTAATTCTGCCACAGCTCAAGTCCTTGTGCTCCTGAGGCTGAGGCTGTCCCTCTCCCTGGCTTGCAGAGCGGGTATCTCGGGGTGTCTCTGCGTTCACTGTGCTTGCTGTGAGTCTAGCATCTCGTGTTTGTGAGGTTCATCAAACTTGGAAATCAAGCACATTTTTTGGTCTTCTTTTCTCTCTTAACAGTCCCTGAGGTTCTTGTTCTTCGTTGTATTTTAATGTCTTCTTTTTTCCTTATCCTTAGACATTTCCTGTCCATCTACTTAGCTGTCATTTATCTACCCAGGGGTTCCATTTCAATCATTCTTCTTTTATGGCCGTCAGCTGTTAAATACCCCCAGTGAAGTGTGTGTGTGTGTGTGTGTGTGTGTGTGTGTGTGAGAGAGAGAGAGAGAGAGAGAGAGAGAGAGAGAGAGAGAGAGAGAGAGAGTTACTAGTAATTGAACCCAGGAGCACTCTATCACTCTACCACTGAGCCAAATCCCCAGTCCTTTTTATTTATTTTAAATTTATCTATTTTTATGTGGTGCTGAGGATTGAACCCAGTACCTCACAGGTGCTAGGCAAGCACTCTGCCACTGAGCCACAACCCCAGCCCCAGTCCTTTTTATTTTGAAACAGGATCTCACTGAGTTACTTAGGGCCTGGCTAAGTTGCTGAGGCTGGCCTTGAACTTGCCTCAGGCACCTAAGTCTGTGGGACTACAAAAAGCCACTGCAGTCAACTCCAGTGAACTTTTAATTTCAGAAATTGTGCTTTCCAGGGTTATAATTTCTATTTGGTCCTATTTTATTGCTTCTATTTCTCTGCTGAGCTTTACCATTTTTCTCTTGAGGTTTTTCTCATTCAGGGTTTTTTTATATATATATATATTTATAAATATATATATTTTAAATATATATATTTAGTTGTAGATGGACACAATAACTGTATTTATTTGTTCTTATGTGGTGTGAGGGTTGAGCCCAGTGCCTCATGCGTGCTAGGCGAGCGCTCTTCTGCTGAGCCAGACCCCCAGCCCTCAAGTCGTGTTTTGTTTTACTTCATTTAGTTTTGGAAGGTGCTTTAAAACTCGTTTCTGTGGACTGTAACCCTGGTGAATTTCCAGGGTGGATTTTATTGCTTTTCTTCTCTCTAACAGTGTTTTCCACGTTCCTGTTTCTTTCTACTTCAGGCTGCATTTGGATCGTACGATGTTGGGCTGCAGGGTTTCTGGATTCAGTTATTTTCCTGTGTTGAGTGTTGATTCTTTTTTTGCAGGCTGTTTTCTTGTGTGGGTTCCAACTGAAGACTGTTCTAGGGGAAGCCCTGGGTTGGCTTCAGACCCTTTTCTTTAGTGCACCAGCTCGGGTCCGAGTGACACGGTTCTGTGGGAAGTGAGACACGGACAGAATGAACATGAGGATCTCCTCTCGGCCTTTTTCTTCTGCGGTCTGCTCTCTCTCTTCAGTGTCTCATTTTCATGTTCACTCTGATGTTCCCCAGGCCAGAAAGATGCAGGGTTTGCACGTGTCCCCCCACCGCTGCTGTGTACACCCACGTACGACAGCTGGCCCAAGCCCACAGCTGAGAGGCGGCATTCCTCACAGCTCCCCTCCCTGCTCCTCCTGATGAGCATGGCCCCCTCAAAGGGGTCTGTCTGCTTCGCACACTCGCAGACACCTGTGGGTTGGTTTTCTTGCAGCATATCTATTTTAGGACTGTTTGCTGGGGCTGAGTCTTTGTCATGTTGCCCAGCGGTGGGAACGAGCTGAGCTTGTCCACAAAGCCCTGTGAATAGCACTGTGTGTGCTCAGCGATGGCCCTGTTCGGAATGGCATTTGTAAGGCTCTTTGCCACAGTTTTCTGCCAGATGTTTGAAACTGGGGGCTTGATACCAGATAATGTCAATACTAATAAAGGAACTCCAAGTTCAGCCTTCTGTGATCTTGGCTGCTGGCTGGGACGTGTAAGGCAGAGGTGCTGCTTGAGCAGGAAGGACCCCTGGGCCCCTGCCCACAGAGGGGATCTGGGAGCACTGGCTGGGAGCGAGGGTGGAAAGCTTCTGGGGGTATTGGGAAGGCTGGGGCAGAGCCGGGTCATGAACACTGCAATTCTTCATGTACTAAACCCCTGGAAGTCACTGCTCCTTGTTGTTCTACACAGGGACGGTCATTTCATGAGGCCAACTTGCTCCTCACCCCGCACTCTTCACCCCATCTTGGCTGGGATGTCTTTGCGGCTTAGCACCCGTGGCTGGCAGCTGTTTATATTTTCAGAACACTTCCTCTAGAGAATGTAGCCTGCTCAAATTCTCACTCCGTTAAAAATAAGCTTGGTTTCTTACACCTTCTTATCAGCTTTTGTCCTTTTCTGCAGTTTCACCAGGATGTGTCTATTTGTAGATTTCTTTTCACCTTCTCTGCTTTGATTTCATTGAACTTCTTGAGTCTGTAGTTTGGGGTCTAAAGATTTCTGTCCTATTTCTCTCTCTTTCTGAGACTCTCGCTATCTGTCACACATTCTCAATCTATTCTCTGCCTCTTAGTCCTTCTGTATTCTCATACTTTTATTTTTTTCATGTTGGATAATTTCTTCGGACCCATCTCCAATTCATTTATTCTCTCCAACCTGCTGTGAATTCCATCCTTTGGGTTCTTTTTTTATTATTTTTAATTAAAAAAATTTTTAGTTGTTGATGGACACAATACCTTTTTTTTTTTTTTTATGTGGTGTAAGGATTGAACCCAGTGCTTCATGCGTGCTAGGCAAGGGCTCCACCACTGAGCCACAACCTCAGCCCTCTGCCCTCTTTTCCAACCCAGATTTTGTTTTCTTTCTCAACACACTGCGTTTCACAGCTCCATTCCTTGCTTGGACTTTTGAGTTGCATTCTACTCCTTTGAACAATGTACATGCTGTGTCATTGCCTCTGCCTGAGAATTCCAGGTTAAGTCCCCCTGCCTCAGTATCTGTCACAAGTTGCTTCTGCTAGTTCTCTGGTGTCTTGTCATTCTGAGGACTAGCTATTTTTGTGTTGTTCACTGTATCTGAGAATTTTTATAGGAATAGTTGGATGGCTAGGATCTTTCTCCAAAGATGTTTTTTTAAATTTTTTTTTTAGTTATACATGGGCACAATATCTTTATTTTGTTTGTTTATTTTTATGTGGCGCTGAGGATCGAACCCAGGGTCTCACACGTGAGAGGCAAGTGCTCTGCGGCTGAGCCCCAACCCCAGCCCCTCCAAAGACGGTTTTTATTTGCTCCTGCCATCTAAGTGCAGCATGTGACACCATTCTGATTTTTCTTTCCTTTCTTAATTTTTTTCTTTTTGGTACCAGGGATTAAATCCAGAGGCACTCAACCACTGAGCTACATCCTCAGTCCTTTTTACTTTTTATTTTGAGATAGGGTCTTGCTAAGTTGCCCAGACTGGCCTCAGACTCGGACTATCCTGCCTCAGTCTCCTGAGTTGCTAAGATTACAGGTGTTCACCACTGCGCCTGGTGGTTTTATTTTTGTTTTGTCACTCAGAGGATGACTTTAAGTAACTTGACATGACCAAAGTGAAACTTCTTCCATTTTCTGAAACTTACTGTAAAAGAAGGGATCACCCTTTTCTCCATGCTTGGTAAAGCTCACAAAGTCAGTGGGTCTAAGGCCATTTTCAGTGCTTCATTTTCTGGAAAGCATTTTCATCTTTTGCCTGCCGAGTGCGCATATTATTATTTAGGATTTAGGTGATACTTTCTCTGGTTAGCTTTCTTCACCTCTCCTGTTCCCTAGCTTTTTTTCCGCAATTATTATAATGTATCATCTCTCTGTTTCTACTTCTCTATTCCCTTAATAGACCCAGAACTTATTGATGGCTAATGACTATTATTTGTCTTTACAAAACTAGTTTCTAAAATAGTCTATGATAAATGCTTTAAAGTATTGGCCAAGGCTTACTTTGTGTCCCTCACTGTGGTGGCATGTTCGCCTGGTTTACTCAAGGTAGTTATATAACATAAAAAGATGCCACTGAACCCTGAACTACTAGCTTGGTTCCATCAGTTCAGGCAAGGTGGAAAATCGCTAGTCTTTCTGAGTGGTTGACCCTATCCACCACTGACCACCTTGACTTCCTGTGGTTTCCTTACCCTTACTACTTCTCTTCTGTCCTAATTATGACACTTTTAAAATCTTCTCTTGTGGCTTTTTCTTCCTCCTTTTCCATACTCTTTCTTTTCCACACTTTTTGTTTGGATTGTTGTGTTTTCTTCTGGATTCATGCCATTTCCTTTCTTCTTTCTGAAAATTCAGCATATCTAAAAAAAAATCTTTGTTCATTAACTCAGTTCATATTTATTGAGCCATTACCACAGAGTGGATCTTCTCCCAGGTGATGGCTGGAGAAACAAAAGTAAACTCAACAGGGCTGGGGTCGTAGCTCAGGGATACAGCGCTCACCTAGCACATATGAGGCACTAGACTCGATCCTCAGCACCACGTAAAAAATAATATAAAGGTTCTGTGTCCATCTCTGCCCTTCTGGAGCTTGTAATTCTAGCAATATACACAATAGATAGCTAGGATCTTTCTCCAAAGATGGTTGAAGGGTTAACTTGCCCAGAACAGTGAAAGAAAAAGCTGCTTTTATGTGAACTTCTGCAAACTGTGAACTTCCGAGCCCCTCCCCTTGTTTTCTGGGTATAAAACTCTGAAACTCCCTGAAAAACTGTGCCCTTTGGACCTGGCTGCAGCCAAATAAAACGGTTTCCTGCTATCTCCGGTGCCTTGCCTCATCTGTCCCTACAACAGAGGAACATGTAGCCAGAAAACAGAAACTGAATGACAGCATCAGGGATCTGGGTTGTGCCAGCTCACTGGCGGGCACGCTCTAGTTATGTTTGTTGTGTCTTTAAATTTCATTCAACAAAGAATGACCAAAGTGCCACACTTGAACACACTCCTAGTCTTCAATTAATATGTGGAGGCTGAGTATATAAAATATGTATATTTTAAGTGACTCCACAGCAATCTGTACAGTTCCTGTCACAGCAGGTCACTGGACTGCCTCTCTCTCAAAGGTCTGAGATCTTTCAGGGTTGGAACCACCTTACTGACCCATCTCCAGCACTCAGCACAGGGTCTGGCAATTATTCTTGTTAAAAAAAAAAATACACGCAGTGCAGAAAGCACACGCAGTGCAATTTGATTAAGGGCGTGGAAAGAAAATGTCGGTATCAACCCTGGTCAGAGACGCTTTGTTGAACTCTTGTAGAAGAACATATTCCTTTCCTTAGAGAAACGCGCTTCTTACCCTGCTATTGGAGCGCTCTGCTGCTGCTTCTGACCCTGTTCAGTCTGGGAGCCCGGGAGCCCGCAGTGCACTCCGCCTGCGCCCAGCGCCAGCCGGGATAGTGCTGGTCAGCGAGCCCCGTGACCGGCTCTCAGGGTGCGCCTGGGGCTGCTGCCGGCCAGCGCGGCCTCCTCGACCCACTGAAGAGGCAGGACCCAGGTCTGCGCCCCCGTCCCCGGCCTCGCCCAGCATCTGTCCCTGGGGCGTCCGCGGCCCTCAGGGGTCTCTGTGCCGTCCCTGCCCACGAGGGGGACACCGCCACTTGGTCTCCCCGCCCTGGGGGCGCGTCCATCCCAGACCCGTCCCCCACCGGCGGCCGACGCGACCCCGGCCCGGAGGCCCCGCCCAGGACGCAGGCCCGCCCCGCTCCGGCGGCGACCCCCGCGACCCCGCGCCCTGAGACTTCCGGCGCGCCCCCCGCCCGGGCGGGACTTCCGCCGCCCCCTCCCCGGCCTGCTCGGCGGCTCTGCGCGGCTGGGTGGCGGCTCCCGGGCTCCGGCGCTGCGTGCGGCCCCGCGCTCGTGCTGCCGCTCGGCCTCCGCCTCGCCTCCTGCCACCTCGGCCCCTCGGCCCTCGCCGCTCCTCCTCGCTGCCCCTCGCCGCCCCTCGCCACCCCTCAGCGCCGTTCCTCAGCGCCGCTCGGCCGCGCAGGAGGCAAGATGGCGGCGCCCAGGCCTCCGCCCGCCCGGCTCTCGGGCGTCATGGTGCCGGCGCCCATCCAGGATCTGGAGGCCCTTCGCGCGCTCACGGCGCTCTTCAAGGAGCAGCGCAACCGGTAACGGCCGCCGGGCGCCGGGGTGGGGCGGGG
The DNA here is from genome assembly GCF_045843805.1 of Urocitellus parryii. NCBI lineage: Eukaryota > Metazoa > Chordata > Mammalia > Rodentia > Sciuridae > Urocitellus > Urocitellus parryii. The sequence goes on along the minus strand of NC_135535.1, from coordinate 4,224,446 downwards.
CTGCGAGGCGCGGGGCCACGCGAGGCCTGCCGGGGGGCGCTTCCCCGTGTGCCTGCAGCCTGCCCAGCGGGACTCTGCCCCTGCCTTCCGCCTGCAGCCTGCCCTGCGGGACTCTGCCCCTGTCCTCCTCCTGCAGCCCTGCCCTCGGACTGCAGCCCTGCCCTGCGGGACTCTGCCCCTGCCCTCTGCCTGCAGCCCTGCCCTCGGACTGCATTCCTGCCCTGCGGGCTCTACCCCTGCCCCTTGTGCCTGCACCCCTGCCCCATGTGCCTGCACCCCTGCCCCTTGTGCCTGCTCCTGCCCTTTGTGCCTGCCCCTGCTCCTTGTGCATGCCCCTACCCTCTGCCTGTAGCCCGTGCCCTGTGTGCGTGCAGTCCTGTTCTGTGTGCCTGCCCCTGCCTTATGCCTGCCATGCACTGCGTGCCTGCAGCCTTGCCCTGTGGGACTCTGTTTCTGCCCTCTGTGCTTGCAGCCCTGTCCTGTTGGACTCTGCGCCTTGCCCTGCGTGCCTGCAGTCCACCCCCATGGGGGCTGTCCCTGTTCTGCAGGCCTGTTTTCCTGGCCTACTGCCCCGTCTTGTGGATTCTGTTTAGAGCGCTTGACCTGGAGGCTACTGGAGCTGCACATTCTGAGGCCTTTTTCTGTGGGTCCCGATGGGTTGCACTGCCCTGGAGCAGTGTTGTGTGGTGTGCAGAGCACTGGCTGGGAATGGCTGGCCCAGTTGGTGAGAAGACCAGGTGTCCAGGAGTCCATCAAGCCTGGGTTTGATTCTTAGCCTAACCAGTTGGACTATTGAGCACTTTCTTGAAACCTTACTTAGATTCCTGACCTAAAAACGGGAATATGATGCATAACTGCATTGCTGGATGGTACAGAGGGACAGGTGAAGTAAAGCATGTGGAAATATAAAGTATCTGAAGCCCTCAGTTCCCATTTGATTTGGTTCTCTTCCCTGGGCCTCAATGCCCCTTTGGTTTAAAGGGAATAATATTGGACAGTATCTCCCTATGGGCTTGTCATGAGGACTAAATGAAATAACGCATATTATCTCCTCAGGATGTGCTTGGTACAAAGATACTGTATTAGTGGAAAAATGCAAAGTCCTTGTTTTCTCCTGTAGGAAGCCAAAACAACAAGCAACCCTGGGGGTTTGGGCAAAGAGAAAACACAGGGGAAAGGAGCATCTAGTTTTGGATTGGTCTAGAGGGTGATAAGAAGTGCCCCTCTCTTTGAACTAGATACCTGGTCTGAGCAGTTCTGGTACCCCCGGTCAGTAGAAAGAGTGGAGCTGCTGGAAGGTGCAGAAAGCCCAGGGCAGTGCTCCTTGGGTTTTTAGGGGAGATGTTTGTCTTCATTGGCAGGGGTAGGAGTGACACCTTGATATGATATTATTGGGAGACAGGGTTGGTTGATTTGAAGCTTAGCATTATCTATACCAAGCTGGATCCATAACCCAGTCATCACCCATTTGTTGAGTGCCTACCATGAGCCAGGTTCTTTGCTGGAGTCTGGGTACAGAGACGAATGTGGCATGATTCCTTTTGTCAAGTATGTTAGGGAATTGCTATGTAAGCATGTCAGAAGGGAGATCTGTGTAGGAACAGGTGCTGCACATAGGGAGCCCATGGATATTTGGGATTGATGGGTAAGCCAGTATTACTGCAGCTGTTGTGTTACAACGCATGAAGAGGACTTGTTGGAAAAATAAGTATTTGCAAAGGGGCCATAGACTGGTTTCAAAGTGCTGCAGAGAGGATTAAATGAAACATCATGGGTTAGGTCTGGTCCAGAGGCGACATTGAAACCTCATTTTCCTTTTAATAGCCTGCTGGAGAAAATCTAAGGCTCTGAGTCAGTTTACAAGGCCCTCTTGACTTGGTCTGTTGTATCACTGAAGGTTTTTATCAAGGAACTGGCATGATAACATCTGGGTATTAGAAAGACCTTCTGGCTGCGACTGTATGGAATAAGAGAGGGTGAAGCTAGAGTAGGGGGGCTTTAAGAAGCTATTGCAGAAGCACAAGTAAAAAAAAGTACCCAAAGATAGGACATATTGTAGGGCTGGATAGGAAAAAGATTGAGAAATACTTATAAAATTAAATGAACACAACTCAGGGACCATTTGGATTGTTGGGGGAGAAGGAGTGAATGAGGGTATTACTCAGACTTGGTTCAGTTTCTTCTGGGGCAGCGTCCTTGTTGTAGGCAAAGTTTGGGGCCTAGGAAAGGTGAACTGATTGGCAGGTCCTGGGATGGAGAGAGACAACTGTGGTGGTGCAGAGAGCTCTAGATCATGGTCTGTAAGGACAGGCTTCTGGTCTTGTGCCTGTCACTGTGTCCCTCTGTCTTCATGCAAATCACTGTGGTCTGTAGGGTTTGTCTCCGAGAGGATCCCTCTAGTCCTGACACACTGTCAGAGATCCTTGAGGGATGCTTGTCTTTATTGGCAGGGGTAGGAGTGTCACCTTGGATAGGCCTAGTGCTGTTGTATAGCATGGAATGGGAATGCAAATGGTCCAAAGTGTCAGGAGTTGGATGAGACATAAAGGGAAGCAGAATGAATCCTCAGAATAGCAGATAGGAAATAGACAAATTGAAAACAAGAATAAGGAAAGTAACTTACTTTTCCTTGATGGAAAAAGAATTATAAACTTATGTACTTTGTGCTCTTCCTGAAGTCCTTGATATTAAAAAAACGAGCTTCCGTCTGATGTCAGTGGTAGAAACCCTGCAGTGGGAAGAGCAGTGGCCTTGGAGCCATGTAGATCTGAACAGGAATCCTGGCTTCTTGGTCTCTGAAGACGTCTTGGCAGGGATCTTGGAACTACATAGACCTGAACAGGAATCCTGGCTCCATCTCTGCAGACATTTAGGCAGTGGCTTTGGAGCCGTGTAGACCTGAACAGGAATCCTGGCTTGGTCTCTGTAGACGCCTTGGCGAGGGCCTTGGAACCATGTAGACCTGAACAGAAATTCTGGCTTGGTTTCTGCAGACTTCTTGTTTTTCATCTTGAAAACGGGAGGATGGTAACCACTTTGCAGAAGTATTGTGAGGATCCATGATGTTATTTGTATAGCACTGTGGTTCATGCAAAGGACCTGCTGTTAAGAAAGGACTGGTCTGGCCAGTGCAGTGGCTTGGGAGGCTGAGGCAGGAGGATCACAAGTTCAAAGCTAGTCTCAGGAAAAGCGAGGTGCTAACCAACTCAGTGAGACCCTGTCTCTAAAAAAAAAATACAAAGTAGGGCTGGGGGTGTGGCTCAGTGGTCAAGTATCCCAAAGTTCAATCCCTTGTACCCCACAAAAAACCAAAGGACTGGTCTGAAATGAACGGGAGCGCAATTGTGTTTCACCTCCTGCTTTATTGCAAACAACTGAAGCTATTTTAGGATAGTGATAATTTAAAGTTTTGTTTTTAATTGTGGTGCTGGTGCAACCCCTGATAATTCTAATTTGAGGTTTCCAGAGAAAGAGCTTCTGGAATTTCATTATACAATTTTTAGCAACCCTCAACCCTCAAGGAAAAGGAGATTCTCATATCCCATTACATGTCCACACAACCCTTGACTCAAGTCTGTCAGGTTTTTTCTCATGTGAGCTGAACATAGTGACTTGTTTCTAAAGAGCAGATCATGGAAGGAGTGACAGTGTGTGATCTCACCTTTTTCTTTGCTCTCTCTTGGATCATGCATCCTGCCAGGTCAGGACGCTGCATGCATCTTCAGAGTGTTGTGGAGAGGAACGGGCCTGCTGCTGAGGGCCATTGAAGAGCTGTGTGGAAGTGGGTCCTCTCAGAACAGCCAGACTTTTAGCTGTATATGCAACCTCCAGACCCTGAGCCACTTTCAGAGTTCTTTCTTCTTTTCTGTGGTTATGATTTTTTTCTCTGGTGCTGGGGATTGAACCCACGACTTCTTGGATGCCAGGCAAGTGCTCTACCAGTGAGCCATTTCCCTAGTCCCTTTATCAGATTTCCGATCGTCCTAGTTGTATGTGTAAGATCATAAATGTTTCTTCTTTAAATAGCTAAATTCAGGGGATGCTTTGCTGTATGGTAGTGAATCATTAATACAGTCTAAAGTCATGCATCAGACATTTTGTAGCCCTCTTGAATAATTAACCACTAAAATTTGCTGAATAATTGCTTATGGCCACAAAATATAGGTATTAAGATTCTCCTCAGCTAATATTTCTCTTTGGAGGATAATTTTTTTTTCTCTAATCTATTTTACATTTGTTTTATACCTCTGGTTGAATATGGATATCTGCATATTTCACATTTGCTTAACAAGTGATTTTTTTTTTTTTTGTGTGTGTGTGTGTGTGTGTGTACTGTGCTGTGAATCATTGCAAATCATGTTAAATCCTTCCTGGAACAAACTAAGATATAAAAATTAAAAATTCTCTGGGGCTGTGTTTGTGGCTCAGTGGCAGAGCGCTTGCTTCGCACATTTGAGGCACTGGGTTTGATCCCAGCGCTACGAAAAAATGAATAATAAACAAAATAAAGATATTGTGTTTATGTATAACTAAAAACTTTAAAAAGCTTTAAAAATTCTGGTTTTAGTCTTCTGGAGGTTTTATTTTCCAGCTCTTGTTACCTTTGTGATGTGTCCTAGAGACACACCTGTGCTGTTTGTTAAGAGGCCGTCAGTCACGTAGGACTTTTTAAATTCAAATTGATCTGCAGTAAACAGAGTTAGGTATACAGTGGCCACATGTGACCGGGTGCCTTCCTGGGCAGTGCAGGTGTGGAATGCACTATCATCTACTGCTCTGAAATTGTAGGCAAGGATTGTCTCTGGGCTCTTGAATGTTCACAAGATAAATGTAACATTTGATAACTGTTTTCTATAAATTCTCATATGAATGATACCTTATAGCTCCATCTTATTATTTTTTTTTTTTGGGGGGGGAGGGGGTACCAGGGATTGAACTCAGGGGTACTCAACCACTTAGCCACATCTCCAGTCCTATTTTGTATTTTATTTAGAGTCAGGGTCTCCCTGAGTTGCTTAGCACCTCATTTTTGCTGAGGCTGGCTTTGAATTTGTGATTCTCCTGCCTCAGCCTCCTGAGCTGCTGGGATTACAGGTGTGCACCATTGTGCCTGGTTTCATTTGATTATCTCGAATAAAGTGAGCACCTCCCCTTCACTGCCCTGTTGTGTGAGGGTAGCAGAGGCTTAACAAGGTGTCATGGAGTGCTGGTTTGCATGGCTCAAGCATTGTGCTTGCTTGGCCTTTTCTCTTACTCAGGTAGAAACCCCTGCCCTCCCCCATTTGTCAGTTTGGCTTACTTGACTTTTTAAAATGTATTTAGTTAAAATTGTTTTTCTGTTTGCCTTAACTTGGGCATCCTGTTAAAGGTGCTTGATGTTTCTGAACCCCTTCACCTTTGTCCCCGGCCAGCATAGGTGGTTAATTGTTTGGTCATGCAGGGAAATTCTCAGGGAGTTACAAAATAAAACAGATACACAATTTTACCTGTAAAACAAGCTCTGGGACCCAGGATGGCTCCTTGTGCTCTCTGCCTCAAGCTCCCCAGGGGGGAAGTGAGGATCTACAGGAGAGGCTAGTGAGAGAGAGCAAGCATGCTTGGGAGTGGGCTTTTATAGGGGAAATCTAAAGTCTGGGGAAAATCCTGTCCAATGAAGGTCAAGGGGGGCAGTGTTGCAAGGTCAGGTGAGGTGATTGGATCCTTGGGGTAGTGGAGAGACATGCCTCTACATGGACACTGTCCTTGAACTCAAGAAGGGCGGGATGTCCTGCTGCATTTTCTGCCACCGGACACCTCAAAACACCCAGCCGGGGAGTAACTCAGTCACGTGCCAGGTTGTTCTTCCACACCTCACCTTATTAGCTCTGTTTTTCCAGAACTTACAGCACTTACTGTGTTTTAACTTACTCTTTCTAGAATGGAAGACAGGTGAGGGCAGAGATGTTTGGCTTTTTTTTTTTTTTTTAAATCCTGTTTGGTTATTGCTTCTTAAATTTGATGACTTTAATTGGTTTGGGAAATTGTTAGCCAGTACTTCTTCAGATGTTGCTTCTCTCTGTTCTCTCCTTTGCTTCTGGAATTCCACTTATACATGTTAAACTTTCCACTGTTTTGTATGTCTCATAGGCATTTTCTCTGTATGTCTGTCTGTACTCACGCACGTCTCTCTCTCTCCCTCTCCACCCCATATATTTTTTAAACTTCAAGCTTCTTTTTGAAAGTTTTCTACTAACCTGCCTTCTAGTTTTCTAATCCTCTTTTCTGCTGTGTCTAATCTAGCATCTATTGTGTTTTTAGACTCAGGTACTGTATTTTGGAGTTATTGTATTATATAATTTGATTTTTTTCTAAACAGATTGCTATTCTCTGTTGAAATCCATCTCATTATCTATCTTCTTGAACATATTATACTTATTTTAAAGGATGTACCTTATAACTTTTTTAAAAAATATTTTTTAGTTATAGATGGATATGATATCTTTATTTGTTTATTTTTATTTGGTGCTGAGAATCGAACCCAGTGTCTCACATGTGCGAGGCAAGCACTCTGCCACTGAGCCACAACCCCAGCCCATTCTCGTAACTTTCTGTTATCAGTTTCTTTCTTTGTATGTGTGGTGTGTCTGTCTGAAGATATTTGGTTGTGTCTTTTTTATTGAATGCTGAATATTTGATTAGGAAAATTGAGACCATTTCCTGGCATCTTCCCTTTGCAGAGTATTTGCAAACTGAAAACCAGAACTTGATTCCTCTCAACAAGTGGTGGTAGACCAAGTAGATAACATTCAACCGGAATAAATTGAACTTTGACACACACTTCACACCATTCCCAAGAAATATGTAAACACAGATTATAGATCTAAACATAAAAGCTCAATTTATATGTAGGAGGAAATAGAGTTTGAGTACCTTTGTGTCTTTGAATGTAGGCAATGACATAGGTTAACACGGTATAAGAAAATACTGACTTTATCAAAATTAAGAACTTCTCATCAGAAGACACCATTAAGATAGAAAGGCAGGCTGGGACTGTGGCTCAGTGGTAGAGCACTTGCAAGCATACGTGAGGCATTGAGTTCAATCCTCAGCACTGCATAAAAATAAATAAAAGTATTGTGTCCATCTACAACTAAAAAATACATCTTAAAAAAAAAAGATGGAGCTGGGGGTGTGGTAGTGTGAGCTGTGGAAAACATGTTGCCCTTGGGGCAGAGGATGGGACTGGGCAGGAGAGTTTGGGGGCTAAGGAGCATCAAAGACAAACTGAGGAGCACTTGCTTTGGAAAGTTCACCCATCACATAGAGCCAAGAAGGAGGCTGAGGGGCTCCTCTGGAGGAAGACTTCTGATGGTTTATGGTGCCAGTAAACCAACATGCGCCAAGCAGCACTGAGTGCCAGGCAAGCACTGAACCAATGACCCATTCTAGGAGCTACTGTGACTAGTGAAGTGTCCCACCTTCTAGAGGTTAGCAGGGTAATGGAGAAACTAATCAAAATAAAGATGGTCTTGCTAAGATGCTGAGTCTGGCCTAAATCTTGTGATTCTCCTGCCTCAGCCTCCTGAGTAGCTGGGATTATAGGCGTGGCCACCACATGTGGCAAAAGAGTGGAACACAAAAGGAAAAATCAGTGCTTGCTGAAAGGCAAGATAACCCGAAGACACAGTGCCCTGTTAAAGAACTCTTTTCTTCTTTTGGAGTTGACTATACCATCTTGGAAATTAATCACAATGATGACAGGACCTGTATTCAAGAAATACTGGCAGAAATCACTAATCAGAAAACTGTGCCCAATACTTTTGTGAATAAAGTGCATGTGGGGGGATGTGACAGCTTTCCAGGCACATTACGTTATTACAATTACAGAAGCTCCTTCAGGAATGCCCAACAAATGATTATGAGCCCATTGTTATTGGTGGTGGTTCTGGTGGCCTCCTATGTGCCAAGGAAGCTGCCATTTTGGGAAAGAAAGTGATGGTATTAAACTTTGTGGTCTCATGGCTCAGGGCACATCCTGGGGCCTGGGTGGTTGTGATCCTAATGTTGGATGTATTCCTAAGAAATTGACGCATCAAATTGCCCTCCTTGGACGGGCCTTGGAAGACTCAAGGAAATTTGGCTGGATGTGTAATCAACAAGTGAAACACAACTGGGAGACCAGGACTGAAGTGATTCAGAACCACATCGGCTTTTGTCGGGTTTTGTTGGAGCTACGGGTTGTCTTTGAGGGAAAAAGGTGTGGCCTATCCTATGTCAATGCCTATGGAGAATTTGTGGGCCGTCATAAAATCAAGGCAACCAACAAAAAAGAACAGGGAACTTATTTTTCTGCTTCAAAATTTGTCATAGCAATGGGTGAAGGCCACTGTACTTAGGAATCCAAAACATTAGTTGTGGGTGCTTCTTAGGTTGCCTTGGAATATGCAGGATTTCTTGCTGGCTTTTAGATGTTATAGTTATGGTATGTTCAATCCTCCTTTGTGGCTTTGATCAAGAAATGGAAGAGAAAGTGGGTTCCTACATGGAGAAATATGGCATTAAGTTCTTAAGACAATTGTATCTGTGATGGTTCAACAGTTGGAGAAAGGCTCACCTTGAAAGCTGAAAGTATTGGTTAAATCCACTGAAAGACCAGAAACTGTTAAGGAGTTTATATAACTCAGTTTTGCTGCCATTGGTTGTGACTCCTATTCAAGGAAATTAGTCCTGGAGAAGATTGGTGTCAAAATCAATGAGAAGAATGGCAAAATACCAGTAAATGATATGGAACAGACCAATATGCCCCACGTCTATGCCATTGGTGATGTTTTGGAGGCAAACCAGAATTGACTCCTGTTGCTATTTAGGCAGGCAAGCTGCTAGCTCGAAGACTTTTTGGGGCCTCTTTAGAAAAGTGTGATTATGTTAGTGTTCCAACTACAGTATTCACACCTCTGGAATATGGTTGCTGTGAATTTTTGAAGAAAAAGCTATTGAAGTATATAAAAAAGAGAATCTAGAAGTGTACCATACTTTGTTCTGGCCTCTTGAATGGACTGTAAGTGGCAGAGACAATAATACTTGCAAAGATAATCTGCAACAAATTTGACAGTGATTGAATGACAGCATTTCATATTCCTGGACCCAATGCTGATGAGATTATCCAAGGATTTGCAGCTGCGATGAAATGTGGACTCACAAAACAGCTGCTGGATGACCCCATTGGAATTCACCCCACATGTGGGGAGGTCCTCACAACTTTGGAAATCACAAAGTCATCAGGACGGGACATCATTCAGAAGGGCAGCTTAGGGTGGCCCTCCTGCTATGAAGTTCTCCTTGTCGTGTTGTCATTTCAATGACAGTAATGCTCTGTGCCCATGATGCCCACTCTGTTGCTGGAGGACCAGTTCAGGGCTCTTCACAGCACAGAGATGAGAAGGTAGACAGGGAGATGGGACAGCAGCAGGGGCCTGCTGGTCATCTCAGCTGACATGAGTGGCAGTTGGGTTGCTTCCTTGACACCCTGGCTCGGAGGTGAGGTGAGCCAAGGCCGACCCCCTCATGCATCAGACTTGACTTTCCCTCCAGCACGCTTTTGAATAGCAAAGCTGACCTAAGCTGACTTTTCCAGTTGCTACTATTTTTATCTCTGCTGTTGCTTCTATGAAGAAAGTTTTTTCAATTGTGAAACTGGCTAGGAAAAAACTATTTTCCAGTGTGGTCATGGAACGTACATATGCTCTGGGGTGGGTGGCATCTGGGAGGTGCATTTGAGTAGCTGGCTATAGAGGACTGGGGACATTAGTAGAAATCTCTGCACCATGTAGATGTCAGTCAACTGTCCTTTTAGGTATATTTTAACCTGCTGTCAAAACTGAACTTGGGCCTCACCCTTGTGTGCATTTCCTGGTGACAATAACCTGAAGTTATTTTCCTCTTATTAGTATCTCTAGACTGGTGTAATATATAAGAGAAAAATACTTGAATTTCTTCTTGTTGATTTTTAATATATATATATATATATATTTTTTTTTTTAGTTGTAAATGTATTGTGTAGACACAATACCTTTATTTATTTTTTTTAATGTGGTGCTGAGGATTGAACCCAGGGTCTTCCACATTCGCGGTGAACACTCTACCACTGAGCTACAACCCTAGCCCTTTTGTTATTTTTTAAGAGTAATATTAAAAGAAGTTTTCGGTATTAAAAAAAAAAAAAAAACAAACAAAAAGCCACAGACTGCAAGTATTTGCAGTACAAATATTTGACAAAAGACTTTTTAAAGTATGTATAAAGCATTCCCACGACTCTAATAAAAAGATTACCCAATTAAAAATTAGACCAAAAGACTGCTTTACAAAAAAGATAAGTAAATGCCAATAGACATGATAATTAGGTGCTCAGCATCAGTAGTCATTAGGGAAATAATTAAAACCAAAAGAGATTACCACTTCACACTGTCAAAAAACCCAACAAAACAAATAAGCAAAAAACCACAGGTATTGATGAGAAGGTGTAGAAATTAGAACACTTCATACATTGCTAGTGTGAATTGTCTAATGGTTCAATCACTATGGAAAGCAGCTTAGTGGTTCTCAAAGCTACACCTAGACTATGACCGAGAAATTCCACTCTTGGTATATATCCAAAGGAAATAAGAAAGGACAGATATTGTATGATTTCACTTATATGAATATCCTAGAATAGATTGGAACTCACCAGGCTTTGTGGGGAGGGGGAATGGAGAGTTATTACTTAATGGTTACAGAGTTTCATGTTTGTTATTAAAAATTTTTGGAAATAGATGGTTGTATAACAGTGTGGATGTAATTAAAGCCACTGAATTGTAGACTTTAGAAGGATCAAAGTGGCAGATTTTATGTTTTGTATCTATGTATTTTACCATAATTTAAAAATGAAAAATGAATAGTATAATACTGAAGCGTGTGGATTTTGTTGTGGTAGTGTGTATCCACTGAAATCCAAATGACTTGCATTGCCGCAGTCTGAAGACGGTGTGTAGACCTGAACTCACGGATTGCTGCTGGGAATGCACAGTGTACAATGTTGTGAGAAATATGTTGGCGTTTTTTTATGATGTTAAATGCATACCCACTGTGGCCCTAAGTATTTTTCCAAGAGAACACTAAAACATTTTTTGTTTAATTTTGTTCACAAGTTGCCCATAGCAACTTTATTTTTTTTTTAATATTATGTTTTATTTGTAGACGGACACAATACCTTTATTTTGTTTATTTTTATGTGGTGCTGAGGATCCAACCCAGGGCCTCACATGTGCTAGGCGAGTGTTCTACCACTGAGCCACAACCCCAGCCCTGCAACTTTATTGGTAGAGCCAGATATTGGAAACAGCTCAAACATGCTTCATTGCCTTAACTCCTGGGTAGTAAATGAGTGAATCTCTGACTGACAGTTGTGGGGGAGCCTCAGGAGCACGCTGAATGAGAGAGCCTGGCAGGCCGGGCAGTGCTTAACTGGAAGGGGAGAGGGAACATTCCAGGTGCAGGAAGTGTGTGCTGTGTGATGGGGGTTAGGTGTCTAGTATGTGCTTAAACTGTGTCGTTTAATATCTGTGCATTTTACTGTACGTATGTTACACCCCAATTTTCTGCATGTAAATCATCACCTTCCTTGCCACCCCCCCAACTCATTTGAATGTGGCTGAAGGACTTTGAGGAAACATCCCTGGCCTTTTCTGCTCACTGTTGAGAATTATTATTGGTAAATTTTTTTTTAGTTTTCGTTTTTGTGGTGCTGGGGATTGAACCCAGGACCTTACACACTGGGCAAGTGTTCTACCACAGAGCTACATCCCCAGCCCTAAAATGATATTTTTAAATTGTAAAATTTGCTGTGAGGAGAGGGGTTGGCTGCTGTGTTTGCTGCCTCACTGGAACCCTGGCACTTGGCAGGTTTTGCTTCACTCGTGTTTGTCTCTGAGACAGTACTGTGTGTCCAGAGCGGAGGTGAGCGGCCCGTGGATGAGGGAATTGCCTGAGATCAAATCTTTGAAAAATAGAAGTAGCCTTGGCATCTAGCAACACTAAAGTCATGTTAAGCTATAAGAATTTCCCATTCAACAAGGGAATACGTGAACATAGCTTAACATTCTGACTTAAGCCCAGAACTTGGGTCTCGTGTTCATGGCTGTGCGTGAGGAAGTGACGGGAAGACAAAAGCTGTGCTTGTTATTCCTGAGGACGAAGGAGATGGGGGACTTTTCATTAGTTTCATCCTGGTGGTGGTGTTGGTTCATTTTAACCTTGGCAGGTCAGAACTACAGATGTGTGATGACGTCAGTGCCTTCATGGATGTGGATGGGACCAAGTACCTTTGCTTCCCCTGTAGGACTCACAACTGTTAGATTTTGAACTGATCTCAGTCTACAAGCATCAGCCACTGAAACTTCACTCGTGTGAAACTTCACTCGTGCCCTGTAAGGGAGCAGCTTAAAGCCACAAGCATTCATTTCACTCTCTGAGTGAGGTCAGGAATCCAAGAGCTGCGTACTGGGTGGGTCTGGCTCAGTGTCTCTCATGAGGTTGCTATCAAGCTGTTGACTGGGTCTGTGTCTTCCGAGGGCCTGACTGGTGCCTAGGGATCAGCTTCAAACTCAGTGTGGCTTTTGGCAGGTAGCTTCAGTGCCTTGCCACACGAATCCCTTCCTAGGACTGTGTCTGACTTGACTGCTGGCTTGTCCAGTGAGTGTTCCAAGGAGGTGCTCTTGAGAGGGGGTGCTCTTGAGAGGGGGCGCTGGAGGCTTTCTGGCTGATCTGGGAGAGGTATGTCCCTACCAGGCCTGTTCTCAGGTCAGGAGGGCCCTGTGTTCACTGGGGCTGTTGCGATCCCTGGGGCTGGAAGGCTGGCTGCTACCTCTGCATTGCAGGCTCCAGCCCCTTCCTCCCCCTATCCAGAGCGGTTTTCTCTCAGTCCACTAAGGTGCCTGTTTCATTTACAGCACTTACATAAATGATATTGGCTGTTTTATGCTGTGTACTCTTCAGTTTGCATTTTTATATAATATTTTTGATGCTATCAGTTCATAGCTAGAGAGGTAGACCATTAATTTCAAATATTGTGAAGTACACAGTAGTCTACTCTTATCTGGTGATCTGCATGTATTAAATGAAAAATTTCAGGAAAAAAATAATTCAAAATTCAGGTAGTATGTTATTTATTATAGTATTATAGTATATTGTTATGATTGTTCTATTTTATTATTAATCTCTTACTGTGGCTAATTTATAAATTAAATATTATTATAGGCATGTAACAACATGGCATACAAAGGGTTTGGTACTCAACTGTGATTTTAGGCATCCACCAGCCGTCTTGGAACATGCCTCATGGATGAGGACAGAGCACATACTGTCATAAGAAAATACTGTTGTCTGCCCTTTTCCCCATGGATGGAAATTTGGGTTGTCTTGAATTTTGGGTAATTGAAACAACCTTGAAGAGATCATCTTGTCTATTTCCTTGTATCTGTGAGTCTTTGTTTTTCCCCCCCAGAGATCTGAGACCAGGAAGTGGTGTGAGTAATGTATGCAGGCCGTGCTGCTGTTGGGTGTTGGAGAGGGCAGCCTGGACGTGGAGGAGACAAAGCCAAGGGGAGGGTGCCTTGTTGAGCTGTGACTGCTGTGGGTGGTGGGCTCCGTGGCCCCTAGGAACTGCACAGAGTGCTCCTCCCTGTTGGGCCTCTGCAGCCCTCCCCCCCCCCAATCGGCCCAGGGTGCTGGCTGGCCAGGGCTGGGGCGGGGCTCTGTGAGTGAGTGTGGTAGTCTACTCTTCTGCTCAGATCTCTGTCCTGAGACTGTCACTCTTCCCCTGACTCTTCAAGGTCGGGACCTAGGAAGGAGTCCTGTTGGAGCAGGCTGCAGTGCCACTGCTACAATCTGTCCCCAGGGGAGGCAGCACTAGGTGACAATCATTTCTGCCTCTGCCTTCCAGCCCAGACTTCCCTGCTCAGCCAGCAGTGTGTCTGGCTGTGCCTCCAAGGGGCCTGAGCCCTCGGTCTCCTTTCTCTCATCAGTCCAGGGTGCTGCTGTTGCCTGTTGCCAGTTACCACTAGGCACTGAGGTACTGAGGGACATCCCAGTGAAGCCAGGTTCCAGGTCTTACCCCTTCATGTCCCCATCTTACAGGAGCAAACCATGGCTGATGACCCTGGCTGATGACCCCTGCAGCATGACTCTTCTTTGTCTGCTGGTTGGGGATCCAAAGTGATCGCTCTGTAGGTGGTGTTAAGGCACACAAACCCTTTGTGCTCCTTGGCAGAGGTGTTCTCTGGCTCAGGGATTTAGTCCAGCACAGCCTAGACTTGGAGATTACATGCAGATTCTGTAAGGGGTTGTTGGCGGTGGGGTGGTGGGCAGGGGAGCCAGCTTTCCTTGTTGCCGGTTTTTCTCTTTGAACCTTTGCTGGCTCAATCTTTGAGTGAGAGATTTGTATTGCTTCTTCCTTTCTGGGCTCATTACTCCCTCTGGAATGGCTTTACATGTCCTTATACCTATTCTCAGGGACCTTGGACTAAAATCAGTTCTTTTACTGGTAGTTTGTGCCATGGTAATGTTGGAGCTATTGTGTTTGGTTCCTGAGCTGAGCACCTTGGACCAGCCCCATCTGTGAAGCTCACTGGGCTTCCTTCTAACATTGGGGGACGCAACTTTCCATGCAGTCTGTGTGGGGCTGAAGTGATGGCAGCTCTTCGTTCTTTAGATGCAGGGAATGCTGTTTTAAGAGCTGAGTTTCCCACTGTGGCTCAGATCTCCAGAAGGTAACAGGGGAGCTTTGGAAGCTGTCACCCTGCAGAGTTGAACTGCACACTGCCTCTGCTGGTTGTGAAGATGCTGGCTGTTTGTCTCCAGTCATAGCCGAGTGTTTTCATTCGGTGTCTAGCGAATGGAGAGATTGACCTTGTTTCTGAGATGGGCCATACGTTCGTTGGTAATTTGAAAAAAGTAGACTTGCTGTGTTGTTTGGCATGGAGGTTGGGTGGTCTGCTGGGAGCTGCCCTGCCCCACTGTTGTTGCACACTGCAGTAGTCCCCTGCAGTAGTCCTCCTCCACTTGACAGCACCTTTCTTGAGGGCAGGAACCTTTGTCTTTGTGGTATCTCAGAGCAGGGTGCCTGGACCCTTTGGGGTGCTCATTAAATGTTAGCTCCAGTGAGTAGATCCCTGCCTGGTGTTGACAGATATTAGTCAGTAACGAAAGCTATTAATTCAGTTTACTATGTTATTCATTTGTTTAATTCCCCCCACATATGGTATCTGCCAAGTTCTGTGCTTTGAAGCTAATATAGCAAAATGAACTGTTTTCAGCTTGCTTTCAAGTACTAACAGAAGAGCTCAAATGCTGTTATTTATTTATTGGTACTGGGGATGGAATCCAGGTGTGCTTTACTACTGAGTCACATCTCCAGCCCTTTTTATATTTTGAGACAGAGTCTTGCTAAGTTGCTTAGGACCTCTCTAAGTTACTAGCCTCAAACGTGTAATCCTCTTGCCTTAGGCTCCCGAGTTGGTGGGCTTACAGGTGTGCACCACCATGCCTGGCTGTAATTTTTAAATTTATGACTGTCTTATATCTTCTTCATCCCTTTTCTCTCATACACACTCCTGATTTTCTCTCAACATTTAATTACCATCCTATTTGGTGGTGGAATCCTTTCCCATCCCCTGATTACCTCCACCTGTATTCCCTCTGTCCTCTACTCTCTTTCCAAGAGCTTCACACAGAGAATTATAAGCACATAATTACCCACCGGTTCCCCTAGACTGAGCAATCCAGGGGTAGGATTCTTATTTGTTTCTGTATTTTTAGTACCCCCTCCTACATCTAGTGCATAATGAGCATTTAATAGTATTTTTAAATATTTATTAATTTTTTTAGTTGTAGTTGTACACAATATCTTTATTTTCATTTATTTTTTTAATGTGGTGCTGAGGATCGAACCGAGGGCCTCGCATGTGCCAGGTGAGTGCTCTACCGCCCAGCCCCAGCCCCAGCCCCAGCCCCAGCCCCAGCCCCAGCCCCAGCCCATTTAATAGTATTTTTATTATTCCCTCCCTCCCTTCTGCTGGGGATTGCACTTGGGGCCCCGGGCATGCTCATCAAGCACTTCACCAGGGAGCTACATCCCCAGCTGTTTTTTTTTTTTTTTTTTTAGTTGTCAATGGACCTTTATTTTATTTATTAATTTGTATGTGATGCTGAGAATGGAACCCAGTGTCTCACACATGCTAGGGAAGTGCTTTACCACTGAGCTTCAACCCCAGCCCCCCAGACTTTTTTTTTTTTATTATTTTCTTGAACATTTACTTTTCTTGAGTCATTTAAATAAAAAACAAGAGCATAGGAAAAAGACTAGTTAAGAAAGGACAGGAAATATCAACTATGACAGATGACTTTGATTTCAAGGGATAGAAAATGACTTGGTATTCTTAGTTGCTTATGTAAATATGTTGACTAACCCTCATAAAAGTCAGCATACCACAGAGGTAAAAAATAAACCTGTCCATCTGTGTGTACACACAGGCACAAGGATTTTCCCAAACATTACTGAGCCTGCGGCCAGCAAGTCTGTGACACACCAAAAGAACAAAACAAAAACCCACAGGAGTCCTGAGCTGAGCTAAGGGTACCATGTGGCATTTGAGTCAATCATGATTCAGCTCTGCTTTGTTGGGAGAGAACGTCAATTAAGTTACGCTATAAAAAGAACTCTCAGAGTGTGATGGCAGTCTCCCTTATTTTTACCTATTCCTTGAGCTGGAACACCACACGGAACTGTTTGGTAAGGTGTTCTGACTCAGTTTCAAAATACAGAAGTGGTCAGCATGAGCCACCTTACATTCAGTTATCCTAAGTGGTCGAAGGAGGCAGGGAAGAGATTGAGCCAAAAAATCAAAATACATAAGGGTAGACTTGACAGCAGGCCCTGAGGAGTTCCAGCCCTTCCATTCTTCCAGGTGTCTGTGGGGGTCACTGAGTTCCAGGGCTTCTCACTGGCCAGGACACTTGGGAGCACACCCTGGAACTGCACCAGGCGAGCCAGGTTCTCCAGTGGCCACCTGCCTGGATGACTTACAGTTCACCGATGGTTTGTGAGTGAGGCGTCCCTTGTGGCAGCTGCCGAGGAGTTTCCTCATGTGGTGCTCAGAGTGTGCCCGCACAGGGACGCCCTTGCTGCCAGTTATGGTGCCAACAGAAATGGCGGGGTGTGCAGTGCATTTGGGAAGTCTCACTAACAAAGATGGCAGTTCTTACAGATTGACCTGTGGATTTGAGGCCATTCAGAATAAAATCTCAGTAAACATTTCCTGGAAACTTACAAGTCATTTTTCTAATTTACACAGGAAACCCTTAAGACTTCTCGAATGAATCCTCGATGATGTGGCTCTGGAGTTCTTCCCCTAGCCCCCTGCAGAGTCTCTCATCTTGCTTTTCCCCTTCCTGCTCAGAAGGAAGTGTGGCTGCGTCAGACATCAATGTGGCTCCCAGAGGCTCTGGAGAGCGGGAGGCGATTCCTCTTTGTCGAGCACCTGCTGTTGGGCTTGAAGTGTTCTAAGTGTGGCTTCACTGCTGCCGTCAGCTCCCTCTCCCCTTACACCCCTCCAGCTTGCATGTGCCTTCATACTGCCGATTGAGTCACCTGTGCAGTTGAGACCTGCAGGTCCTCGTGTATCCGCTTGGCTTTATGGCCGAGGTTCTATGTAGGTGGTTTTAGCATTTGCATAGAGCGCCTTTCACCACCTGACCCCTCTTTCTGGGTGCACCCCTTTGCTGAGCTTGACCTGCCCCTGCCCTACCCACACATTGCCGCACCTCACGTGGACTCTGCTCTGCATCCAGCAGTCCCTGGTCCTCACTTGCTCTGGTGACCCACTCATCCTAGGACTCCTGCTTCCCCAGCCCACATCTTGGTGATCCTACTTCCTGTCACTGTGCCTTTTGTCCTTCCTTCTCCTTCTTACTGTCCACATTCCCTTATAATCCAGCTTAGACCCTGGGTTAGTAATAAAAGCCTTTCCTGTGTGCACCCCGCTCCCTGCCGCCTCTGTACTTCCTTTCTCTCTCCTGCTGAGACTCCAGCCCTGGCTGAATGCTGTGCTGGCACCGGAAGAACTGCGCAGGGCTGGAGAGCAGCGTGCCCGGGCCTCCTCAGCTCCACTGCACAACTAGACTGGCTGGTCTAATTTTTTTTTAATATTTAATTTTTAGTTATAGGTGGACACAATATATTTATTTTATTTTTATGTGGTGCTGAGGAACGAACCCAATGCCTTAGGCATGCTAGGTGAGCGCTCTACCTCTGAGCCACAACCCCAGCCCCTTGCTTCATTTTTAATTAAAACTTATCATTTCTGATTGACACATCATGACTGACCTCACACTGGATGTGATGTGGTGTTTATTTGTGTGTGAGACATGCAGTGATGAAGTTGGTCTTACTGACATGGCCGTCACCTCACCTTCCCTCTCATCTTCTGTGGTGAGACATTTCAGATGTGTTCATGTTGGAACACAGAGTGCATTATTTTTCACTATAGTTACCCTGTTGTGCAGTGGACCTCAAACCTGCTCCCCTGTCTCTCCGAGATTTGTGCCCTTTGGTCAACAGCAGCTCATCCCTATCTTCTCCACACCCCAGTGTCTGGTCACTGTCCCCTTCCCTGAGTTCAGCTTTGCTAATCCTGTTAGCATGGGATCAAGTAGTGGTTATCTTCCTGTGTCTGGCTTAGTTCGCTTAGCAGCACATGCTCAGGTTCATCGTGTGGTTGAGATGACAGGTTTCCCTCACTTTTAAAGTTGAAGATGTGCCAGGTGTCTGTGTCCCCTGTTGGTCCCTCCATCCATCAATGGGCACGTGGCTGCTTGCTTGCCTTGGTTATTGTGGACAGTGCTGCCGTGAACACGGGGGTGCCAGTGCAGAAGTGGAGCCCTGGAGCACAAGGCAGTTGCTGTCGTTACTTTTCGAGGAGCCTCTGTAGCTCTTCCACATGGCCGTGCTGTCATTCCCTCCCACTCACCAAGCTCCCTTTTCTCTGCAACCCCTCATGAGCACCTCAAATTTAACATTCCCCAAACCAAACTCCTGATCCTTTCATCCCCCAAATATCTCCTGGTGGTCTTTTCATTTCCTGTTCCCTAAACATCAAATACATCTTTGCATTTGTCATTTAGGACACGGTTTTGGAATCACCTTTGCCCACCCTTTCTCACATACCCCTCATAACATTTATCATCAAATTGTGTTGGCTGTGTCTTGAGAATCTGGTCTCCGCTATCACATCTGGTGCTCAGTGTCCTGCTGTCTTCCCGTTCAGCTTTTGTGCTCAGTGCTTCAGAGAGCAGCCAGAGGGGTCCTTGGAACACACGCCAGGTGTTGCACCCGTTGGCCCAGAGCCTCCGTGACCTCACATCAGGTGAGCCACTGTTCTGCCAGTGCCTGTGTGCTGTGGCCTCTTCCTGAGCCCTTGTTGCTTGGTACTTTACTGGCAGATGTGCCTTTCCCCCACCAAGCTCTTCTCCGATGAAGGTGGGTGGGTGACTCCCTTGCCTTCTCTGTTGTGTGCTCAGATGGCACCTGTGAAGTTGGAGTCTCTCTGCCTGAGATATGATGACATTCTCTGCCTATATTCTTCAGAGTGTGATGGTTCTTCCTTCTGTGTGCTCCTGGCCACTCTCGGAGCTACCTCTAGGTCTGTGTGAGCTCCCACAGTGCCCTGGTGGAGCAGGCCACCCTCCTGTATGCCCTGCTGCTAGCGCACACTTCTGTTCTGCCGTCGCTTTGGTCCAGCTGCTCAGGCCTGCCTCTGTGTCCCCTTGACCTTTCCTAGCTTCTCTCATTTAATGCGCTGCATCAGAGCTTCCGGTTGCTCTGATGAGAAGTGGATTTAAAATGTGGTGAGCACAATGGGAGGGGGAAGCATGTGATTTTGGGGTCAGGAGAGGACTGGTGTGTTTGGAACCTATTCAAACGGGTTTCCAGACTGTGGCCAGATCTGGCCCACAACCTGTTTTATTGTGGCCCATGAGTTAAGAATGGTTTCTACATTTTTAAGTGGTAGGGGAAAAATAAAATTTCATGACACATGAAAATTATATGAACTTTAAATTTTGGCACCCACAGGAGTTTTATTAGAGCCCAGCCATGCTCTTTTGTTTAGGTGTTGCTGTGGCTGCTTTGGGCCTTAAGGGCAGGACGAAGAAATTGTGGCTGAGGCCTTCTGGCCAGCAAAGCCGAAAATACTTACTGTGGAGGCCCTTTACAGGAAAAATTTGCGACCCCGAACAGCAGATTGGCCTGGGCTGTCAGGGACAGCCTCAAAGCCCTGCGCTGACGAGGAAGGAGAGGTGGGAGGAGGGCTGGGGTTCTCCATGCTTGCCCTCGGCTGTTTGTGGCAGGAGATGGAAATGTTTTTATTTTCTGCTTTTGATCAATCTAGCCTGGTGAAATCAGCAAGCAACGTTTATGGTTTTAAATAACAACCAGAGAGTGTTATTTTAATCTCTGAACTTGTGTGCGTTTGAATCATTTTTCTCAGTGACAGTGGTTAAACTACTTTTAACCACATATGCCAGCTTTTACCGAACTAGAAGGTATTAGAATAAATCTTTTAACAAGTGCAAGCGACTAGTCTTGCAGCGTTACAATGACCTGCACTTAGCTTGCTTTCCCGCAGGAGGTCCCGCCTGCCGCAGTGGGCTGCAATGCTCGTGCACACGGCGGGGCGGGAGGCCTGGCCAGCCTGTGGCAGGTAATCACAGGTGGTTTCCTTCAGTGTTATTCAAATGGGACTTGCCAGGATAAAACCTGCAGATCTGTTCAAACTTGAAGGAAATGAAATTCTACCTTTTGTGTAATTGAAAGGATTTTTTTGCTCTGTAATGTAACATTTCATTTCTTAGCTGTCTTCAGGGTGTGCATTCCTATCTAACAGGAATGTCTAAGGGTTGAATTTTAATTGTTCTCCCAAGTACTTTCTGTCTTCTGTGACTAAAAGCTAAGCTTTTAAAAGTCTTTGTGAATATTTTTTGTTTGGTTAAAGCAGAAACGAGGATTTTTAAAAAAAAATTTTTAATAGTTGTAGACGGACAGCATCCCTTTATTTAATTAATTAAATTTTTAATGTAGTGCTGAGGATCAAACCCAGTGCCTCACACACGCTAGGCGAGCGCTCTGCCACTGAGCCCCAGCCCCAGCCTGAGAGTTGTTTTTAATCAATAAAATTTGCTCTATGGGAGCGGCTGACCTTTCCCAGCTGTCCTTGGTCAACCATGTGTCCAGCTGTTCTGCCCTGGGCTGAGCATGGGCTTTGCGGACTGCCTCGAGGTTTGTATCTGCAGTGCCACACGGTTCCTTCAAGGCTGTGGAGGTGAATAATACTGGTGGAGTTCCGTGCTGTCCTTCAGTAGGACTTTGTCCTCATCTGGTGGAGTTGTCTGTGTTAGGTTGTGTAAAATACAGTGAGTAGAATCTGGAGCTGTTCGTTCACACCTCTAGAGGAAAGGTTTTTTTTTCCCCTCCTACCTTTTACAGAGGGAAACAGGCATCTAAGATGTTCTCTGCCCTCAAGAAATGAAAAATACAGTTAATAAGGTTGTGACCCCTCCGTTTAAGCTTATCCATCATAGCACTTACTGGGGAGGAGAAATTTGATGACATCTACATGTATCCACATCTTAAAACGCAGCCAGTTTTCAAGGTTCTATTTTGAACCTGGGCCCTTGGTTCTAGGCAAGTGTTCCACCTGAGTTGTACCCAGCGACATGTGGACGATCTCTCAGAGGGAAGGGAAGAGTGGTCTTGAGGACTCCTCAGATGCTGCCTCAGAGGGCTCAGTTCATGCCTGGCACCGTGCCTGGTACCTGCCACTCTGCTTCTGCCAGGTCTCCTCGCTGTTTAAACCTGACTTGAACAAACTCCGTCAGTAGAGGCTAGTTTTGGGCCCCAGAGACTCAGTGGTGACATCTCCAGCCCTTTTTACTTTGAGACAGGGTCTCACTAAGTTGCTTAGGGCCTTACTAAGTTATTGAGGCTGGCCTCAAAATTGCAATCCTCCTGTCTTAGGCTCCCAAGCCACTGGAATTACAGGTGTGTGCCACCATGCCTGGTCCCTTTTTCAAATTTTATTTTGACACAGGATCCTGCTGAGTTGCCCAAGCTGGCCTTGAACTTGTGGCCCTCCTGCCTCAGCCTACCGAGTTGCTGGGATCATAAATGTGTGACCCTGCACCTGGCTCAAAAAGTTTTTTTTTTTTTTTAAGGAGATGCAGGATTCTCTCAGGCAGAGAATTGGTGTGACCTGCACTTAGAGAGAATGGGCTAGACTGGGGGAGATTCAAGTGAATGACTTATGTGTTTCTAGTTATTGACTTTTTTGGGTACCAGGGATTGAATGCAGTGATGATTAACCACTGAGCCACATCACATCCCTTTCTATTTTTGAGACAGGCTCTTGCTAAGTTGCTTAGGAATCTCACTAAGTTGCTGATGCTGGCTTCAAACTTGAGACTCTCTTGCCTCAGCCTTCTGAGTTGCTGGGATTACAGGCATGTACCACTGCATCTGGCTCCAATTTTTAACTGGTTATACTCTGCTCTGCCTCTTTCCGAGAACAAATTTGAGATGTCTTAAAAAATAAAAAGCATTACAAAAAGATAAGGGAGTGGCTGGGGATGTAGTTCAGGGGTAGATCACTTGCTTAGAGTGTGGGAGGCCCTGGGTTCCATCCTCAGCTCTGTGGGGAAGGGCTCTGGGGGAGGTAAAGGCCAGACAGAAAAAGTAAGGATTCTCATTATTGAAGTGGGACATAGATTTGAACCCAGACTTATCAAAGGCCCAGAGAGAGTCAGCTGATTTCTGTAGCCTGTTAAGACAAATGTCGCATGTGGTGTCCAAGAATTCTTAGGGCTTTAGCTCACAGTGAGGTGCTACTCCTGGCCCTGGAAAGGAAGGGGGCATCTGTAGAGTACCCTCTGTGGCCAGAACCACACAGCGCCCCTAGTTCAGAGTTACTGTGTGGCTTCCTCATGGTCCGGCTTAGCACAAGGAAGGATGTGGGGTCAGTCCTGTGAGTCCACAGTGAGAACAAGGAGAATGTGTTTGAGGTCACTAGCGGAGTTTCTTCAGTTGTCCAGCGTGGCAGTTTTTCTTACATTAAAACAGGTTGCTGCTCTTTTATGTGAGTTATAGAATGTGGAAATTGGCTTGCATTTAGGTGCCAAATTGAACACAAAAAATTCTTAGCTTTAGTGCTCTGGAATGAGAGCCAGCGCAGGCAGTGCTCTGGAGCCAAGTGCCCAGAGTGGCACCACAAGGCCCTCTCTCTCCCTGAGTGGGAGAGCTGGCGCATTTCGTCCCCCCTTGCCCCATCTGGTCAAGCATAGAAAAGTGACGTGTGTATGTTGCTGGCTTCCCTTATACCTGGGGGGTGAGTAGTTCTCATCATTAACTCAGGTGCACGTTGGGTGATGGCAGATGTGTAAGTACCGACAGTCATCTGCACTGGATCTAGGCTGTCATGTAGGGTGGAAATTCTGGGGTCAGCGTGCTTCTAATTGTAGCTCTGCCATCACTGGCTGAGGGATGTGGGTCAGTGACTCCCCCTTTCTGCCTATAAAATGGAGTATTGGCCTGAGAAGTTACTTCAAGGATGAGGGGAGCCTGCACACTGTGTAGTCTTGACTTGTGTTGTGACTACGGGGCTGGGGCAGGCAGGTCCAGCTTAACTCCCCATGAAGGCGTGAAGCAGTTTTCTGACCAGATGTTTGGAAGTCAATCTTTTTTTTCGCGTTTGTAATAATTTTATCCTCTTCCAGAGAAACAGCACCCAGGACCATCTTCCAAAGAGTGTTGGACATCTTAAAGAAGTCATCTCATGCTGTGGAGCTGGCCTGCAGGGACCCATCCCAGGTGGAGCATCTGGCTTCCAGTCTGCAGCTGATAACTGAGTGCTTCAGGTGTCTCCGGAACGCTTGTGTGGAGTGTGCTGCGAACCAGAATGCAATCAGGTGGCGTTCCCTGTGATGCTTGCAGCTTCTGCCATGCTGGTGTTTGACCTTGTAGTTCCCCCAGGGTGTTTTGGGGTTGTCCCTCCTTTACGCTGGGAAGCATTCCTCTTCACTTCCTTCCCAGACAAGCTCAGGCCAGTGCACGAGATTGCAGCATGGAACAGTGCAGACACTAGGGCCACCCATCTTTCCTGTTTATCTTAATTTTTTCCATCTTTTTAAGTTGTACATGATTTTGGGGTTGAGTGTGACATATTTGTTGCATACACAATGTAATAATATAATCGTGCACACGATGTAAGAATATAATTTGCTGGTATTGTTTTCCAGTGTTTCCCTTTCCCTCGCCTCCTCCCTTCCCCTTGCCTCCTCCCTTCCCCAGTTCTTTCTTCTATCCTGCTGTCCTATTTATATTTATAACACATTTTGAGATTTTTTATTTCTGCTCATAACAGTGATTGAACTTCATTTTGATTCTTTATTTCTAGATTCTGCCTCCTGAGTTCATGTGCAGTTCTTGACCTTACTTTTCTTAGTTGTAAATGTCTCATTTGCTTTTACTGATTTAATTAGTTACCCTGTGTTTACTTTGAACAAGAAGCCTCTTTTGTAAATTTCTAAGATCTTTCCTTGAATATAAATGTTCCAAGCTCTACTTCCATCCATGTTACAATGTATAGATTTTAGTAAGTTCTTTTCTCTATTATGCCCTCCTAGAGCTGAACTTCTGTCTTCTTTGATTTTTTGGAATCTGCTGTATTTTGTGGGTATTGGGGATTGCACTCGGGGTGCTCTACCACTGAACTACATCCCTAGCCCTTTTTATTTTTTATTTTGAGAAAGGTCTCACTAAGTTGCTGAGGCTGGCCTTGAACTTGTTTTTTTTTTTTTTTTTTTTTTTTTTTAAGAGAGAATTTTTAAATATTTATTTATTTATTTTTGTTTTTTTTTTTTTGGCGGACACAACATCTTTGTTGGTATGTGGTGCTGAGGATCGAACCCGGGCCGCACGCATGCCAGGCGAGTGCGCTACCGCTTGAGCCACATCCCCAGCCCGGCCTTGAACTTGTGATCTTCTTGTTTCAGCCTCTGGGATTACAGGCATGTGCCACTATGCCCCCTTAGGAATCTGCTTTTTATTAAAAAGTTTTATTTGAAGTGAATTCCGAAGCCACAAGCAGGATATTCATGTTTCTTTCCTGGACTTGCATGTAGACAAAGCCTTCAGGCTTCCCTGTCACTGATATGATGGGTGAAGTGGGGCTAGTCCAGAAGCCACTTGAGGGACTCCCCTTGTTGCTTAGACAGTCTTATACCTGAGGCTTTAATATGATTAAGGTTATGCAAGATCAAAGGAGGCAAGAAAGGGCCAAAGTTGTTTAACTTCAATACTAAACTCAAACTGCCATCTATTTGCAGAAAAATAGAAACAATAGTCTTGCTAACAATAGTTAATATTTAAGAATATAACTAGCTATGGGGCTGGGGATGTGGCTCAAGTGGTAGTGCGCTCGCCTGGCATGCACAGGGCACTGGTTTCGATCCTCAGCACCACATAAAAATAAAATAAAGATGTTGTGTCCACTGGAAACTAAAAAAAATAAATATTAAAAAAAATTCTCTCTCTCTCTTTAAAAAAAAAAAAAAAAAGAATATAACTAGCTATGTGCTAGAAGCATCCAGCCAGAAGGCTTGTTTCTTTGGTTTCTTTCCAGGTGGGGAAGTACTCTAATGTGTGTGTGGTGGCAGCTTAGAGCAGAGACTGTGACTGCAGACTTGTCCTGGTGGGGAAGAAACTAAGCCCTAGCACCTGGCTTTGTCTCAGGTCTTTATTTGCAGTACCTTGTTTAATCTATAGATCAACCAAAGAAACAGCATGCTGTTATCTCCCCATTTTTATAAGAAGAAACTGTGCTTCAGAGAGGTAAAATAACTTGTTCTAAAGTCACTCATTGAATCAATGGCATGTGACCCTAAAGCTCTCAGTTG
The DNA here is from genome assembly GCF_045843805.1 of Urocitellus parryii. Lineage (NCBI taxonomy): Eukaryota > Metazoa > Chordata > Mammalia > Rodentia > Sciuridae > Urocitellus > Urocitellus parryii. Next base: position 4,198,433 of record NC_135535.1, on the reverse strand, counting down.
AAAGCAGGGGCTATGCCCTTCTGAGGCTTGCATATTGGCCCTGTTGCCTGTGACAGCTGTTTGCCTTATGTGGCCACATAGCCTTGGACATGGGATGAAGCCATCCAGAGTGTCTGTTTTCTTCCGGGTAAACAGCAAATGCTGTCTTCCTGTGGGCTGGGTGAGAGGGCTATGAGATTACCTGGCCTGCAGATGCCTGTGCAGGCGCAACTGCCAGTGTTCCTGTTTCTGCCCATGTTTAAGATAATGCTACTTTAAAAAAAAAAACAATTAGTTTTACTTTTTGAGTTATACATTCAAACTGTACAAATTGAAATATTTTAAAAAGTATATGTTTTATGGCACACAATTATCAGTAGTTTGTTAGCACGGCTGTCAAGGTGGATGTAGGGTAGTGAGGCAGGCAGCAAACCAAAGAGAGGGTTGGAAGGGAGTCAGTTTTCTGCCTCAGAGCTTCTAGGGTTGTATTACTACTGTTGATTTTCACAGGGAATTTCCAGCTCATTTAGGCCTTTATCTCCCAGAAAACAATTTTGAGTCAGAAACAGAACAGAAATTCCAGTGAGGACTTTGCTGCCACCTTTAACTAAAACTAACCTATAAGAACCAATCAATACTCAGGTTGTAATCTATGGTATTTTTCTGGAATTTTATTTTACATTTTTAATTAAAGGTTAATTGAAAGATGGGGCTAGAATGTGGCTCAGTGGTAAGGAACTTGCCTAGTACGTGCCAGGCCCTGGGTTCCATCTCCAGCACTGCTAGGAGGCTTGGGCAGGATTAATGAAAGGTGTAATACTGCGTAGGCCTGCAGGCCTCGGTTGTGTGGTATGGAATGGAACATAATACAGCGAAGAAACAGTTTAAGGCTGTGCAACTTCCAGAAGTGCTTGAAGAAGACTGTTTAAAGCTGTGACATGTAGTCAATAGCACCCCTGCTGCTGAGGCCCCTGTGCCACTTCTGTAAAGGGTGGGAATGTGAGGCTGTGGGATCTGTCAGTGTCTCAGCTCTGCCCTCTTGAAGCCCGAAAGCAGCCACAGATAGTATGTGAATGGATGAGCATGGCTGTTTTCCAACGAAGCTTCGTTTCTGAATATTGAAATTTGAATTTCATAGAATTATTATGTCATGAAATTGCATTCGTTTGAATGTTGGCCATAGAGGCTGGCAGCAGGCCCACAGCCTTGTGTTCTTTATGTAGAAGTGAAGCAGGAGGAAGGTGCTGAGCTGCCTCCCCATGGTCATCTGCCAAGGTGAAGAGGCAGGGAGCAGTGGCTCTGACCTCTTGTTGCAGGGTGACACCTGCTAGCCACATGTACAGGGATCCTGAACATCCGAAAATCCCTTTCATTAACCTGGGGCTTCACACAGTGTCTGGACTTGGATCTGTATAGGTCAGGATCCTTCTCTGATCATGTTTGGGAGCTGTACTATTTTCCTGTTCCTATTGTGACAGATCACCACCAAGTTAGGGCTTGAAGCAGAAGGGTTTTTTTTTTTTTGTTGTTGTTTGTTTGTTTTTTATACTTTATTTTGTAGTTGTAAACGGACAGAATGCCTTTATTTGTTTGTTTTTATGTGGTGCTGAGGCTTGAACCCAGTGCCTCATGCATGCTAGGCAAGGCTCTGCCACTGAGCTACAGCCCCGGCCTGAAGCAACAGAGTTTTTATTGCATAGCTCTGGGGCTTGCAGGTCCAAGAACAGTCTCACTGGCCTGAAGTCAGTGTCTGCAGGGCTACTTTTCTGGAGGCTCTAGGGAGAGTTTGTTTTCCTGTCTGCGGTGCTTCTAGAGCCGCTTGCTCTGCTGGGCACAGGGCTCCATTTTCTATCAGCAGTGTAGCATCTGACAGTCTTTGTTTCTGACTGTGACCCTCCTGTATCACCCTCACAAGGCTATTACTATTAGAGGCCTGCCGAGATCTCTCAGATAATCTGTCTCAAAACTATGAATCTGATCATGTCTAATCAGTCTCTTGTGGTGTTTTCTGACACCAGCCAATTCTGATTCTCTACCACTGGGTTTTCCACAACTGAATTCTGTTGTGACACTGTCTGTTGGGAAGTCAGAGGTGTTGGATCCCACAACTTAAAGGCTCAAGTACTCTCTCTTCAGGAGCCAGCTAGAAATGGAATGCCCAGGCTTCCAGGTTTCTGCATAACTGACTCACAGTTGGGGTTCCTGTGACTCCCCTCAGGACTACAGAACTCCAGGAAGGTGTCACTCACTGTGGCTGGTTTATTATGAAGGTCACTTCAGGAACAGTGAGGGGAAGGTGTGTGGGGCAGATAAACAGCTGGTGCCAGTTTCCCCGCCTCTGTCCCTGATGCCTCTCCTGGCAGTTTGATGTGTTCGCCAACTTGGAAGCTTTCCAAACCTCATTGTTGAGGGATTTTTGTGAGGTTTCAGGACGCAGACATGATTAATTAAGCCATTGGCCATTAGTGTAGATTCCATCTTGGTCACTCTCCCTCGCTCTGAGGCCAGAAGTGGGCTGGAGTTTCTACCCCTTTATCACTTGGCCAGTTCTTTTCTCTAGCCACCATCCTGAAGCTCTCAACAACAGATGCTGCTGTCATTCAGCAAGTTCTAAGGGTTCTAGGAACTCTGTGCAAGGAACCCAAGACAAAGAACCAAGGCTGGGTCTCTATTACCACCTCTCTCGCCATATGGTGATGTTCACAGGTCCTGGGTTTAGGATATGAGCATCTTGGGAGGATCATCCTTTTACCTGCTTTGGCCTTTTGGCCCTTGAACATTTACCTCTGTCATTCATATAGAATATATTTGTCCCATCTCAAGGTTCCCCCAATTTTTGACCTATTATAAGCAACAACTCATGTTCAGAATGTCCCTGCGTCTCAGCTGAAAAGTCCCAAATCTAGGCATCTAAATTGTGTAACTTATAAGACTTGAGTGTGTACTTTTCTGGGCAGATCCTCTTCATCTATGACCTGAAACTGGACACTGAGTATCTGCTTGCCAGGGCAGGCATGAGGTGACAGTTGAACAGGCACGGTGGCTGTCTGCACCGTGGGCTTTCTGTCATGCTCCCCAGGGCTCCTCTGCCTCTGCCCATTGCCAGATCCGAAAGTGTTGAGGGCCACAGCCGAGTTGGGATGACTCATGGCATTTTTGCCAGAAGTAGTGGTTGAGAGGTGATGCCAGCGAGCCATTAAATGATGACTTTTGAGTTCTTGCGGAGTTCCCGTTGAGTTCTGGTTGAGCTCTCGCGGGGATTCCTGAAGAGTTTGAGGTGGTTAGGGAAGTGCCTGAGGAGGGATTTCCGGTGTGTGGTTCCTGGAGGAGCTGCATGGCGTTCAGGAGAGTTCCCGGGGAGCGTGTGTGGAGTGTGCTGGTGGAGTTCAGAAATAAAGTTTGTTCCTGCTTGAGTGGCTCGTGATCTGTGCCCAGCCAGACTGCAACACCAAAGCACCTGGCACATTTTACGAATCTGTTACAGCAGCACCCTCTTCTGCTACCCATCTCTCTATGAGTTCCTTTTGCTGATGTGACAGATTTCCAGAAACTTAGTGCTTTCAAACACCATACCTTTCTTATTGGAAACTGAGAAGTTTAGAAGTGGTTCTGAAGGGCTGTGTTTCTTCTCTCTAAGGACAGCTGGCTTCCTTGCCTGCCCAGCTCCTAGAGGCTACTGCACATACCCCCATGTGTTCCTCTTGTAAGAATCCCTGTGTTTACTGGGCCCCCATGTAATCCAGGACAATTTTCTCATTTTAAGATTCTTAAAGTTCCCTTTGCCATGTAAGACAGCATATTCATGGACTTGGTGGACTATGGGTGCTGTTGCCCTGCACACGATGGGAAGTGTTAGTTGGTAGTTTTAGCATTATGCATCAGGTCATCATTTGAAATGCAGTTTTAGGAAAGCGTATATGTCTAACTTTGTCTTTTTAAATTCCGATACAGAAACCTGGATACGATTGGTGTGGCTGTTGATTTGGTTCTTCTGTTCCGTGAACTACGAGTGGAACCGGACTCCCTCTTGACAGGTAAACCACAGTATAATTCACGGATTATTTATATCTTGGAAAAGGATTTAAACCAAGACTCTTGAGTAGTGCATCATTCATTGAAGCACGTGTTGTGTATTTTGAGAGACGGGGAAACAATGAATTATTAAAGAGTTAGCATAAATGAAAGTTTCAGTGACTCCCTTCCTCCCTGATGTGGGCTGAACGATCTCTCCCTGTTGATGCTGAAATCTCTTAATCTGTTCAGGCAGCTGTAGTAAAGTCGTTAGCCTGGACTAACTAACAAACTATAGAAGTTTAGCACTCACAGTTCTGGGGACCAGCACATTTGGTGTCATGAGGGCTGCCTTCTGCTTCCAGATGGTGCTGTCTTGCATCATCTTCACATGATGGAAGGACAAAAGGGCACATTGGCTTCTTCTGACCCTGACCAGCCACCTGCCCAGGCCCCAGCCTCTTATCAGCAACACATGGGGATTTGAGTTAAACGCAGACATTTTTGAAGGACACAAAGTAAGTGAGGACATTTGACTCGTAAGAGAGGGTTAGGACACATACACACACAGAGGCAAGAGCACATGGGGACACAGGGGGAGAGGGTCATCTAGTGCTAGGAGAGGTCTCAGGAGTCAGCCTTGCTGCGACCTTCCCTTTGGACTTCTAGCTCCAGAAGTGTAGAACATGAATTGTTTTTTTTTTTTTTTTTTTTTTTTTTTTAGATATTTACTTTTTTAGTTTTTTTTAGGTGGACACAATATCTTTATTTTTATGTGGTGCTGAGGATCGAACCCAGTGCCTCACGCATGCCAGGCGAGTGTGCTACCACTTGAGCCACATCCTCAGCCCCTGCACTGTTTTTTTGATGTTTATGTATATGATAGGTCCTCTTCTAGGTTTTGGGTGTGATTCCAACAGTGACCAAAACAGACAAAAATCTTTGCCCTAGGGCTCACATTCCAGTGGGAGCCAGATATAAAATCTGTTAATTAAGCCAAATACGTGGTGTGACAGAAAGGGAAGCTGGCTGTGGTCCTTAAGGGCTTTGACAAGGGATTAAGAGCAGCCAGCTGCTTAGCTGGAAGGCTGAGAGGTTCTCAGGCTGTTTTGAGTGGTTTTGGTCTGCGTATTCCTAGCATCAATACTTCTCCTTTGAACAAGAGTTATTATCTCGACGAAATATTAAAAGCCTCTAGACTTTCAAATACAGTCTTGTCTAAAGAATTGAGATACTACATGGGCAAAGGATTCTCAAGAAATTGATAGGATGTCCCATTGAGTTATAAGTTGTTTTTAAGTTGTTCTACATTTAAATGTGTTTTTGTGGCTCCATTTCATACTAAAATGGAAGTGTCAGTACTTAATTGGGGATTAGAAATCTACAGTGAAGCCGGTGTTGTGGCTATTCAGTAGGAAGCTCAGGGTGTGCACTGCGCTGCGTTCCCTGACAGCTGGCAGGTCCTGAGGTGGTGGGCAAAATGCCTCTGGCAGAGCAGAGGTGCTGTGGGTTTTCTTTTAGTGGTGTGTTCCTGATAGAGCAGCAGGGCCTGAGGCCACCCAGATGCTGTGGGTAGCCAGCTCCTGGGGCCCAGCCCAGCCCTGACCCTGGGTCCTGGGCCCTGGCCCACGAAGGAGCAGCTCCCCTGGGAGTAACCCCTGGCTCCTGGCCTCACTCCCACCCTGGCACCCGTGCTGTGCCCTCTCACCAGCAGGGCCTGTGCAGGCTCCTGCTTTCTTCTTACATAACCTTCCTTGACTCCACCTTCCCCTCGCCCCTCATTCTCACTTTTTCTGTGTTATCCAAAATTCCTATGAAAGGTTATGTAGTTTTTATCATACTTGATGACTGGTTCTTTCTCCCTTTATTCATAGTACTGCTTTCCCTGAAGCAAGCAGGTTTCCTAAGAACACATGCCTAAGCCTGCTTTTGAGATCCAGTTTGTTGTGGAGGAATTAATTGCTTGGCTGGTAATGAAAGAGTAGATCCTTACAGACCCGTTTTCTGTTAGCTATTTCAAGATCTGTTCACAATTTCAATGGATAGTTGCAGTCTTATTTGTATAATTATTTTTTATTAGTGTGAGGCTCATATGACAAAATGCTCTCTTAGTGGGAGCAGTGTAGTGGCATTTAGGGTGTTCACAGCATCGTGCATCTCCACCTCTGCTCAGAGCAGCCTGTTTCCAGGAAGCGCTTCCTCTGGATTTCCCTCCTGTCACCCCTACATTCTGCTTCCTCTATGGACTCAGCCCATTCTGGATTTTTTTTCTGCAGTACTGGGATTGAACTCAGAATTACAGATTGAACTGCAGAACTGGGATTGGATGTGCTCTATCTCTGAGCTACATCCCCTGTCCTTTTACTTTTTATTTTGAGGTAGGGTCCCACTGAGTTGCCTAGGCTGGCCCTGAACTTGGGATTCTCCTGCCCCAGCTTCTGGCATAGCTGGGACTGTAGGCATGTGTCATTGCCGCCAGCATTCTGGGTGTGTTATATAAGTGGAACGAGAATTAGGTGGCCTTTTGTATCTGGCTACTTTTCCTTATCATGATGTTTTTGGGGTTCATCCATGCTGTTTCTGTTCTGGCTGAATGCCATTCTGTTGTGTGATTATGTCACATTTTGTTTATCCACTGGTCGGTTGGTAGACATTTGGCTGGTGTAGATAATGCTCTTGAGTGTACGTGGATTGGTTTGAGGGCCTGAATTCCATTCCTCTGGGTCTGTACCTAAGATTGGAATTTCTGGGTCATGTGGTCACTCTATGCTTAACATTTGGAGGTCCCTTTGAATTTTTCCACAGCTGGTGGGCTGCTGTGCTTTCACCAGTAGGTCTGAGTGTCCAGTTTTTGCACACCTGTGCTGGGTACTTTCTTTTTTTGGATTATAATCATCCCGATGGGTGTGAAGTAATGGCCCTTCATTGTGATTTTTATTGCCCAAATGACCAGTGATGCTGAACATATTCTCAGGTGCTTATTGACCATTTATGAATCGTCTTTGGAAAAAGTCTGTTTGTCCTTTGCTTGCTTTTTTTTTTTTTTTTAAATATGTTTTTTAGCTGCAGCTGGCCACTGGCCACAATACCTTTATTTCACTTATTTATTTTTATGTGGTGCTGAGAATTGAACCTGGGGTCTCGCACATGTGAGGTGAGCACTCTACCACTGAGCCACAACCCCAGTCCCCTTTGCCTACTTTTTAATTGCACTGCTGTTACACTGTTGAGTTGTAAGAGTTATTTACATGTCGTGGAGACCAGGGATTGCTGACTCTGTAGATCCATTTGTGGAGATTTGCCATCTCAACAATACTGCGTCTTCTAGTCCGTGAGGGTGGAACATTTTCCATTTATTTAATTGTTTAATTTTTCATGTGTATCAGTTTTAAATAGCTGACTCGTGTTCAGTGGCAGATTTGGAGAGAGATTACAAGGCAAGAGAGAAAATGAAAACTAAATAAAATTTCTGGTCACCTTCTTGGAAAAGCCGTGAAATCACCAATTTTTGTTTGGAATTCAACAGTGAAATTTGGATTCAGTAGGAAACTGAATTTTTTATAGTGTGCTAGTTCAAATCTAAAAGGATCTTGTTAAAAGAATTCTGGTTTCTATAAAGTACCTGTACTATCTTTTGATTCTTTCTCTGTGAGAACTTCATTTTAGGGAGATTTTTAGCAGGGTAACTGTGCCAGTTTTTTGTTACCACTCTTGAGGTAAGAACTGTAATTATATTGTCAAAATAATATTTAGAGTATTATTTTCAAGCAGTAATTACAGTGATGTGACAAATATATTATGCTCATAAAATTTTATGTAAACACAAACATGAGTTATTTTAATTGAGTTATTGATGTTGTTTTTGGCTTTTATTCTTTTCTAATCTGTAAAAATAATGTTGGGACTTTGTAACAATTGCAGTATTTTTACATAAAGATCAGTTGATAAGGTATTTGGTAAAAGCATCCTTGTCTGGAGTTTTCTTTCCTTGTGTCTAGGATATCTTTAAGCCTTTTCCCATCCAGAACTGGATTCTGATGTGGAGACCAATTTTATTTTCCTGGTGAACCATTGGGTCAGCTGGCTTTGAGACTAGCTTGTGCTTTTGGCCTTTTTTGCATGGTAAACTTTTGTATTTGTATAACATTCAGTAGAGGGGCCAGGGAGGCCACTCCATGGTAGAGCTTGCCTGGCATGTGTGAGGCCCGGGGTTCATCCCCAGTACCGCAAGAAAATAAAAAATGAAAAAGATTCAGTAGAAATGCAGGTCGTGTCTTCTAAGATTATGACTTCCCTGAAAAAGGCTAGTGTTTTCTGTTATAAACATTTCATATATGTTCAGTGCAGAGCATTATCTTCACTGTTGTTATTTTTCAGTACTGGGAGTTGAGCCAAGGGTTTTGTGCATTTTAGGCCAGCAGTGTACTTCTGAGCTACATCCCCAGCCCTATTACAGGTTAATTTTTAACAACTCAGAAGGTGGAGAGAAGAAAACTAATCATCACTCATGTGCAGACTGTGAGAAGCTAGCTCTTGGGTTTCTGTGTGTGTGTGTGTGTGTGTGTGTGTGTGTGTGTGTGTGTGAGTGAGTCACACGGGCGCGCGCGCATGTGTGTGCATGTGCTTGCAGTCTTGTGCCAGCTTCTTGACTTCACACTATAATACCCACCTAATTCAGTTTTGGGGTTATTGGTGCATTGTTTTCTGTGTGTACTTTTTAACCTTCCGTGGTCTGGTTTTTGGCCTGGATTCTGCAGCCCTGTGAACAGCCAGCTGTGGAGCTGCAGTAAGGGCACAGTGTGGCACCTCTGCCCTGAAGTCCTCAGGGATTACTTGACCTGAAGCCAGCCATGGTAGGAAGTGGTGGGCAGGACTTGCCTTGGGCTGGATCAGCAGGCCAGCCCTGTCCTCAGCAGGGCTGAAATGTTTTCCTGCTGGGAATTCCTTTAGTCAGGCAACTCTTCATGTGCACTTGAGCTCTCCTGTTGCTGCTTGCCTTCCCTGACAGCTGGACTCCTGCCCTGACTTGGGGAGGAGACCGATTGCTCCTGTTTTTGCCAATCCCATTCTGCTGCTCACCAGGTTGATGACCTTGAGCTGGTCACTTACCTTTCTGCGCATTGGTTCCTGGCTGAGAAATGGGGATATGATTTGTGTGTACCTCATGAGGTGTGGGTTGGGTGAGCAGGACAGCAGCGTGCAGTGTCAGTGTTGGTCAGCATCCCAAGGTCCTGGGTGACAACTCCATCATACTCGCCGGGTTCCTGGGATTCCTCAGGGATGCCTCTGTCTCCCTCTGCTGTCCTGGCCCTGGTGTGAACCCCATTAGAAGTAGCCAGCAGGCAGTGGCGCTAGGCTCTAGCCCTCTTGGCAGTTAGGATGTGGTGCTTGGGAAGGCTATGTCCCGAGGAAAGGGCTGGGGCAGTGGGATTGAGAAACACTTTCAGCAAGCATTTCCCTGATTGGCCTCACTATGCTCTGCTCCTCAGAGCGTTGGAGGGTCAGGACTTCTACTGCTGTAGCCCTGCAGGCTGGCTTAGGTCCCTCTGAGCCTGTGCCTTCCTTCCTCCTGGGAAATGGGGCATCCTCTGCTTTTATAGGAAAGGGAGGTGAAAAGGTGAGGAGCTTTTGGAAGGTGTCTGTGTCTCCTTAGTGACTGCTGAAGTATTGCCAGGACTGCTGGCTGTCCCCTCTCAGCACCCTGCATGCCCTGTGACACCATGTGCTGCTGAGGCTGGGCTCCACTGACCCCCCTCCTTGGCTGACTGTTAGCTTCAGATGACAAAGGAGCCTGTGGAGGTGGACCTGACAGGCCAGGTGGCTCTTCCTAGTGAGGCCCTAAGTGCCCCTGCTCCACTTGCCGGTTTCCTGTGTGAGCCCCTCTGGAGAAGGCCCTTCCTCCGCAGGCCTGGCCTGCAGCCCTGCAGGGCCCTGGAGCTCTGGGCTTATACACCCTGCCCTCCCTCGTTCCTCCAGTTCTGAGGCTGGAGGCTGTTTTGTGCAGCCTGCCTCTATTACCCCAGAGCTGCTCTTTCTGGTCGATTCATTGCATTAAATTTTCTTTGTTAAAATAACCAGTTTGGTTTCTGTCACCTGACTGGGTTCTGACTCGTTTAGCTGTCACTTGTCATTTTCTAAAGCTTGTGCTTGCTGCTGCTTCTCTTGCTCTCACTGGGTTCCTTTCTCTCTCAGGTCCCCACTCCTGTGCATCCATTCTGTCAATGGGGGTAACCAGAACATGAAAGCCACCTTGTAGTCTGGACAGGGAAGGTACTTAATGTAAAGAACTGCTGTCACAAAGGCTTGGACTAAGGGATGAACAAGTAAGAAAGAGAAGGCTGAAGAACCCCAGAGTTGCCGAGGCCCAGGGGCCTCTACCCCTAGAACTGGGGGAGCGTCTTCCCCTGGGGCTCAGATCCCACACCTCTTTGCACAGAGCATAGTGCTGGCTCACTGGGTGCTGCACAAGTCACTGACAGTGGTGTTCCAGGGAAATTTGCTGGAGACCTACCCTTTAGCACTAGGGGTCCTTGCTGGGAGGCTTCTTGAGGAAGCTGGCTACTGTGCGCTGCTGGTAATGTTTTCTGAGGAAGCTGAGCCCTCCTGGAGAAGGTGTTCCCCAGGGCATGGCTGGAGGAGGGCCAGTCCTGGAGGAGCCCGTCCTCCCTCCAGCGCCCCTCCAATGCTCTGGAGATGTCTTTGCAAGGCCACCTTTGTCTTCACAGAGAAGATAGGATTTATTTAGATCTGGGAGGCAAAATTGAACACCCCAGTGTATTTTAAAGTCAGCCTGTGCATTGGCTCATGGGATCTTGTCACTCAGGTTGTGCCAGTCTGCTGGGTATGAAGGGGACCTTGGTGCCAGTTTCCCTTGTGCTTTTATTCTATGGTATTTTTTGAGAAAAGTATCAATATTGAGATGTTATGTATTTTAATATAGTCCAGTTTATTAATTTTTTTTTTGTAACGAGTACCGTTCTATGTCCTGTTTGAAAAATCTTTCTCCAGAGTTTTCCACAAACTTCTCTCGGTGATTTTTACGTTTAGGTTGGTATTTGGAGTTGAACTTCTGTGTTGTGTGAGCAGTTCAGTGCAGGTGTTTCCGTAGCTGTACCTGGTTGTCCATGCTCTTCTCTGAAAGGCCACTGTCTACTCAGTTACCCGCCTTCACGCCGGTTCTGTTCTGTCCAGGCCTGCCAGGACCGACCCTGCTGTCTTCCCGCAGTTGCTGCGCTTGATGCTCCTGCCTCCTCCTCTCTGGGTGGTGTGCACTGTTGTTGGCTCCTGTGTCTTCCCACGCAGGCAGACACAGGTGGGTGCCTCTGGTACGTGGAGTGACACATGGATCCCTGTGGGATGCAGCCGGGATTGTGTGCACTTATGGAAGCAGTTGAACCCTCTGCTGGGTGAGCCTGTGGAGCCCTGCACTTGGTCCTTTCCTCGACTGCCTCTCAGGCAGGCTTTCTGGCTTCTTCCCTGGGGCTGCTGTGTCCCGGTTGTACCCTTGATGCTTTTATAAATGGTCTTTTTTGTTTGTTCTCCATACATGGAAATGTTATTGGTTTTGAAAATACTTTTGTCTAGCAGCTTCCATAACTCATTTATGAATGCAAGCAACTTACACATTTTAAAATTTTTCTACACAAATTTTTTCATCTGTTGGGGGAGATGACAATGTGGTTTTCTCCTTTTCAGTTCTTAGGTCTTTGATTTGTCTTTCTGGGGAGATTTGTAGTAGAGTGTTGACTGGAAGGTGGTGACAGTGGGCCTTGGACTCCACCCTTGAAGAGGAGCATTCTCTGTCTCTGCAGCTGGCCGTTAGTTACACTGTGTGCTGTGGATTTTTGTTGATGCTTGTATTTAGGACATGAAGTCCCTTTCTATTCTTTTTTATTTATTTTTTGGTACTGGGGATTGAACACAGGCCTACTGTACCACTGAGCTACATTCCCAACCCTTTTTATTTTCAGACAAGGTCTTGCTAAGTTGCTAAGGCTGGCCTTGAACTTGTGATCCTCCTGCCTCAGCCTCCTGAGTAGCTGGGATTATAAGCATGCGCCACTGTGCTATATCAGTCCTTTAAAATTTTTTGAGTTGTCTCATACTCTGTTATTTATTATGAGATACTATATTTTCTTGAAAACTATATATTCTTTTTTTTAAGTTGTAAATGGATCTTTTTTATTTATTTATGTATTTATATGTGGTGCTGAGGATCGAACCTAGGGCCTCATACATGCCAGGCAAGCACTGTACCACTGAGCCACAACTCCAGCTCCAAGAAGACTATATTTTCCTGCAGGTTTTTTTCTTGTTCTTGTTATTGTTTAATTTTTCTTTATTATTCATCAAATTTGGATGTAACTACCTAGAGCTTCTGATAACAAGAGTTAACAGTCCTACCATGTGGGTTGATACCATCACGGGGATGCACCCAGAAGTGAGGTGCTTGATACTTGTGGCACTTTGGTCAGGTTACTTACCTCCCTGGGCCTCACTCTCTGTGCTTCAGCGTGGGATCACTACTCTCTCAAGAGGCAGTATTCAGGGAGGGTGCGTCCCATGAGCACTTGGGGTTTTCATTCAGAGTCTGAGCGAGCACGGGAGCACGTTTCCATTACTTGCTTGGAAGGTCTGTCTTTTTAAGCCACCCTTAGTTATCCCCACCTGTGTGCTGGTCAAGAGGTGGTCAGCTGAGCACTCACCGTGTTTTCTATTGCATATTCAAGACTGTGAGTGTGAGTTCGTATTTCATCTCCACAGTAACCTGTAGGCTGCCCCTGTAACACCTCACAGGGCTACCTGGGGAGGAGCTGAGTGATAGAGTGCTTGCCTGGTACTCATAAGGTCCTGGGTTCTGTTTTCAGTACTGCAAACACAAAATGAAAGAAAGAAAAGTGCTTGTTGAGGTTGGGAAATGAGCAGAAGCCTTTTTGTAGGGGGAGTAGTTGTTAGTAAACAGTTTTATTTTACTGTAAAATAATGGACTTTATTTTTAAATATACTTTATTTTTTAGAGCAGTTTTAGGTTCAAATTGAGAGGCAGGAACAGGATTCATACCTAAATGCTTCCCTGACATGTGCACAACACGTCCCACCAGCTGCCTTGTTACAACTTACAAGCCTATGTTGACAGGCCATCGTCACCCTCTGTCCCTGGTTTAAATTAGGACTCCTGTTGGTGCTGTGCATTCTGTAGATCTGGATAAAGGTGTGATCAGTGTGTCTACCAGTGGACTGTCATGGAGAGTCGTATCATTCCTAAAAACCCTTTATGCGCTGCTTGTTCATCCTGCCCAGCTCTTTTTATTTTTTTTAACTTAATTTTTTTAAAAATCCTCCTCACTTCTGGCTTTTCCTGAGTGCCACAGGGTTGCAATCATACAGTGTCTAGCTTTTTCATATGACTCCTTCAGCTTGGTAATATGTACCTAAGTTTCTTCCTTTTTTGTTTTTTTGTTTGGCTTGGCTTGAGAGCACATTTCTTTTTAATGTTGAATAGTATTCCGTTGTTGGGTAGAGCACAGATGATTTATCCCTTCACCTGCTGAAGGACACCTTGGTTTTTTCCAAGTTTTGGAGGTTATGAATAAAGCTGCTATAGGGCTGGGGATGTGGTTCAAGCGGTAGCGCACTCACCTGGCATGCGCGGGGCGCTGGGTTCGATCCTCAGCACCACGTAAAAATAAAATACCAATGTTGTGTCCACTGGAAACTAAAAAATAAATATTAAAAAATTCTCTCTCTCTTTAAAAAAAAAAAAAAGCTGCTATAAACACTGTGTGTGTGTTGTGTGTGTTTAGGTCCAGTGTTTTAATATCAAGGAGTGTAGTTGTTGGATCCAGTGGTAAAAGATGCTTAGTTTTGTAAGAAGTTGCCAAACTGTTTTCCAGTGTGGGTGGCCCGTTTTGCATCCCCAGGGCAATGTGCGGGAGTTCCTGGTGCTCCGCGTCCTCCCCAGTTCTTGGTGTTGGCATTCTGTAGTTTGATGTCATTAGGTCGTTTCTGAGTCGTGTTGAGATCTTGTGAACATGGCGTTCTGCCTGTCTGTGCTGTGAGTTGCTAGAAAGGTGTCCTGATGGCCCCTTTACTGTGGGTGGGCCTCTGTCCCCTTCACTGTGTCAGTCCTCCTTAGGTGTGCCCTCACCACTGTTACCAGGAGCAGTCCAACTTAAAACCATTGGGTCTTTCTGGTAAGTCATTTCCTAGTGGCTATCTTAAAAAATTTTTCAATAATTCTTTTTGTGTTAAGGTTATTATTATTATTTTTTGCTTTGCTGTTGAGGAATTGAACCCAGGCCTTGGGCTTGGTGGGCAAGTGTGTTCTCATTTTAAGTGCTCTGTGGCTTCTTTTTGATTGGTATTCACCTGGTATATCTTTTTGCTAGTCTTTAACTGGTAGTATTTCCCTACCTTTCATTTTCCAAAAATCTCTTTTAAACAGTGTGGAGTTAGAGTTCTAAAAATCCAGCCTACAAATATCCCTCTTTTAATTGAAGCATGTATTCCAGTGATATTTGTGTTACAGTTATAGTCTTGTTAAGAAGTAAATTTTGTGTAAAGTGTATTGTTTGATGAGGCGTATTAATGTCATACCCAAAGTGTCATTGTGGAGGGAGGACTTTATACTTAAAAGAAACCAGCAGAGCTTCATTGAGTAGCATGGGGACCATTTCTTATTAGAGTGTCTGTCCACTGAATTTAATCAGATGTCTGTCTTTGTTTTTCTCTCTTTCTCATGCCCCTCAGCCTTTCGCTGTGGCCTGCAGTTTTTAGGCAACGTTGCCTCACGGAACGAAGACTCCCAGGCCATCGTGTGGGTGCACGCCTTCCCCGAGCTCTTCATGTGAGTGCAGAGGAGTCTCCTGACTCCTCAAAAGACACCTACACCAGCCCCCGTGCATGGAGATGGGAACGTGGGGAACCAGCCTGTGGCAACAGCGTCTAGGCCATAGTGGCTTCTGGGGTGGTGGGGGAACGGTCTGGGGGAGAGCGCCTGAGAGGACACTAGGCCCTGGTGGGGTTCCGTGATCCCACACATGTGCCCTCGACTATAAGTTTGTTTGCTGTTAAGAAAATACAAATCATGGGCCAAGTAAGTAACGTTGCTAAAGAACCTGAAATTTGTTAAGACCAAAAAAAAAAAACAATAATTGAACCTGAAACCTCAGCGCGTGGGCAGTGAGTTAGCCTTTCCTTGCTTTCCTGCACAGCACAGTGCTGTGTGCTTTGGTAGGTAGGGGAAGTGCAGGGTATGGTGGCCAGTCTGCTCATTAGTGTGAGAAGCATGGGGAGCCAGTGGCCAGTCTGTGATCAGTGTGAGAGGCAGTGACCAGCCTGTTTTTAGTGTAAGAAATGGCAGTTTGTATAAGAAGGGGATAAGCAGCCCATGTGCTAACCTAGTATGTGGCTGACCAGTCTGATTATCCCTGTAAGAAGTGGCTAATTAGTCTTTTTACTTAGAATGGTTCCTGAGTCTTTTCCTGTAGATAGACTGTTTTTTAAAACCAGCTCTTCTAGTTCACAGAAGGTCGAGCACTGGGAGCACTGGACTGCAGTTTGTGGGGAGGGCAGACTAGGCTGTCGGAAGGGCAACAGTGCCACCTGGGGTGACTCATGGCTATCCCAGGGTAAAGAGCAGAGGGGTAGCTGTCATTTATATGTCCTGAGCTGAGCGTTTCCTGTGTATTGTTTGTGTTCTTGCAGCAACTGCCCTGGGGGTAGGTGGTCCTGGCCCTGTATGGATAGATGAGATGGTAAATGGCTGGCTGGGTCTGAAGCCTGCACTCTGTAAATGGCTTGATGCCCTAGTTCTGTGCTGCTTCCCTGCTGGTGTAGGTCTGGGGCTTGCTGTAGAGTCTGTCTCTCAAGTTCCTGCAGACGTTGGTGTTGAAAAAGTGTGTGTGTAGTGATTAGTAATAATTGAGCTTAGGCGAAAGAACACTCTAAGCTACAGAAATAGACATTACTTATATTTGAGAATTTTTCTCTGTAAGACATTTTGGGCACCTAATATATACCAGCTTTTGAGCTAAATGACTGTGATAACTTATTTCCATTTTTTTATTGGTGCGTTCTAATTGTATATAAATGATGGGATTCGTTGTTACAAGTTTGCACATGCATACAGTATGACAGTGTAATGATTGGCAACTTAAGTATATCTATTAACTTCAGATTCCATGCTTTGGTGGGGGAAATTAAGGAACAGACAAGTACATAACAATGCAACTAAAATAATCAGGATAAATCCAGAGTATGATAGAGAAATAGGAGGAGGGCCTATCAATAGTTTTCATGGTCCTTTTGTATGAGTTCATTTGATCCTCACAAAAGCCCTGGAGATATTTGGAGGCGGCCTTATATTCTATTTCATTTTTAAAATAGCTTTATTTTATTCATTTTATTTTTATGTGGTGCTGAGGATTGAACCCAGGATTGAATTTGCACGTGCTAGGCGAGCGCTCTGCTACTGAGCCCCAGCCTTAGCCCTCTATTTTGTTTTTATATCAGAAGACATACTGACAGAAGTGATGTGACTTTACTCTGTGCTTATGAGGCAGATAAAACCAAATTTGAGTTCTAGTTTTGGCAGACACTGGCATTGTACTGTCGGGCAAGTGGAATCAACAAATTCTTTCTCTGTAATCCTCCAGGAGGCTATTGTGAAGTTTAAATGGAAAAATAACAACAAAATCAGACAACCACCTAGTGCTTGAGCCCAGGTAGTTGAGAGTCTAAGGGAGCTGGGTTGATGAGCAGGCAGTTGGCTGGGGTTCCTGACTCCAGGCTCCGTTTCTTGCTACTGCCTTCTGTTCTTCAGATGTGCTGTCCCTCATGACTGGTCAGGCAGTGCCTGTGGTCATTGTGGTAACTCTTTTTGCCTGTTGGGTGTTCTTTCTAACAAGAATGTGTGTCCTAATGCTTTATAAGTGTGATCATTTTTATCTTTCTTTTTTTTTTTAAGAGAGAGAGAGAGAGAGAATTTTAATATTTATTTTTTAGTTTTTGGCAGACACAACATCTTTGTATGTGGTGCTGAGGATCGAACTAGGGCCGCACGCATGCCAGGCGAGCGTGCTACCGCTTGAGCCACATCCCCAGCCCATTTTTATCTTTTCTAATCAGGTGCGAAGTTGCTTTTTGCTCCAGAGTCCTGAGTTAACTGCAACTTTTTATTGTGATTTGACTTTGTATTTGCTATTTTTATATTATTACTATTTTAATGTTTAAAATCCAAAGTATTATGTCTTCTTCAACTGCTAAAAATATCAGTATGTACTGAATTTACTAATGGGTTTACTGTTACTTGTGTTAAAATAATTTCTTGTTGCTAAATTGAACAAAAAATCTCATTTCTTCCTTTGAAAGGTCTTGCTTAAATCATCCAGACAAAAAAATTGTTGCCTACTGTTCAATGATTTTGTTCACATCTCTTAATCCTGAGAGGATGAAAGAACTGGAAGAAAACCTCAATATTGCAATTAATGTCATTGAAGCTCACCAGAAGCAGCCTGAGTCAGAGTGGCCGTAAGTATCTTGTTAGAAATAAGATATTTATTTGCATGAGGACGTCCTGACAGATCACTTTCCTCACAGAGATTTTAAGTAAACATTTGAACTATGTTAAACCATAAGTTCAGACTTACCATATGGTCAGTAAAATTACCAAAGTTTTTGGGCAGAGTCTGGAAACTTGGGAAACAGGTGACGCTCAGTGTGAGCTGGGCTAGAAGCATGGGGGGGGGTCTTCTAGGTGGTGGTGGGGCATTCTTGTGGTGTGAAGGAGGCAGTGCCTGGGCACTGGGAGTACGCAGATCAGGCCCCAGCATGGATTGGGGCAGCCAGAGGTTGTCCTGTGTGACTCAGCTGCGGCTCACCTTGTCCCCTACAGAATGCAGGCCTTGTCTCTGTTGCTTTTAAAGTTTTTCTTAGTCTTTAGAAGTTAATAATGATGTCTTAGCATAAATTTCTCTTTTTGGGGTTAACTCAGCCTCTTGCATCTGAAGGTTTATGTCTTTCATGAAGTTTGTGACGTTTCCAGCCATTATCTGAATATTTTTCAACCCTACATTCATTCTTGCCTTTCTTCCTCTGGGACTCCACGCCAGTTACACACACAGGCCACTGTGGTGACCAGTGAAGAGACATGAAGAGACAACAGCCATGTGTAGGTTTAGACAATTTGTTCCTGAATGGACAGAGGCAAGCAGCCAGAGGGGTGGGTGACAGGCATGTGACTGTGAGATGGCCCATGGCAGGGGAGCCACTGGTCAGGGTCCTGCTGTGGCACAGCTTGATGAGGCTAGGGCAGAAAGCGTCAACCCTGTTTAGAGTGACACCTCTGCAGGACTGTCTCATGAGAGTCACAGCCCACCTGAGGATGTGGCAGGGCCCTAGGTGGTGGCCTCAGGCCTTGCATATTCTCCTGGTCCAGAACCAGCACAGGGCGTTCAGCTAAGGCTCAGGTGAGCTGCTGTTGAAGCTCTGGTGTCTGGGCACATTAGGGGTCCCCATGTGCTTCGGGGGAATAGCTTTCCTGTACAGTGGTGGTCTTCTGGTTTTGTTCTGTAGGTCCCTGAGGCTCCACCCAGGCTTTTTTTCTTTTTGGTTTCCCGTTTATTTTCTCTCTTAGCCAGGACTACACTGTGTAGATTTTGTAACTTAATAGTAAGTTTTGAAATTGGCAAGTATGAGTCTTCCAACTACGATGTTCTTTTTCAAGATTTTTTTTTTTTCTATTTTGGGTCCTTTGCATTTCTGTGTTTTTCAAGATCATCTTTTCAGTTAAAAAAAAATAGCTAGAATTTTGCATGAATATGTAGATCAGTTTTGAAAATACTGCAATCTTAACTAGATTAAGTTTTCCAAACCATGAGTAGGGGATGTTTTCCATGTATTTAAGCCTTCTGTAAGTTCAGTGATGTTTTGTAGTTTTTATTGTATGAGTTTTGCATGACTTAAATTTATTCTAAATATTTTATTCTATTGCCAATGGATTTTTTTAAATTTCATCAATGGTATTTAGTGATGCATGAGAAAACACTGCTGTGTAGAGAAAGAAATAGAGTTGGTTTTGTGCATTAGTCTTGTGTCCTGAAGCCTTGCCGAGCTTGTTAGTTGTCATGACAGGATTTTGGTGGTGTTTGGGGGTTTCCTGCGTCTAGGAACCTATCCTCTCGCATCAGTGGAGTTTTGCCCTTTCCTTACCTGAGTGCCCCGACTGGAGATTCTGTGCACTGTTGAGTCTGAGTGGACAGAGTGGTTCATGTCAGTCCTGGCTTTGGGTTTTACCACAGAGCCGTGGCAGCGTGGGGGCTTCTGGCTGCCTTTCGTCAGGGTGGGAGCAGGCGTCCTGGGTGCTCTTGTCTTGTCGAATGTTCTCAGTGGTTAAAGGGTGGTGCATTTTATCAAATTCTTTGCTGTCTGTTGATATGATGGTTTCGTCTTTTTCTATGGCTTTGTTTTTTAGTTTATGAATGTTTTATACACGTGATTAATTTTTGTATTTTAATCCAACTTTGCATTCCTAGAACAAACCCTACTTGTTGATGGTGTATAGTCCTTTTTACATGGACTTAGTTTGTCTGTGTTTCGCTGAGGATTTTTAGATCTATATAAAGTGGCATATTGGTCTGTAGTTGTCTTTTTTTGTGTGTGATTTTTTGCTTTTTCCTGGTTTGGCATCAGATTGATGTTGGCTTTACAGAATGTGTTGGTTTTATTTTTATTTATTTTCTGGTGAAGTTTGTGGAGGATTGGTGTTCATCTTTAATTATTTGGTAGAATACACCAGCGAGCGTCCGGTCTTGGGGAGGTCTTGGTTGCTTATTCATTCTGTATTTGTCATAGGTCTGTTTAGATTATCTGCCCCTCCCTGGGTCAGCTTTAGTACTTAGCGCCTTTCTAGAACTCGGTCTGTTGGACTTTCTAATTTGTTGGCACATGATTAGTCACAGTATTTCCTTAGGATCTGTTTATGTAAGGTTGGTAGGAGCCCCCTCTTTGGTCCTGATTTAAGTAATTCAAGCCTTCTATTTCTTTCTTAGTCACTGTAGCTAAAGGGTTTTTGTTTGTTTGCTTTTGTCTTTCCAGACAATAAATTTCAGGTTTTGTTGATTGTTCTCTATTTTTCTGTTTCCTCTCTTTTGCTGTATATCTTTATTTGTTTTGCTCTTCCTTTGTTAGTTTCTTAGGGTGGAAGTTAGGTTGCTGCTCTGCCATCTTCCTCTCTTTGAGGATCTGTCACCTTCCTCATAGGAACCACTTTCATTCCTGTCCTTCAGTACCATTAGTTTTGCAATACAGTGCTTTTCGTGGCCTCAATCTCAAGTTATATTCTTATTTCCCCTGCGATTTCTCCTTGAACCCACTGGTTATTCTAGGAGTTTGATGTTTAATTTTTACTTGTTTGTGTATTTCCTAAATCTCCTTTTCAAAATTGACTTATAATTTCACTCCATTGTGGTTGGAGCACATGCTTTATATGGTCTCCTTCTTTCTGAAGGCATTGAGGCTATTCCATGGCCCATGGCATGGCCTGCCATGGAGTGTATTCCCTGTGCACTTGGGACGAGGGGTGTGCTGTAGGTAGGTACCTCTGGGTTTGGTTGGTGTGTGGTGCCGTTCAGGTCCCCTGTTTCCCTGTTGATCTTGTGCCTGGTCCTGTACATCATTAGAAGTAAATTTTTGTCCTTACACTTCAGTTCTTTCAGGTTTCGCTTCAGTTATTTTCAGGCGTCTTTGTTGTGTGTGTGTGTGTGTGTGTGTGTAATTGTTACATCATCTTGAGGAGTTGACCCTTTTTTCCAGTACAAAACTTATCAGTGCTTCTGTCACTTACGTTTAATGATCTTCTCCTGTTCACTTCAGATCTGATTTTCAGGTTGTGTTCCTCACATTGGTCAGTTCTTCAGGGCCTAGACTGCTTCCAGGTGGCCCCTGTTAATCCCACTTTCCTTCTTATGTGAGGCTGCAGTCTTTTCAGTTTTAGTCTTTTTTTGTGTAAACTATTATCCTTCTGTAGAAATTTTACCTACATTTAAAATTACTTATGTTCTGAACATTGATTTGTATTTGAATTGCAATGTGCAAACAGACAGAAGATAGTACATGAAAATATTTTGGAGTATTTGAATTGGAAAATGTCCCTCAGCATGCAAATGTAACATAACAGGATGAGTCTTGAGTCAGCTCACTTAGGAAAATTTCCTGTAGCTGAATTTCATTGTATTTAATAAGTATCTTGGATGTGTATTTTAACAGCATGGAATAAAGGGCCAGGGTCATAATGGCCAAATATAAAGTCCCCTTCAGAACAGCCCAAGGTAAACGGTATCAGAGGTCACTGCATAAGATGGAAGACAGGATGGCAGCATGGTAGTCAGCAAGCCTTTGTCATCCTGCGCTGGGTGCTTGCCGTGTGACGGGAGAGAAGCTCTGCGTTTGGCAAACGATGAGATTGCAGACTACGCAGAGGCTCCAGAAGCTGTCTTTTATTTTTTTATTAACTCCCTGAAAATTGGAGAAAGCCCACCTTCTGCTCCTCTTACCCTAGCCTTGTGAGATGACTGGCAAAGAGCATCACACCACATGATCTTAGAACTCAGGGGCTCATTATCTCTTCATTTCTTCTTTTTTCTTAGAAAGGGACAAATGAAATTTTTCAGTGCCTCTGGGTCTTTTTGTTTGGGTGTACTGGAGTCACAGGAAAGTGTAGGCAACGAAGTCTTTGGGTCTGTTTGGTTTGAGTTAATGAGATAATGTCTTTCTAAAAATGTTTGTTTTATTGGTAGGTGTGACAGATGTTTTCATACTCTTAGATAGCCCTAGATGAGTCCAAGCCTTCTATTTTGAGTTCATCTGATGGTGAGTTTGTGTTGGCACATTGGAAAAGACTCCCTGTGAATCTGTGGGACTGGGAGGCAGAGAAGGGGAGTGCCTGCTGACCTGGGCTGCTCTGGCTGCTTCACTTTGTCCATGCAGCTGCCACGTGCAAGAGAGCCCTGAGACTCAACACCAAAGTTGCACAACTAACACCCAGCAGAGAAAGATCGAAGGCGTGCCAGGCCCGAACGCTTGCCCCTTTATACCACGTCAGGAATTACTGATCTTCAGGAAGAGGTCTGCATCTCAAGGACAGGTCTGAGCACCGAGCTTGGCCTTTTGGGATAAGCTTTGGTCATTGTTTTGAGCTTGTATCCAATTTCTTACAGAAGTGATGTGGCTGTGAGTAGAGCGGTCTTTTTTGTCCGTGTTGGGTTACGTAGTCGACTTCTTTTGTGTGAGAAAGGTTCATTTCCAGACTGATGCCCCCTTTGCTCCCGGGTATGCCTCAGGTACCTGTGTTTTTGTCCACTTCAGCTTAGGTTCAGCTGTCCTTCCTTCTGCACTGGGGACCTCTTGCCCTTTTGCTCTCTGCCGTCTGTGTGTTCCCACTTGCAAGGCTCTTGAGGCATTCACTTGTCCATTAGACGGGCAAGTCCCTGAGGCAACGTCAGTGTTCTTACTTGGATCCTGACAAGGCTGTGTTCTGGCAGGTGACGAGCACTGTGGTGTAGTTATGGTGATGGAAGGCCAGTGCAGCCAGCATGTGCACAGAAGGGAATTTGTTGGTTTATGTGACTACAGAGTTGTTGGCCCAGTGTGCCCAGGGGCTGACCCTCCTGTCACATCTTTGCCTCATCTTCCTTCTCTGCTGCCTTTGTCCTCAGCTTTGTTTTCTGCCTCCCTTCCTGGCTCCTATTCTTTGCATCTGCTCACAGTTGGTGGCCCCTGGCTGGTCCTTCGGCCACTTGTCTGTATCAGGGCTCATTCCTGGATGATCTCATCTAGTATTGTAGCTTAAAACACCTCCTTTGAATTGATGCTCTCCAAATTGAGGTTCCTGGGCTTGGCCTCTTGTCGAGGCTCCAGATGAATGCCTACAGCTTCCTCGCAAATGCTTTAAGTCAGCGTCTCAAACCTGTCAAGGTTGTAGCCCAACTTCTGCTTGCTTACACTTAAAACCTGCGTGGTTCCACCAGTTTTTAGTAGAGACCCTGAGCCCACTTGCTGAGGCCCAGGATCTGCCCAGGTTCAGACCTGTGAGTCATTCCAGAGTCTTCTGCCCACTTAGACTCCTGTGCTCTGTCTTCCAGTTCCAAGTTTGCTTATGTTGCACCTTCACTGCTGCGACACATCCAGGTGCCGTCTTCTCTTGTGCAGACGGGATGCTGCCAGAACGCTTTCACTCATGTCTGTCCCTCCTCTTTCACTCCCGATTCCTTCACAGTAGCCAGAGGGGCTGTTTAATGATTTACTGTCGCTCTTGCTACTCCCTTGCTTCAAGGAGCCCTTACCCAGAAGCAGGGTCCTGCCCTTGCTGCAGCCGACCTTCTCATCTTGATTCTCTTTCTGCGCTTGTGTGTTGGCTCAGGCGTTCTTATCCCTCTTGAACACCCGAGTTAGTTGCCCCCCCGAGCCTCTATACCTGCTGTTCCTTCTGCTTGGAACGACCTCCCTGTAGATCTGTGCATGGCTGGTCCCCAGGGTCCCCTCCATTGCCCTTTCTCCCGAGAGGCCTCTGGGACCTGTGTTGGGGGTGGTGTGTCGGCGTGTCCCTTCCCCACCTGTTTCTCTACTTTCCTCTCATCCATTCATTTCCTGTCTCCATCACTACACATTCTATGCATTGTTTCCTTGGCTATTGTGTTTTGGTGCTGGAATATAGGACTGGCCGTAGAGCCTGGAGCTTGTCTTGGTCAATATCCTGCCCAGGTCACCTAGAACATACGCTAGCAAGCTGCAGCACACTGCTCGTTTCCAACCAAGCTCGTTAGGTCACACATATATTTGGCTGCTCTCTGCTGCCAGGGGAGCCGAGTGTTGGTGACAGAGACTGTCGGCTTGCCTAAGTATGTATCACCCAGCCCTGTGGGCAAAGGTTGCTGCCCTGGCATTTGGCCAGTTTTGGTGTGCAGTGTTTGCTGAAGGGCCAGGCAGCTGGTGGCACTGTTGGCTACAGTTGCTGTTGGGCTTACCTGGTGGTCATTGCCTTCGGAGAGACGCCCTGAGGGTCTTCACTCAACATCAGTAATCTTTTCTTGGACATCATTTTGTGCAAAAATGTGACTAAGAACCTATTTTCTTTTTAAAAATGGGAATGTTATAAAACCAACCCTAGTTAGTTTCTTAAAATAGAATCAAAACTGGAATATTAGCAATAGAAAGGAACAAATTATTGATATAGCAGTAACTTGGGAAAAATCTTCCAGAAATTATGCTGAGTAAAGCAAAAGAACAGATAAAGACAGAAACCTAACCCCAGGCGGTCAAGTGGAGTGTCTCTTCACTTACATACCATTCCTGAGGTGTCAGCATCATAGACACTGGGGACAGCTGTCAGGGTTGGGGAAGGTGCCCAAGATGTAGGGGGGTGTCACTATGAAAGAGCCACACAAGGGGTCCCTGGGTTGGTGGAACCACTCTGTTAGCTTAACTGTCACGAGTGATAAGATCACATAGAAGTGCGCATCCTCACACACACAGATTCACAGTGGGAGTTGAGTAAGACAGGAAGGCCTCGTCAGGCCTGTGGATTGTGTCAGCCATGGTGTCTCGGTTGGGATGCGCTGCAGCTTCACAAAATGTTACTATGGGGGAAACTAGATGGAGGGTACATCCAGTCTCTTGTGTTTCTTAAAATGACACTTGAATCTATATTATCTCAAAATAAAAAGGTTTAAGTAAAATAAATTAATAAGTATAGGGCTGGGGATGTGGCTCAAGCGGTAATGCACTCGCCTGGCATGTGCGGGGCGCTGGGTTCGATCCTCAACACCACATAAAAATAAAATAAAGATTTGTGTCCGCTGAAAACTAAAAAATAAATGTTAAAAAATTTTCTCTCTCTCTCTCTTAAAAAAAATTAATAAGTATAACCCAAACACCTGTGTAGGCAATAGACTGAGGATCATTTGGGGTCAGGTGTCAGGCTGTGCCCTGTTTCTGTCTTTCTCATTGCCATGAGTTAGTGTGGTTTTCAGAAACGCCGTGCTGCTTCTTGCCGCCGTTATCCCGGAAGTGCTTCTCAAAACCTCCGTGCAGTTTGGACTCTCCACCAACTGAATAGGGAAGGGAACCTGTGACTTTCTGTGTATACATCTATTTGTGGGATATTGTAGGTATTACTTTAGGATATAAGTAAAAGTTTTCCTACATAAACATTGACTAGTGAACATTGAGAAATTTGGGAATTAAAAAACAAGGAGTTGTGACCTAGGCGAATGTGTACTGGGTGTGCCAGTGAATTATCCCTGCACAGCCCTCTTTCTGGCAGAAAAGGGCCCTCTGCTCACTCTGTGGTGGGGCTGCAGGGCTGTGTGACCCACAGCTCCAGACACCAGGCTTGGGCTCATTTTTTCTTTTTTTCTTTTTTTTAATATTTATTTTTTAGTTGTAGATGGACACAGTACCTTTATTTTATTTTTATGTGGTGCTGAGGATAGAACCCAGCGCCTCACATGTGCTAGGCGAGTGCTCTACCCTGAGCCACACCCAGCCCCTTGGGCTCATTCTTGAAAGAAAAAAATTCTTATTATTCAAAGAAGGAGAAAGGGATGTGAGACAAGAAAACAAAGTGGCGGATACTTTTTAAGGACTTAAAGCTATTTGTGGACTGGTGCTGCATCTTCACTGCCTGCAGCTGCTTCAGGGCTTGCCTGCCCTTTGATCTCTCTTCCTTTCTGTTGGGGTTAGATTCTGACGTGTTGATACCAGCAGTGGGAGAAGCAAAGGCCTTGATGCTGAGAGGTTAAGTGTTGTGCCCAGCGTCACTCCCTGCGCATGTTGGGACACACTCGGCTCGGTTCTCTGTGAGATCTCAGTGTTCGCAGCCCTCCCCCGAGAACAGGGCCTGGAAGGAAGGGTGGCTGGGGTGGGCCTGTGTGTGGTGCTTTTGCCCAGGGCCTTGCATGGGGAGCCTTTGGGAATCCTAGTGCCCTGGTGTTAGTTCATTTAGTTTTTTTTTTTTTTTTTTTAGCTTATGGCGTTTTTCTTTTAGTGGAAGAAGCATGATCACTGAACCAGACTGCTGTTTTTCTCTGTTAATGCTGCTCACATTTAACCCAGTGAAAATGTTATTTGACTCTTAACAGGGGAAGGAGGTGGTTTTTTGCCGCAGCCTCATAAGCTCTGTGCACACTGCTAGGTTAAGAGCTGAGACTGAGACTCCCTAGATCTCGAGCACAGGAGAGAAAGACACAGCTAAGTCCAGGATCACTTAACTTCTTCATTTAATCAGTGAAATATAAAAAATATTTTCTAGCTTCTTGCAGTCAGTGAAATCACGTGAAGAGTATAGTTTTGACATTGCATGCCTGTATGTGTATGAAGATAACAGACAGCTACAATTTTAAAAAACTTCCCCTGAAACACTGACTTAAGAAGCCACACAGGGAGCATGCCTCATCCGGGGCAGGCCTTCTGCACTACAGGCCCTTGCCCTGGAAGTGGAAGGAGGATGGGAAGGGGGTTGTGGAGGAGGAAAAGACATCTGCACTACATGGTTCACCTGTGACCTGACTTGTGTACAGTAATCCTTCCAAAGCGTAGTGAAGACTGCATTTTAGTGATAAGATTTTGACTTTGACTTTGGACGATCTGAATCATTGTATCACTGAGTTGCTGTGACGGAGAGGTATTTACTGTATCTGGCTTGGGAAGAGAATAAAGACTTTTTATTAAATTATCTTGGAGAAATGATTGAACTCTGTGTGACGAGAAGTAGCGACTCTGAAGACTAACCTTCCTGAGTTCTCTGCATCTCTGTATCGCCTCCTGGAATCCACAGGGCCAGGTCCCTCTGAATGCTGCTTCTCCCAGTGTGTGCCAACACCTTCTCTCTTCAGCAGGAAGTTCAAGAAATAGAGCTGAGCCTGAGATTACTTTTTCCTGTACATTGCTTAAATTATATAGTTTCTGGATAGATAATGCACGCATGTGGTTCAAATATCAATGCCTCTCTGCCCTCCCAGCCATTCACCATCCCTTGATCAGTCAGCGCTTCCTTCTTTCCTGTCCCCATGGTACATATTTGATGTCCTTCCATATTGTTATATAAAGTCCTCTCACTTTTTTCTTCTTCCCTTGGACCAGTGTACTAGGGTTTCTTTCCCTTGGTCTCTTTGTTGATGGGCATCTCTGGTTTCCATGACCACAGGGGTGCTGCAGTGAACACTCTGTTCCTACAGGTCACATTATGTGTGTGCAGGTGTGATCATGGGGCAAGTGCACGAGCACACCTGCCAGGTCAAAGGAAAGTGCTTTTAGGTTTCTGAAAACCCCTCCTAGTGTCCCTTTGTGGAAGCCTCAGCCCCATTTGCTCTCTTTCCCACATCATTGCTTACAGAATGTTAGCAGTCTTACATAGTTTTGGATCTGCCAGTCCTGCTGAGGTTTAAAATGGTATTTGTGAGCTGGGCTTGGTGGCCCATGCCTATAATCCCAGTGGCTTGGGGGGCTGAGGCAGGAGGATCTCAAGTACAAAACCAGCTTCAGCAATTTAGTGAGGTCCTAAGCAACTTAGTGAGACCTGTGACTAATAAAATACAAAATAGCTCTGGGGATGTGGCTCAGTGGTCAAGTACCCTTGGGTTCAGTCCCTGGTACAAAAAAAAAAAAAAAAAAGCATCAGAATTTGTGCGATAAAAGCAAAAACGGTGTTTAGGAAAGTTTATAACTTCCTGACTTCCTGTCTTACCTCAGGTCACTGATTCTAGGCCTTCCTTTGTTTCACTTGTCTGGAATCAGAGATCTGAGATTGTACATTCAGAAGGGAGAAAAAGAAGAGCACAGTAAACCCTGAACAAAAGAGAAGGAAAGAATAAAAGTCAGGACAGAAATTAGTGACATAGAAAGCAGAAAAGTGTAGAAGTGGATTCTTGCAAAAGTTGGTTAAGAAGAAAGAGGACATTCCTTGCAGATGCCATGAGAGCAGGTGTGGCTGCCACCTCCATCTTGATCTGCCCAGGCCTTCATTGAGGCGACTTGTCCAGTGGAAACCTCTCTGAAGGCAGAGCCTGGTGCCCTAGGCCTCCTGGTCCCCTCCCTCTGGGGCCCCTAGTGGTATTTTGCTGCCTGTGCTCCCTGAGCCCACTGCTCTTCCTACCCTCTTGCTGTTTTTCCAGGTCCTCTTTGTCCCCCTCTCATGTGACCACTTGCCCCTCTTCTCCCAGGGATTCACCACTTCCCCTTCTCTGGTCTTCTCCCCTTCCTTCCCCAACCCTGCTGCTTCTGTAAGCCACCGTGTGTGCCTGCCTGTGGCACTTAACACTTTCTTCTGTCATTGTCTGTCTGTGTGTAGGTCTTTCTGCATGGTTTGGAGAATATTTTTGGAAGTAAGGCTTGTGATATAGCCCTAGCCTAGTAGTACTTAGAGTATTGTGTTTTTGAATGAATGTTCTTATAGGAAAATGTTTTGATTTCCAAGTGAGTGAATGATGAATGGGCTTTAGGATTTGGGTCTTGTGGTGAGCCTGGCTTTGAGTGCATGGATTCCTGCTGATGCAGCTTGGTGTCCTAGTTGATATAAGTGCTGGTCACAGTGTGCTGCAGAGGGTACTTTGTGAAATTTTTGATTATTGTTAGAAATATTGTACATCAAAGTGACCAGCCACTTTAAAGGCTATAGAAGAAATATAGTACCTGTTTATATTTTAGTTTATTTTTTTAGTGGTGCTAGGGATTGAACCCTGAGTCTTGTGTGTGCTAGGCCATCCGAGCCACATGCCCAGCTCTGGATTCTGTTTTTACCTGAAGGCTGATGTGTTGTGTAGTCCCCGTGCTTCACTTGGGTATCATACTGCATGACATTACTGTATTATTTTATTTGTTAACAAGTGATTAAACTGTAATGTATTTAAACTATATTTTATAGGCAACTCTTTTTACTGTAACCTTGGTCATAAACAGTGCATTCCTTAGTTCTTAAATCTTTTCCTCAGATGCCCTCAGGTAAATACAACCTAGAATTTATAATACCATTCAATCTTTTTAGATGTCACAGTGGTACTTTGAAGAAATATGCCTATATTCTTTGCCTGGGGCTTTCGTAATTGGTCCGCGGGTTCAGAGGAGTCTGCTCCTTGGCAGTGAGGGAGTCTTCCTGATGACTTGAGAGCTCCTCAGGGTGGAGGACCAAGCGGAAGCATCTCTGCTGTGTTGGCATATCTTTAGATAGAAGCAGAACATGACGGTTTCTCTAGTTTTAGAGCACCAAGCTTTTGACTGAAACAATGCAAAATGCTTTCTGTCTATTCCTGAGCTTATAGTGAAATTTCATGATTTTTTACAGCAAGAGTTTTCCTTTCTCAGCTTAGATAAAACCTGTGGTAAGCCCTTTCTTCTAGTTCAATCAGTTTGAATTATTTCAGTAAAGTTTTCAGTTGGAGACAGTAGTTTAAGGAGTATTTTTCCTTTTTTAGCTGTTAATGTGAGCCTTCTGAAGCATTTGGGATTATAGCAGAATAAAGAATTCTATGAAAGGAAGTGCTTATAAGGTCAACAAGACCAGTCTGTTTTACTATTCTAGTAACCGAACTTTCCCCCTTTTCTCTTAGGTTCTTGATCATTACGGATCACTTTCTGAAAAGCCCGGAATTGGTGCAAGCCATGTATGCCAAACTGAGCAATCAAGAAAGGTAACCCCAAAACCAGTGTGGTTTGAGTATTTAGCATTCCATATGGTGCGTCCTGCTGCCGGACTGAGAAGCTGTGTGGTTTCCTGGTTGGCACAGACCTCTAAGTACATGCTTCTGTGTTGGTGCTGGTTTTAAATTGCTTGGCTGACATTATAGCTTGACCACAGTAGGCAGTGATTTACGTAGAATTGCAGGATTCAGGTTGGTGCCATTATGCAGTAAAAGAATATTTAAAAAAACAGAAAACACTTCAAGAACAAAATGTTATGCTTGTGCCTTAATTTTATAATAGTGATTTATGCAACTGTGTATTATATAGATGTGCATTTGACATGTGCTCATTTGTTTATATCATGATCTGATTATATGGAATATGCTCTGCTAGGTTTATAGTTTTTTTTTGGTTTTAATTGTCGATGGAGTTTTATTTTATTTATTTATATGTGGTGCTGAGAATCGAACCCAGTGCCTTACACATGCTAGGCAAGTGCTCTGCCACTGAGCTACAACCCAGCCCCTAGGTTTATAGTTTTTGATAAGTAATTCAGATGAAAAGAAAATTGTATCTGCCTGGGGCCCTTGGCTGCTGTAGAACCTGGTGCTGAGACCTTGGTTCAGGCCTCCTTGTGACAGCAGTCCTTCATATGGCTGCAGTGGGGACTTTTTGCCTTGTTCGGATTCAGTTTCTTGACTTGTAAAATAAGAGGTTTGAAGAAAATAATTTGCAGGACATTTTCTGTTCCAATAGTATGTGTCTTAGAAGTATTGCCTTAGTGTTTTCAGAAATCACAGATCTAATGATCAAAAACTTAAATATTTTACAACTTTTTAAAATCATAAACAAAGTCTTTATAATTGCATTGGTTTTGGAATTATTACTATGTATGTTCCAGTATTTAAGCTTTACACACTTTGTAGGTTTTTGCTAAGTAAAAAGTCTTCAACAATAAAGAAAAGTTCATGCTTGTAAAATCAGTTTAAATACCAGTTTTATAAATTTGGTTCTCCCACCCTCACTGCTACCATATACATGCATTCATCGAAGAAAAATAATAATTTATATTGTTTTGACCTAAAATAAATGTATAATATTTAGTACTAATATTTGCTAATTGCTTTGTAGTAGGGAACACCTGAATATAAGGAGAATGCACAGCTTAATTGTAGTTTAATGTTCAAATTTCTATCTTCCATGTTCCTGCCAAATTTTATATACTTATATATAGTTTTTTAAATGTGTATCACATTGTATGTGTGTGTGTGTGTGTGTGTGTGCGTGTGCGTGTGTGTGTGCACTTGATCACTGAGCCACATTCCTAGCCCTTTTTATGTTTTATTTTGAGACAGGGTCTCACCAAGTTGCTTAGGGCCTCACTAAGTTTCTGAGGCTGGCTTTGAACTTGTGATCCTCCTGCCTCATCCTCCTGAGTCACTAGGATTATAGGTGTGTGCCACTGTGCCAACCAAATTATATTATTAAACTAATCCATTGCAGAACTAAATTGGATGATAAACTAATGACTTGTTGTTGTCACTCAAGGAACACCCACCTGTAGCAGGTGCTTCCTTGTCCATGCCAGGTTCTGCTCTTGAGTCTCTAGTGTGTTCTCTTCCAGCTGTGTGCTGCTATCTCATCATATCATTGTCAGGCACTGTGTCCCTGCTTGCTCGTGGTGCACTGCCATTAGGTCATTGGTGCTTGAGGACAAGGACTTGATCTCTCTTGTTTTTTGGTGACCACATGTCCAGTCAGTCCTGGGCACATAGCAGGTGCTCAAAAAAAGGTTTGTTTTTTTTTTTTTTTTTTTTTTTTACATTGAAGGCATGAGTGAATGAATGAATGAATGTTTTTACTCCTCCACGAAAGGCTTATCTAGTGGCCTGGTTAATGTAATACCATCTGCCAAGCTGGAGACCTCAACTATCCTCAGCCCTTCTCCTGACCTTTCCGTTTCACACCGGTCAGTGAGCTGCATCAGCTGTACCATCTCAGTGTGTTGACAAATTCTTTCCTTCCTGCCACAGCCTTAGTTGCTTTTGTGATGTCCTTGATGCACACACTGTGTTTAGCTTGTCACTCATCCCTTGGTGGGCACGTCCTTATCTAGTGACTAGCTGTCATTTTATAGCTGTCCACTAAAGTGACAGTCTGGGGTGTGCAAGTCTAGCCTGATGAGTAAGGCAAGAAAATGTCAGATCACCTACCCATATTTATCATTATCAGAAATTGAGTAAGTTTTAATGCCTAGATTGAGTCTTAGTAGACACATAGTTTCTAGTTAAATTACAGATGTTGGAAGTATGTCATGTGAATTTTTTTATTGGTCAAAAAACCTATTAAGGGGCTGGGATTGTGGCTCAGTAGTAGATTGCTTGCCTAGTACGTGCAAGGCCCTGGGTTCGATCCTCAGCACCACATAAAATAAAATAAAATGAAGATATTGTGTCCAACTTCAACTAAAAAAAATAAAATAAAATATTTTTTAAAAAACCTATTAAGTCAAAGCATGTTGTTGCCTGATGGATTGTCCCTGTGGAGATTCTGTGAGTTTCTGTGTGTTCTGAATGCCGAGGCACCACAGTTACCTGGCATCTGATATCAAGATATCACTGCTGTTTTGTAGCATTTCGTATGTAGGTGGTAATAATATTGCCGTTCTGGAGTAACTGTGTCAGTTAAAAACAGGTTTGTAGCTCTTGGTCTTAGGGAGGCAGCAGAGATTTCCTCTCTGTCCATGTGTTCCTTTGTGCCCAGGGCAGGAAAGGTTGGGACTCAGAGGAGGCACATCAGGGTTGCTTCAGGATGGAAGTTGGGGGAAGGATCTGCTATTCTTGGGCCCCAGACAATAAGTTACAGCACTTTTAGGAATAATGAGAGTTTAAAGTGATATTCTAGGATTAGATCTTGGTCTTCCCCAAAATGCTTATTTTATACACAAATATGTGGTTTAATCAGAAATTTAACATTTAGTCGATCACATTCTAAATGTAAGAAAGGTCACTGAGAACCAGTTCATCTTTGTTCTGTCTTTTGTGCTACTGCGTAGTAACTGCTTTTTCTATGAATACATTACCGTTGAAAACATTTATACTTTTCCCTTACATTTGTATATAGTGCTTGTTAACGTAGGTCAGGGATGTTCCTTCCTTCCTTCCTTCCTTCCTTCCTTCCTTCCTTCCTTCCTTCCTTCCTTCCTTCCTTCCTTCCCTCCTTCCTTCCCTCCCTCCCTCCCTCCCTCCCTCCCTCCCTCCTCCTTCCTTCCTTCCTTCCTTCCTTCCTTCCTTCCTTCCTTCCTTCCTTCCTTCCTTCCTTCCTTATCTTTATTTATTTTATTTATTTTTATGTGGTGCTGAGGATCGAACCCAGGGCCTCATATGTGCGAGGCAAGTGCTCTGCTTCTGAACTATAACCCCAGCCCCGGTCAGGGATTTTTCTAAACACTTGACAGATGTTAATAAAACTCTCATTCACCCTAGAAGATTTGTACTGCTGCTGTACCTGCCTAGTTGATGTGGGCACTGGGGAGGAGTCCTATGTGGCTGCACCAGCTTGCAGGGGACAGGCGGCAGCCTAGGCTTCATGCAGCTGGTCTGACTCCAGTCCCTGTCAGTAACGGTAGCATGATGCTGCCTCAGGGAAGTCCACTATGGTCAAATGACATTCATGTTATAGTGAGGAATTTAAAACACTCATCAGCTCACAGGGTAAGGACCTATAAATCACTTACTTTTAACATTTTTAAGAGAAGATGACCTTTCTCTCCTAGGGTTTATTTCTCCTGAATGTCCATCAGTCCACGTACTTCGCTAACACCCACATGGCAAGTGTGACCCTTTGGGTGTTACGGTCAGTCGATCCACGGCTGCCTGTTGTTTCAGTGAGTGAGTGAAGAACTTGGATTTTAATAGCGTGGGCTTTATAGTTCACACCTGTGTGGCAGTGGGGCTTCACCAGATGGCAGCCTCAGCAAGACTCTTCTAAAAGCAGCAAGCAGAAGTTTTTTGGCTCAAGATTGGTACCTTTGTTTCTCGTGCCTTATAAATTACATATATACTCATGGGAGCAATGTATCATACTAGCAATTTTTTTTTGTAAATATATGTGATCACATAAGATTGAAGACAGTGGGGTCTAAATGCAGAAGGACATGCAAAAGGAAAAGACCAGGGGTAAAGGAAAGACACAGGCACCAAACCTCTCTATGGGTTTTTTTAAAAAGTATTTTTTAGTTAAAGATGGACACAGTACCTTTGTTTATTTATCTTTATGTGGTGCTGAGGATTGAACCCAGTGCCTTCCCCGTGCTAGGTGAGTACTCTGCCACTGAGCATAACCTCAGATTTCCCCTCACCCCGTGGTTTTAGTGAAAGCAAAATTGTATTACTTGATTTACTTCAGTGAGTTATGTTGAATGCCTAGTGTGAACAAGGCTCTGTCCTTGTTCTTGAGGGAGATGCCAGGGTGAACGTGCCCAGCCTTCGGTCATGCAGCCTCTCAGTGAACTACTGGAGACAACTGTGGGAAAAGTGAGCCAAAAAGTGAGCGTGTTGTTAACCATATTGGAAGACACGTCTGCGGAGGGGCCAGGGTGGGCGAGGAGCCCGGGTTGGGTACAGCGGTCCCTCAAGGCTTCTGTGTCAAGTGGATCTTGTGAGAGGTGCGCTCAGATCCTCCAAGGTCCTGCCAGTTCTGTGCCAACAAGCGGGCCCTCTCCATTGGCAGAAATGGCACAGCAAGAACAGGTGGAATCCTTGGGTGTGTTTGGAGAATACTGAAATCTGCACTTTGTGGAATAGAAGATATTCTCAAGAGAGCAGTGGGAGAGAGCACTGAGTGGGAGGTCAAGGCTGAGTTTTGTTTTGGTCACAGAGTTTTTCTGTTCATTCAACGAACATTTATCGAGTGCTGCTGAATACCCTGGACAGACCCCTGCCGCCACTGTGCTTGCTTTATGTGGGAGTGCAACGGAGCAAGGGAGCAAGCTGTGAACTCTGCCAGCAACTGAGGGGAGTTGTGGGTGGGGCCCCTCAGTGTCCAGAGAGCCCTGCAGAAACTTGAGTCCTGGGGCTGTGGGATAGCCTGGGACCCAAGGACAAGGAGCGTTGGGGCCAAGCTGAGTGGGTTGCTGGTAATTTCTACCAAGCAAATACTAACACCAGTTCTTTACAAACTTGACCAAAAAATAAATAAAAACAAAATCAACTCATTCTGCACAGCCAGCATTAATCTGATGCCAAGCAGGGTGTGGGGAGGCATCACAAAAAGAGAACTACGGACCAAAATGCCTGGCCGTCCTCCTGTGTGGGTTGGGGTTGGTCTGGCCTTATGGCCCAAGGATGGCCATTGTTTTTAAGATTATATATGAACAGGGGAGAGCAGAAGCATCTTGGCATTATCTCAAGAGAGGGACTATGTGTTTGCTTGTTTCAATTTTGATTAGTAGTTGCTATAAGAAAGCTGTGATTAGGGGGAGGTTTTTTTTTTTTTTTTTTTTTTTTTTAA
Source organism: Urocitellus parryii (assembly GCF_045843805.1). Taxonomy (NCBI): domain Eukaryota; kingdom Metazoa; phylum Chordata; class Mammalia; order Rodentia; family Sciuridae; genus Urocitellus; species Urocitellus parryii. Next base: position 4,163,261 of record NC_135535.1, on the reverse strand, counting down.
AGATGTTGACGGACCTTTATTTTATTCATTTATTTATATGCGGTGCTAAGAATTGAACCCAGTGTCTCACACATGCAAGGCAAGCACTGTACCACTTAGCCACAACCCAACCTTAGAGGGAGTTTTGAACATTCTGGTCTATAAGTGATTTTTCCTGTTTTGACCATGTTGGCTCTATTTTACTTGAAGTAGTAGACAGTTTGTGTTATTCTTGGTAAGGAATTTTCACTGAAGTACATTTCCGCCCATTTACTAAACATTTTGGGTGCTCATTCTCTTTCTAGTTTAAAAATAAATGAGGATTATGCATATAATCCCAAATCAAAATGTGATTTTTCATCCAAGGTCCTTTTTGATCTATGTGGATAGATTAGCCTGTTGGCCATTAATTTTTCCTAAGATCATTGATTATTCAGTGGAGATCATTATTTGATTATTTAATTATTGCTATAAAGTGGCATAGGTTGGCCTTCAGAATTGTGTTTTGGTAAACAAAAATAATTAAACGCAGAAGAAAGCTGGGCTCTCAAGAAAGGCCATGGAGTGAGTGGGGAAAGCATGGGCCACTGGCTGCGGGGGTGCTGGCTCAGCTTCCCGGAGAGGTGACTCTGCTCGGGTTAGGTGACCTCACCGAACCTTTGCACCTTTGCACACCTTGGTATGAGGTGAATGACAGGACCTGCCTCCTCGAGCTTTCTGTGAGGATCCAGTGAGATCCTGTGTGTAGAATGCCTGTCTCGACTCTAAGTAACGGATAAATGTCAGCCCCTCCACCTGGCTGCTGTTCCCGTGGCTGTGTTCACAGAGCTTAAACTGACCATGTAGTGACAGGTATGAAAGGTGCGTTAGTCTTGCTTCCATAGCCAAGTTATAGCAGAGAAATCAAAATTTTGAAAAATAGGTAGTGGATGAAGGTTAGCTTTTATTCATAAAATTTTCCTAGACATTATAATAAAGTAAGGAATTTATAATAAAAATATCACCTTAAAGTTGTCTGTGTAGGTGTTTCTGGTGTGTTACAGTTTTGGTAGAGCTATTTTATGTTCACAGGGTCACACTGCTCGACCTCATGATAGCCAAGCTGGTGGGAGACGAGCCGTTGACCAAGGATGATGTGCCAGTGTTTCTGCGCCACGCCGAGTTGATTGCAAGCTCCTTTGTGGATCAGTGCAGGACTGTGCTGAAGCTGACCTCTGAGCAGCACACTGAGGACGAGGTAAGTGCCTCGGGTAAGGGAGTAAGCAGGCTTTCCGACCCAGTCACTCTTCTGGGAGAACTCACTCTGAGAAGCTTGGAAGGATGGCCTTGAGTCCTGTGCCTTATGCTGGGGTACTTAAAAAATGCAGATGAGGGAAAGCAGTGCCCTTGTTCCTGCAGGCAGAGTCAGTGACTTTCAAAGTGGCTTGCACATTTTTCAGGGCAGATAATGTCAGATCCATGTGTTCCTAGGTGGACATGTCAGTGGAGTTGTTCTGCCACCAGCTTGTGAGTTGGCTTTCTTCTGAATGGCAGCTTCGTGAGGGTAGGAGGTCATCGTCATGGTTCTGAATGTCCATAGTGGGCACTTAGCAAATATTTGCTGAATAAATAAGGAGTAGTAAGTACATTGTGAATATCTTTTGAAAACGTCATTACAAACATTCCAGGTAAAGAATTTCCCATAATTTATTTGACCAGATGCCTGTGGGTGGACATATAGGTTTGCTAGTTACTTCTACTTATGGTAAATGGTGCTGTCGTAGATGTCTTTACAGTTAATCTTTTCACATCACTAACTGACGTTACTAACCTGGGAGATCCTTGCAGTGCAGTTGCTAGGTATGCAGTATATACCTTTCAAACCTTTTGGTATCTATAACTATTTTCTACCTTCTAGAAAATTCACTTCTCCTAGCTATTGTGGGAGCTTTCCAGTTGTACCACCTGCTGCCCCTCTCGGCCACTCCAGGTGGCTTTCTTCCCTCCGGCCTACTCTTGAGCACTGGGCCTGGTCTCTGTGGAGGGTACAGGCCTAGCTGGCATCACTTCTGTTCCTGCCTCTTCACTGGAGAGTCTCTCTTTATATGTACCTATTCCTCCTTCCCTTTTGAGGTAAGGTTGGAATTGTTCTTTTTCTGGAAATCTGCTCAGTAGACAAAAGGAATGCTCTCTGCTACTGTCGCAGGGAGGACTCCATATGCAGTGGGCCAGAGAGCAGGCATCGGGCTCACCTTCTGTGAGACTGGAGCAGGCCAGACCTTCGTGCCACCAGGGCTGAAGCCAAAGGCAGAGGGATAGGAGAGGACTTTTTGGGTAACGGAAGTGCACACACTGCTGTGCACTTGTGGGTGAGATTTACTGCACCTGAGTTATACCTTAGTAGAGTTGATTTGAGTTTGAACATATTTGAAAAAACAAATGGTAAGTCTGTTGTGGCTGATTGGAATGGGCCAGTGGAGTGGAGTGACTGATGCTGGCAGTAGGCGGACAAGTAGGTGGAGGGATTGGAATCCAGAGAGGACCCCCACCACTGCCAGGGGCGAGCAGAGAGCACAGAAGTGGCACAGCCATCCCAGAGTGCTGTGTGCAGTGGTGCAGAGCCCTTAGCTCCTGTGGTCGGTGCCGCTGTGACGGTGACTGTTCTGCACGAGAGTGGGTTTTTCTGTGCCCGTGCTTTGGCTCAAAGCCACTCTGCTGTGGGTCTTCTCTGCTAGGTCACCCGATCAGGTTCTGGCTCATTGACCTTTTCTGTGGTAGAGAAGAGGGAGGTCCTTTCTCACTCTTTGCATTTGCTTTCTGGGGATAGATTTCCCTGTTTCCAGCAGGAGGAGCCGTGAGCTGTGCTTCAGAAAGTTTTAAAAATTTCTCTAGGAGACAGGAAGACATAACACTGCACTTGTTAAGTCACAGCTTTGGTCCATTCCCAGGACTTGTGTGGAAAGCATTTCAGTAGTGTAGTACGGAGTTACTTAGTGGGTTTTTTTTTTTTTTTTAAGGAAAATTTATGTTTTCCCCTTAAATAGTTGTTTCTCTAAGGTGGGAGGAATTATATGTTAATGGAGTAGGAAAAGCTGAGATAAGAAGTGCATCAATCTGCACACTCATGACTCGTGCAGATTAATGCACACTCGCTGTATTTCAAGATAGGTGCAAAAGTAAATAAATAAAGTAAATGCCACAGTAGTTCTTAAGAAGACCCCATGTGTGTGTTTAAAATAGTTCCCAGTGTAGTTGGCCTGGCCTGCACCAGCTTCTGAGTTGGGTACCACACACCGAGGATTTGAGCTAGGTGTCCATGGTTGGCTGGAAGTCACCTGTGGCGGAGGCATCTGTGCCCAAAAGTCAGTGAGAGCTACATCCAGGGCTCACTTCTCTCCCCTCTCAGCAAAGCCCACGCTCACCCATTGGTGGCACTCTTGCAGATGAGGTAGTCAATAAAGTTCTCATAATTCAGTGGCTGGAAAGTGAGAGTGAGAAGGGTCATATTAATTGTGTTTGTTTTTTAACTTATATACCTGGCCATAGAACCCGAAGTTTTGTGCACGTGTTCTTTTATAGAATTCATCTTGGGTTCTCATGTCAATGCGCCCACTCTTATTTCCAGGTTGGATACGTCTTGTCAGCTCCAGAATGCTTAATCTATAAGATCCGAGATTTAGTTTCCCACATCTTATTTATTGCTCATGAGCCTTGCCTTTCCTCTGAATGCTCAAAAAACATTTCTTTTAACTTCATATTTCCTTACATCTGTATGTGGTGAGAATTATTCTTAGTTTGTAGGGTTTTCATTCTTGGCTCTTGCATCTCCATATTAAATCATTTTACACAGTTGGCATTTAATGTATATTCATGGAATAAGTAAAAATAGTGTTGTTTTATTCCATTTTGATAAGGGCTTAAATTATTGCATTATGCAAATAATATTTTCTCTGTTGTGAAAAATTATTTAAGCTAGAGCAAAGTTAAGAAGTTTCCTTCCTTTTGCCTAGCCCCTGTTTTCTACAGAGCTATTTGCATGTATTTCTGTTTTTTTCCCTAAAGATATTTGTTGTATATACACACAACTACATGCTTTTTATTTCCTTTTTCACATTATTGCATATGATGTTCTTTAACTTGGTTTGTAACTTACTTGTGATAAAACCTATATATCTTTCCATCTTAACACTAATGCATTTGTTAATATTTGAATAGCATCTCACTATTTAGATGCACCATGATTTTTTCATTTGTTTCTTATAGATACTTCAGTTGTTTCCAGGGTTTTTTTTTTTTTTCCATAATTGTAGTTGGACACAATGCCTTTATTTTATTTATTTTTATGTGGTACTGAGGATCGAACCCAGGTCCTTGCATGTGCTGGATGAGCACTCTACTGCTGAGCCACAACCCCAGCCCTCCATGTTTGGTTTTTAAAAGAAACTTTTTAAAATAATGCTACAGTAAGTATCCTTCTAGGCATTTCTTTGCAATTTTGGACAAGTAAATCTGGGATTATCAATACCTAGAAATTGATTAACAGGTCAGAGAGTTACATTTTAGAGACAGTTCTAAATGAAAGAACACTGCAGTGCAAGACTGTGGGTCACAATGGTCTTAGTCAGCTTTCTCACTGCTATGAATAAAGGACTTGACCTGAACAATTGTAGAGGAGGAAAAGTTCACTCAAGGGCTCATGGTTTCAGAGGTCTCAATCTATAGACAGTGGAGTCCATTCCTCAGAGCTCAAGGGAGGCGGAACATCTGGTGGAAGATTGTGACAGAGGGAACCAGCTCACATGATGATCAGAAAGCAGAGAAGTCTTCACTTGCCAGATACAAATATGCACTCAAAAGCCACACCCCCAATGCCCAGGTCCTCCAGCCACACCCACCATTTGATTTAACCACTCAGTTAATCCCTATCAGGGGATTAATTCACTGATTGGGCTCATCTGCTCACAACCTAATCATTTCTCCTCTGAATCTTCTTGAATTTCTCCCAGATGAGCTTTTGGAGGGACACCTCACATCTAAACCATAACAACAACCCTTTGCAAATCTAACTAATTACATTTCTCTACTGTTTTTCAGGGCCAGTATGTTCATTTATTTTGCATATTAAGTTATCTTTGACATTGACAGTTAATTTTGTTTGAATTTATTTGTAGTGTATTTAGCTTTTAGAATTTTTTTGTTTGTTCTTAATGTAGTTAGGCTTATCAATGTTATCCTTAATGACCTGAATTTTTTTGTCAAATTTAGAAATTTAGTAAACTTCTCCACTTACAACGTGGACATATATACCTGTAAACCCCATTTCTTTTAGTTCCTAGACCTCACTTTTGATTAATATAGAAATTATTTTTAGATAAGAAGTGATGTGTGGATTCAAATGAATTATTTATGTCCTTTGAGGAAGATTTTATAAAGTCCCTGGTATGCGTCGGGGTGGGTTTGAGTATTTCTGTATTGCTGGCATGTGGACTTGGAAGTCTCCCACCTCTGCATGCCTGTTTTCTGTGCATGTAAGTGGGGTGTCCTTGAGCATGAACTTTTCCTCTGCTGAGCAGTACATACCCCTTGCTTCTCAAATGCTGACCTGTTACCGAGTCAGATCATGTTGTTTTCACTGCTTTTAGTACTTTCTGATGTAGTAAGCTGCTGCATACGTTTGGATCCATTTCTAGATGTTTAGCTTTTATAGAAGGAGCCAGTACGATGTTAACTGGAGAAAGGAAATGTAAAGAACTACATGTTTGTATGTAGCAAAGGAACGTTTAAATGAACATATGTCCATGTATGTTTGTTACATGCACGTAAAATGTATTTAATGAATACATGCAGAACTGGCCTTTGCAGAAGGCAATGATTAATTACATTCTGTCCTGATACAACTAATTTGCATATCTTTGGGCAAAAATATTGGCATCATTTTTATTCTTATATCACTTACTTAGAGAGATGAGTTGGACCAGGAGACGAGTCTTTTTTTCTTTTGCCCTTTCAAAATGTTTTGGAATGTTGCTCCTTTTGTTTGCGTATGTCTCTCAGTACCTGATTTAATTAATATAGTTTTAGGGTACTTTTAAATATCTGGAAGGACATTTTACTCGTTCCCCTTAGTTTTTTAAGAGTGATTTTCCTGGCTGTTATTTTTAATTTCCAGATGCTCATTAGGAACACATTATTAATAAAAGGACTTTAATGATGAAAATTGGGCATGTTTAAGGTGGGGATAAATTAATTTTCTTTTGGGTTTATTTTGGTTAATATCATAGAATTTAGGGACTGGAAAGACACTTCCAGTGCATGTCTTTCAACCCCTCTCATTGTCTCTTTATTTCTGTCTTTTAATCATGGAAAATTCCAAATAGACTAAGAGAAGAAAGTGTAGTGAAGCTCAGTCAGCCATCCCCAGCTCCAGTGTCCTCATTCATTCTTTTCCTTTTTTTCTGGTTCATTCTGTGTGTGTGTGTGTGTGTGTGTGTGTGTGTGTGTGTGTGTGTGGTGCAGGGTTGAGCCAGGACCTCAGGCCTGCTGGGCAGGGCTCCCCCTGAACTACTCCAGTCCCACAGTTCACTCTCGTTTCATCCACAGACTTATACCCCTAAAAAAAGATGAGGAGTCATCAGACACAAGTGCATCATAATTAATGTACCTATAAAGTTTAACAGGAAAATTTTAATACCAGATAAATAGTGTACAGATTTTCTCCATTGTCTGATAAACTTTTTTCGAGTTCATTTTTCAAATATGGATGCAGATAATGGCCATGCCTACAATGGTTTAGGTCTCCACCTTCCTTGAATACCTAGGCTTTCCTTTCCTCCTCTCCTCTCTTGTGTGCTAGCTGCAGCTAAGGTGCCGGCATCTTTTCCTGGGGTGTTGCCTACGGTTCCGATGTTGGTGTGTGCATCTCTGGTGGGTTCTGCTTTTGGAGGAGGGTTAGTTCTTGAGGTGTGTATGGATATGGGTTACTGTTTTGCAATTGTGTTTCGTTGCTGTGGTGCCCACTTTCAGCAGAGGCGCAGAATGCTTGGCCTTCTGTATCTGAGGTGTTGGTGGGCCTTGATGATTACTTCAATCTCCCAACTGTTGAGATGTGAAGCCTTGGCATTTTGACTGTCACAGTCATTTGTCACTTATTAGCAGGCATATTTTATAAAGAATAATTTTCCCTAGCCAACTGTTAGGCTCCAGACAGTATGGTTTAGTTAAGGCAAGGAAATGCTTGATTGCCCCTTGATTCAGTCTTCAGAGTAATTGGTCAGTTCTGTGCCCTCACCCTAAGGTGACCAGTGAGCTGGTTTAATTAATTATCTTTGTGGCATCATGACTTTAAAACTGCCTGGCTTATGTTGAGTTGTGATTCTTCCTGATGTTTTTCACTTACTGATGACTCTGGGGTCTCTCTCAGCTTCCTCGCCACATGGTGTCTGCACGAGCTCTGCCTCACCCCGATTAGCCAGCCATTTCTCCAGGAGAAATGGGAAAGAGGGTGCCAGAGCCCTGAGACATTCATGCATTAGCTCAAGTCTCCATGTTCAAAGTACAGTTTCAGAGTTCTAATGTAGATCCCCCCTCAACTCTGTAATTAGCAAGTAAAGCTATGAAGTAAGGTTAAAGATCCAAGGCATTAGAAATGTGCTATTTCTTGCTATTTATTTTATGATTTCTAGATTAAGATATTACCTTTAAATGTCCTAATTAGAGAATAATAAGTACATGTTTGGTATTAACAAAGTAATTTATCTTTCTTTTGAAGAATGTTATCTTTATGACCTAAGCTTATAGTCTCTACCACATTTTGTCGAATGCTTTAACAGTGGGGCTTAAAAGTTCCATAAAGTTCTGCTTCTTTGAATTCCATGTAGACCACCTAATGCCATGAAGCTGGTATGTGATAGCTCCTTGTCATGCAGTCTGTTTGATGTAGATCGTTTAGTAGTTATGTGAATTCACATGTTCAAATAATATTATCTTTTCCAACCCAGCAAGATACTGCATATAAGTTTTTATTTACCCAGAAATAATACAGAGATCTTGAAGCCAGAGTTTGTCAACCACAACACTTTACAGGATTCCTGTGGACAAGAAATTAATGTATTTCATGGGATATTTGCATCTTTAAAGTAGAACTTGAATACTGGGAACGCTTTAAAAAGAAAGTATTTGCATAAATGTTATGTACGCGTAGCTAGTAATTTTGAACATTTATCCCGCTGTTGGAAGGTATTTTTGCTTGAATAAGAACTTTTCTGACTCTTTGCTCCAAGAAGACACATAATGACACATAATCTTGCATTCTCCCTGGCAGATGTCTGCTGTTAGGGAGATGATTATTTGAGGACATATTTAATACTTCTATTTTGTTTTGCATGGTTCAGTTTCTCCTTTCAGTAATTACGTTACTAAACCCAGTGTTACATGTTACTTTCATATTTTAACGTTGTATTCCATTCTCTCCTAGTGATCTATAAAATGAAATCATTTAGCTTCTCACGTACTTTGCAGGAGGCTCTGGCCACCATTAGGCTTCTGGATGTGCTGTGTGAAATGACGGCCAACACCGAGCTGCTGGGCTATCTGCAGGGCTTTCCTGGCCTGCTGGAACGTGTGGTCGGTGAGTGAAGTACACACATGGTGTTTTAGTTAAGAAATCTTTGACTCGTCATGCTGCAATGTAAATCCAAACACAGGTTCTTAATTTTCAGTTTTCTGATGCACTTTGAGGGTTTTGGGTATTTCTTCTTGAGGGGAGTCATGTGTTGTGGTACTAGCTCAGGCTTCAGAGGCTGGTGGACCTGAAGCCACATCAAGTTTCACCACTTCCCTCCTGTTGACCTTGGAACACCTGCTCAGGAAGATGGGCACAGTGAGACTGCGGTGCGGGTGCTGGCAATGGGTATGTCACCAGGAGGCACGTGACCAAGATGATGGGGAAGGGAAGAGGGGAGGCTTGTGACCATGAAGATGATTTAATTTTTTATATTACTTTAACTTTATGAAACTTGGCAGGAAATTTTTCACAATTTTATTTACTGAATGCATAGAAAAGTACTTTATGTGTATTATATATTCTGTTCTTACAGGAAAGCAGTTTTAAGCAGGAAGCCATTATTTGAAGTATTACTATCTTTACTAAAAAGCTATTTGGAAAATAATTCAAATGGAACCTGCTCCTTGTGGTTAGCCGAGCTTTGGTGTTGGTCATCTCTGTTCCCTGCTTTCTTCCATTAAAGAGGCCACGCTTATGCTGGAGGCCCATTGACTAAGGAAAGTGACTTTGTATATCAGAGGCTCAGATGCCTAGCAGTCAGCTGCAGGAGGTGCTAGAATCCCCTCCTGGGGTGCTATTTTGAGTGCAGTGCTTTTAGTGATAATCAAAATAAGACACCGCCAACCTAGAATCCTTGTGGAGCCAGGACAAGTGTGGGTTGCCATCCCACTCTGCCAAGTTACTAACTTCTCTGTGTGATTTCTCCATTATAAAACTGGGAACCTGATGTCTGCCATTACTAGGTTTGGCAAGAGGGTTAAGTGAAATAATGTGGAAACACGAACTCACAGGTCTTAGAAGATCATCTGTTTTCCTAGGCTCTGGAGAGGTATCCATAGAGTATAACAATGTTATTTTTCTGACTGTGGCTAAAGCAGGTCTGTCTTGGATTATTTGACCATCGAGAAGTGGAAAGCTCTCTTGGTTCTGTGGTGTGGTTTGTTACAGACACGGGCTGTGATTTTAACTTAGCTGACTCATTATCAGATGAATTCTTACAGAGAGAAAGGTGTGTGTGTGTGTGTGTGTGTGTGTGTGTGTGTGTGTGTGTGTATGATATTTATTTATTTTGGTAAGGAAGATATTGGGAAATTTTTAGCCAACTTTTCTTTGTAGGTAAAGTAGAAAGTCCAAATCAAGGTAAATATTTATGTCTTATCTCCCTAAAACTAGAGTCAAAAAAATAGAATGCAAAAGCAGAAGAGCCATTTAATCATTATTTAAAGAAAGCTTTTAGTACTCTATCTTTATTTTGTTTTAATGCATTAAAATAAATTAGATTTATTTATGGAAAGCTAGTACCAATACTAAAAAATATTTTCTTGTGTAAAATAAAGTTTGTTTATCTTTTTCATTCTAGATCTTTTACGACTAATTCATGTAGCTGGAAAGGATACCACAAACATCTTCAGTACCTCTGGTTGCATAAAAGCAGAAGGTGACATCTCAAATATGGCCGAGGGGTTTAAGTCTCATCTTATTCGCTTGATTGGAAATCTGTGTTACAAGAATAAAGATAACCAAGACAAGGTAAGATGATTTATTAGTATGTGTCATTCATGCTTTGCTTTATTTAGAGTTTAGACTACTACATTATGGTTTTGGAGTGAAAAATTGAGGTGGTTAGAAAATAGATTGAGAAGAGATACATAAATTATATATGTAACATCAGTGAAAACAAACATATATTATTCCCATAAATAAACCCAATAGATCATATTTGTTAATATTAGGATTGTGTTTTTTTTCTAATTTCGTGTTATTTTTGTCCTGAGTTGGAGCTAGTTTCTTTTCCTGTACATTACTGATGTTTGTTCACAGCCTGGGCATCTGAACACTGTTATGTCTCCCAGTCAATGAAAATGTGTTTGATAGGCCTCGACAGTTTCTAGCACAAACTATGCATTAAAGAAACTCTAGTTATTTTGATATTTATTGTAAGAAAAAAACCAAAACAAAGGTCCCTTTAATTTCGTCTGTGTTTTACATTTATCAATGATGTTACCAGAAGCTTTTCTTCTGTGTGTTTTGAGGTGAACATATAATTTTAAGTCTTAAGTCTTTGGAAAATCAATAGAATGCTTTTAGAAAGCTCTTTCTGAACAGTGTAGAGGCCATTATTTCAGTCACGGGAGAGAGTGATGAGTTGCAGAATGGTTGGGTTGCATGTTTCACATTGAACTAGTGTTTGTTGGAGTCTCTTGAAGTTCTACTTTTGAGTGACTTTTGTTTTGGTTCATTAAATGTGTGGCAGATTATATTTTCCAAGAAGACTGCAGAAACATGTTATTTTACATATTTTTCTGCAGTGTGACTTTGTCACTCCCCCACCAAGGGTTGGCACCTATCTCTCCATCCCTTTGAATCTGTTCAGCTCCTGTGACTGCTTTGAACAGTATACCATGGTAGGAGCCATTCTGTACCATTTTGGGCGTAGCTCTTAATTGGTCTGGCAGATCCTGTTTCTAACTTTGTAGCAGCCAATCACCATGCAAGTAGTGCTTGTTCCCTGAGATCACCATGACGGGACTTGGTGAGTCCCCATGGAGAGACCCTGGAGTATGAGATGTAATAAAGACACCTGTCAAGGAGCATCAGGGCACCAACTCTGTGTGTGAGAACTCTGTTGGGAACAGATCCTGCCTTGTTTCCTTATGTGCCCAGCCGATGCCACACAGATTTGGCAAAGCCTTTTCTGAATTCGTGACCCACAGCATTGTGAGAAAAAGTGAAAAATGGGGTGGGAGTCCGAGGTTCTCTTTAAGTGAATGGACTAGAGAGCTCCTATTGGACTTAATAGTTATAAACTCTGGACAGAAGACAGCTATCTGAAGACACTCAGATTTTACAAAACAGGCAGATTCTGGAGTGAAATTGACACTTTGAAAAAGGAAATGGTACAGTGTGTGCTATGCAGGGCAGTGGAAGCTTTGGTAGTCTTTCAGCTTGAAAAACCAAAGAAGAGTGTGTGTGCAAACACAGCTATTGGAAATTGAGGGGAGGAGCCTGTAAAGGAGAGAGTGAGCCCCACAGTCTATGTATCAGTTACTTATATCCTTGCTGATTCCTGAATTACACGTGTGGAGCAGGCTCCAAGAAGCTAAGCTAAGGACAAAATAATCGTGCCAGTTTGTTTCCAGCTAAGATAATTGCCTACCAAAACCAAAATATCAGTCATGCTCTTTAGAGGAATATAACTGAATCCAGAATTTCCATAGCATAATGTCTAGGATACAAACCAAAATTACTTGACATACAGGAAAATGTGTCCTATTCTCAAAAGAACAGATAATTGGTGGAAGCTTTCTGTGAGTTGATAAGGATTTTAAAACAGCATTTGTAGTCATGTTCAAGGACGTAGAGGAATTTGCATCAGATATCACATGAATGAAAAGATAGGATATCTTGGTAAGGAATAGAAAGTGTTAAAAAAAATAAAAAAGAACCAAATGGAAAATATAGAGTTGAAAAAATACAGTATGTGGAGTTAGTAAGAAATTATTGAATGCTTAGCCTCTAGATAGAAATGTCAGAGGAAAGAGTTAATATAAATGTGTTAGTAGGGTCATCCAGTCTGAAAAACAAAGGGGAATAAATATTAAAAATAAAACAAACATTTAAAAAGATACCATGTTTTGGAGTAAAGATTAAAAAAAGAATGAAGATTTAAAAAGATACTATATTTTGGAGTAATCTGTTACGTAGTGGTTGGTACTGTTAAGGATTCTTTGAGGGCTGGGGTTGTGGTTCAGTGGTAGAGCACTCGCTTAGCACATGTAAGTACTACCTTCAAACCTCAGCACCACATAAAAATGAAATAAAGATATTGTGTCCACCTATAACTAAAAAATAAATTAAAAAAAAAAAGAATTCCTTTGAGATAACATCACAGCAGGAAACATGTCCTTTTGTTAGCTGTCTGCATCCTTTGGCACCCTTCTCATCTCCAAGCAGGCATGAGTGTAAGACTACTAATCTGCCCTTGGAAAATCACTGGACTGATTTTTATTTTTAAAAAAAGTTGATAGAATAAGACATTTTACCTTTTTAATGACCAAGACTGCCTTTCTTAAGGAGCACAAAAGAAGTGTTTTTTCTTGTGTTTAACTACCCTTTTGTTGCTAATTTGGATTGGCCTCTTATAGGAACAAAATAGAGTAACCCTTAAAAGCCTTATGAAATAACTCCCTGAAGTGGGGATCAGGTTGCACCGTAAGTAAATACAGAGTGCGCCCAAGCTGCTGTGGAGGTCCTGGGGCCCATGGGAAGTCCACAGGGTGCTCTTACTTGTGTGGTGGCTCATTGCTTTGCTGGTTTCTGAGCAAACACTGCAGAGGGGAGGAGGGAGTCAACTCTGAATATTAGAAGGCCTCTGTTTCTCCCCATTCCTTCCCTGTGCCAACAGAGGCCGGAACCTGAAAGCATTACCTCAGGGGTGTTATTCTTTTTCCAAAGATTCAGAGGCAGCACTAAAATTGTATTTGGGATGTGTTGGAGCTTCTCTGTTCTTGTAGCTGAATCCTGATTCCAGTCGGCATTGTAAACCTTTTCCCTGCTCGTTGTTGCCTCCAGGGGTGGAGTTCAGGAGCACTCGGGTGGCTGCAGTCATGGTTTCTGGGAAAAGCAGGTCCTTATCCTTGGACTGCTTGTTCTCACAGCATTGCCTGGGTGGATTGTTCCACTCTTTCCCAGTTGGAGCCTGGGAGGATGTTTGCCTGTGTGTGCACTGAGACTGAAGATACAACGTGGGACTTTTGTGCCACCTCACCTAGCTTGGGTTCATCCTTCACCCAGAAGAACAAAGGCACTAGCCATGATTTATTTGTTTAGTGTCTGCTGTGTCCCCACATTGTACCCAGTGAGCTGCAGGTGTCACCAGCTTTAATCTTTGCCTTGGTCTTGAACAGCAGGTTCTGCCAACCACCTTTCACGGAAGGCCATCCTGCTGGTGCGTTCCCAGGCCTGTGTTCCCTCTCCTACATCCTGGTGCCTCTCATTTGAGAGCTTTCAGAGAGTTGCAAGGAGAAGGTTTGAAATAGACCTCCTGGAGGGCTTCACAACAAAGGTGCTGCTAGCCATGTCTCTTGAGTCCTCTCTAGCTTTAACCCTACACTCTGGTGGTCCTCTCGGCTGTCTCCCATCATTCCTTTGTCAAATATGCGCATTCCCTTGATAGACAGGGCTTCTTCTCCTGGAAGGTTCCATTCTTGGAATACCTTGGGACCTTGCCTCCTTGACCCAGGATCTCAAAACTGTGCATGACACAAGCTTTTCTAGAATTTTTGTTTCCTCTGGAGTTTGAGCAGAAGCCTTTCGAGTCTCTGCTCGTCTGTATCTCCTCATTCTCTGCGACAGTGTGGAGTCCACCTGCTGGATGGCACCTCTTCTTTCCTGTGGCCCTTCCCGTTATGGAGTCCTTTTCATCTTTCCAAGTCACTGCAGCCTGTGGGGCCTCTGAAGAAGACTGAAAAGATTTTGTCTTCATCGTTTTCTAAGTGAGGAAATCAAGGCCCTGAGAGGCTGAGGGAGCCCAGCCCGCTGCTCTTGAGTGGGAACGCCGGGCTGCATTCATTCATCTTCATTCGGCAGCCATGTTAGTAGAGAGAGAGCAGGCGCATGTGTATGTGCACACCATGAGCGCCAACTAAGGTCCACTTTCAGAGGCCTGTCCGAGAAGAGCCGCCAGGAGACACTGCCCTCTGGCTGGCCGGTCCCCTGAGCAGGGCTGTTCATAGGCTGGGAGAACCTCTTCTTTTGGGATTTGTACCCTTGAGCAAGGTATCAGAGTTGGGGTGCTTGGCCTTAGGATTCCTGCTACCCATAGCCTTCCCATGAGGCTCGGGCTGTGCCTTCTGCACGTGTGATGGGTTGTGGTGTTTTCTGAACTTAGAGCCCTCCTTCCCCAGGTCCCAGCAGGAAGGGAGAAGTCCCTCCTGACTGCTCCTCATATCTTGTCTCTTGTCTTCAGCTTGCTTAGTGTTTCTTTGCTGCAGCTGCAATGACCAGTCTGCTTTAAACCCTTGAACCCTGAGTGGAGATTTTCTGGCTTCTGTTAAAGGAGGCATGTGGGTGATAATGCTGTGGCTGGGAGCAGAGACTCCTGGGCTCTTCCTGGAGTGACAGTGTGTGGCTCACTCTTTGCCTTCCCCTTTCTTCTGTTCTTCACCGATGACCCGACTTCTTTTTGATTGAATGCTTTATTCAAAGAAAAAACCCAACTGTGCACAGCTTTTGCAGCAGCATTACTTCCTTCAAGAATAGGTCAGGACTGTGTGGAGGAGTCGGCAAGTGAGCAGGACCCTGCTCGCCTCCAGCTCAGCAGTCATGGGCTTTCATTCACAGAAATCAAAGTCTCCATGATACATTTTTCGTTAAGCTTGTTTAAATTGAACATAGTGCATGGAAAGCATTCAGTAAGTTTTTCTTGAACAACAGTCGATTTTTATATTGTTGACTGTCCACTACATGTGCCTCGTTGCTGTCAGTTCTGAAGTTGCAGAGCGGTTTACACATTATCCACTGATGACCTGAGGTTAGTGCCTTTCAGCTTCCCTGGTGACCACAGGAGCCAAGAACAGGCCAGCTGTCGGCCCTCTCCTTCCTTGTCTCAGGCACGTTCAGTCATGAGGCTGAAGGAGATGGGCTGTTTCCTGTGGCTTCGTTCAGCTCCTTGTTCTTGGTGCCTGTTCTTTGTGCCAGTGCTGGATGACGATTGGTGGAATGGTTGTTCTGTAAAGAAATACATGTTTGACTAGTCCATGGTGGGGGTTCTCTTTTGAGCATCTGTAAAATGGGCCAGGCCAGCATGGCCCTTGACCCTCTGTGGACAGGGCTCGTGTCTGTGTTCTCCATCTCCGTTAGCACTCAGTGGACTTCTTTGCCTCCACTCTTCCTTGAGTGACCTTAAGTTGGCCTTTAGAACTCCAGGTCCCAGGGTGCTTTCTCCTTGAGGACCTCTCAGGCCAATGCAGGAATACTTTCTCCTCCTCTCTGTGCTGTGGACCCTGGTGCTCCTCGCTCGGCCTCTGCCTGTACTCGGTTTCTGTGTGGAAGTGTGTACGGAAGCATATACGGGTTATTAATTCATTTCAGTATACATGGGCTGTTGTTTTTATGAGTCTTCAGTCTAATACATGTACATAACTGACCGCCACCAAAACAGTGGCATATGAAACATTTGATTTAATTATCAGTCAATTTTACTTTAGCAGCTCAGTCCCTTCCTACGCCTCCCACCACCACCTTTTCCTGGTGTCTCCTTTAGTGGTTCATCTTTAGTGAACCAAAGTCTTCCCAGATACATGCTGTCCTCCTCCTGGGGGCCTCTGTGCCCTGACTCTGCTGTCTCCTGGGGTTCGAGGCAGGCAGAGGATCCTTCTGCCATCAATTGCTCTGTCATTGTTTGGCTTGGAATGTCTGGATCCATAACTCTGCAGGATGCTCATAGCCTTTCAACTCTAAGGGGCAGGGGCCCGGGACAGCACAGAGGACAGAGGCAGCACTTCAGAGCTCACAGATCCAGACTAGTTTCTTAGTTGACCGTCTGTTAACTGTGTGAATTGGGGCAGCCTCAGCTTCTTTGTGGATGAAATGGGGACAGGAGACAGTTGTGCCTTCCTTGTGGGGTTGACAGGATGGAGTGTAGTCAACGTGTGTGAAGCATGTAGTAGAGGAGCTGCAGTCTCCTGCCTCCCCGCCCCTCCTGAGCAGCCTGAGGCAGGTAGATCTGGTTCATTTCAGTTCTCTCAGTTGCATGCATTAAAATAGGAACCTGTGATAGCATTTCATGGTATTTACCAAGATTGAGTCATCCTCCTCTCTGTTCTGTGTCAGTTACTTTTCTAATAGATGGGCTTTTGGAGGAACTAAGGTGAAAGCAAATAATAGAATTTTCTTTAGGATGAGAATGACTTTTCTCTGGTCAGTTCAACCAAAAATATTTACTAGATATTCACAAAAGAGTTTTGTGAATATCTAGTAAATATTTTTTAAATATTTTTGAAATATTGCCTGTGGAGATTCCAAACTCTGTTCTAGGTCATTGGGAGACTATCGAGGGACTTGGAAACCGCAGGGCTGAGCCTGGCTTCAGTGGCCCTGCGCCTCTTCTGCCAAAGCAGGTCTCCCAGTCCCACTCTCCAACTTGAAGACTGCACGCAGAGGCACGATCTGGCTTGCCTGGGACTCCACCTCTTTGTAATGTAATGCCAGCTCAAGAAATATGTCACAATTCATAAATCAAGCTGTCGCCATTCGTTCCTAAGCATGTACAGTTCCCCTTAAAGTAAGTGAAATTAAAATTCCTATCCAGAGGGTGCGCGTGTTGGTTTGTTGCAGCTGTAATTTTTTTTTTAAAGACATAGATAATATTCTACCATTTGACTATAGAAATCCCTCCCCTTTGTCTTACTGTTACAAGAACACTCCAGTTTCTCTTTGGGGAAAGGAATAGCACTGTTTGCAAGGAAGAGTCCACTGATTGCACTAGCGCAGTGGACAGATGGTGATTGGCTCCATGAATCAGGTTGCTTGGTGTGATAGCAGGTGGTATTCAGCTCCAGGACCCCTACTTTCCCCACCCTGCTCCCCTGCTTTCACATTTTCTGGGAAAGGAGATGCCTGAGACATGTTCTCAGTGGCACCTTACTGTTACCAGCACACCAAGGATTGACTGCACTTTTTGCTCAGCTGCTCTCTTGTTCCCCGAGGTTCTCCTTGGGGTCTGCTGTTTTCAGGGTTCCCTGTGCTACAGGCACAGAGAGCAAGGCATTGCTGTGGTGGCCCAGCGGCCATGAAGGCTGGAAGCCCAGGTGATTTGAAACAGATCTGATCTGTCTTGTGTTCAGCAGCAGAAAGGAGGACTCCGCAGGGCGGGGTGGGGAGCAGCCGCCCTGGTTGGTGTGACACCCCCCCCCACCAGGTGGAGGCATGGCAGGCGAAGGGGCCAGCTTGTGCCCATTCACAAGGCCAAAGTCCTGCTGGGAATCTCGACAACAAGATGAAAATAATTGGGAAATTGTCTTAAAATAAAATATATTTTAAGGATAAAATAGTCACAAAACTACACAGACATAGATAGGGAATATACACTGGAAATGAAGAGAATATATGCTTAGGGAATGAATGCTGAGACATTCTAAAAAGTCACCACGGCAAGGATGACCAGCCCCAGAGAGGGGCAAGCCTACCTGGAAGGTGGGGCGTGGACAGCTGAGGAAACACTGGGAATAACTCAGCTTACCTTCAACAAAGCCAGAAACAGTTTGGGGTTGATTGAAGAATAAAATGCTTCAAGATGAACCATGGAAAACTAGAACAATATCGCACTGATTTTCCCAATAAGCCAGGATATTTTGTGGATTTAGAAACAAGCAGGTTATCATAGATTTGACATAAACCCATTGGGACCCTGCACCTAGGCTGGCCCTGGGTTCTGCCAAATGATCCGAGTGACCTTGAGCAGGTTATTCAGCGTTTGCATGACTCGGCTTCCTCAGCCATAAATGGAAGGGCGTAGTGTGGCACCAGGACACTGTGAGGTGAACTAAAGTGAGTGTGTGGCAAGGGCTCAGGGTCACCATATCGACAGTTGTGCTGACCTCAGCATTGTTGATATAATCAGCAGCAGTCTTCATTCTCATCTGTAGGAGATGCTTTAGTAAGTTGTGGTAGTGTGGTAGGCATCCAAGGAAAGATCGTATTTCCAGAGCCTTTGCTGCACTGTTAGGAGTTCGTGGTGCCCGGTAAGTGGCAGGTCACAGCAGTAGACCCAGTGTGCCACCAAGCTGCAGTGGGGTCAAGGCAGGCCTAATGAGCCTCTGCATTTTGTGTTTATATCTGAGTTGGCGCAAGGCAAAATCACCCACAGAAACAGCACTGATAGCAGGTGTGTCTGGCAGAGAGGACACAGGGTTGTTTTCTTTTTTTACATGTGTTTGTGATCTTTACAGTGAACATGAATGACTTAGTAGTTACAATAAAGTGCTGGTTAGGAGAGGAGGACGACGTGTGTAGAGAGTGCCTGCTGCCGCTGTGCTGGGCAGGAAGGCACAGTGCCTTGACAACTGAGGTGACTCTGCCCTGGTCCCACATCCAGTCTGCAGAGTACCGTGACCCCTCCTGGGCCAAGAGTCTAGGCTTTAGCAGTTACAGTTTCAACTATACTTTTTATTGAAAGATTTTTAAGAAATAAAACTTTAATTCAGCCGGGTGCAGTGGCGCACACCTAACCCCAGTGGCCTGGGAGGCTAAGACAGGAGGATCGTGAATTCTAAGCAAAAGTGAGGTGCTAATAAGCAACTCAGTGAGACCCTGTCTCCAAATAAAGTACAAAAATAGGGCTGGGGATATGCCTCAGTGGTCAAGGACCCCTGGGTTCAATCACCAGTACCCTGACCCCCCAAAATGAATTATATCATATGGAAAATTTTGCTAACTGAAATTATTGCTGTCTGGAATGGGAGGGAATCTGGGGACACTTGTACACACATCAGTTTGTTGTATATAAGGAGTGGGGACAGGCAGACAAACACAGGTGTTTTTTTTTTTTTCAATATGTCGGACATTCTTTTATTTTTCTACAAAGGAATATAATTTGCATTAACCCTGTATTGTTGGGTGTTCTGATTTTAGCATATGGACTTTCGGTGTATGAGCATTTAAGGTTTTTATTACAAATCTCCAGCCAATGAAACCTGAAATATTTTTGACATTGTGAAATGTCTTTATATCTTCCTAGGCTTCATTTCTTTGGTTAAAAAAAAGAGCAGTGCTC
Source organism: Urocitellus parryii (assembly GCF_045843805.1). Lineage (NCBI taxonomy): Eukaryota > Metazoa > Chordata > Mammalia > Rodentia > Sciuridae > Urocitellus > Urocitellus parryii. The sequence goes on along the minus strand of NC_135535.1, from coordinate 4,143,747 downwards.
TTATTTCAAATGTTTGAGAATAGTGCTTTCTCCATTTCTTAAAAAAAAAAACAAGATGGAACTGTCATACATCTTAAGTAGTTTTGATCTTCCCCCTTGCAGCAACTGAAAATGAATAGGATCAGAGGGACTTTCCTGTTACAGACTTTCTTTGTGAGCACTTGAGGTCATTGTCTGCCCCTACCCCCAAAGCCTGTTGCTTATCTTGTTTTTGCAGAGTTCAGATTCATGCCTGTCATACTGTAATGGAACATGAGTGGCGTTGAGGCTCAAGCTGCGGGCCTGAGTGGAGTCCCAGTGTGCCGCCAAGCTGCAGTGGGGTAAAGGCAGGAGCATTGTCCCCTGCAATTGGAAGCCAGGACGCTGGGTTAGAGCTTTTAATTCTGAACGGAACTTGTTGAACTGTAAGTGTGTGATTGAAATACACTGTGTACCAGCCAGAGTTCTAGACGCTGGGAATGAGCACTTGGGAAAGGGGGGGCGGGCAGCACAGCTGCCTAGCGCCTGGTAGAAAGTGCTCCCTGGAGCTTCCGGAAGGCCTCATGGTCAAGCTGTGCAGGGTGAGCGAGGGGCTGCCAGCCCCCAAGTCTCAGGCAGTCTGGCCTTAGGAGATGCCTTGTCTCAGCTGTTTTTGAGCCTCTCCCAGGTTGCCTTGGGACCCTCTCATCCCTTCCTTGCGTTGCCTGGGCATGTTTGTTGCCTGACTTTGAGACTTCCTTTCTCCTGGAGAGTTTGATTTGTCTGCTCCTTCCTCCTTTCTCTTCCCTCCTCTTCTCCTCCCTCCTCTTCTCCTCCCTCAGTGCTGCTTTCTCTTTCCTGCTCTGCCATGGGGGTACTTTCTGTGTAGGGGACTGAGGACAAGTACACTCGGCTTCTGCTTGCATCTCCTGGGGCCTGGCGCGTCCCCAGCTCTCGCCAATCTAATTTCGACCAGGACATCTAGCACCATACTGGTGGTGTGTATTTGGGCCCATTACCTTCCTGTGGTAATGGCCACCCTGGTTCCCTGAGCCTCCTGGACGAGCCAGGGCCTTTTCCTGGGAGAATTCCTTGTACAGTGGTGGCCTGAGGGGGCACAGTCTCCACCGGGGTCTTATTGCCGCACCAACTCCCTGCCTGTCTCCTCCTCTCCCGTCTCCCACTTGGCTTTTCATTTCTGTCCTTTAAGAAGGATGCACATGCCACCCAGTGGCAGGATGACAGCCAAGTTCCCTGAGCTGAAAGGGCTGAGCATGAAAGCAAGTCCTACAGGCCAAGCAGTGAGAGCAGTCCCAGCGGCGGCGACTTGCCCTGGACTGCCAGCTCCCAGCACCCTCCCATTCCTGCCTCCAACAGAGTGCAGGGAGATTGTGGTGTGGGAGAGAAGAACCAGTTTAAGTTCTGGGGCTTTTTTTTACTCGCTGAGTGACCCTTTGCTTGACTTCCAAGTCTCACTTCATCTGTGAAATGGAGAAAGCTCCTGGGCTCATTGTGGGCTGTAAGGATTACATTGTTGGTAGTAGTGACAGGCCAGCACCTACCCTCTGCGAGCGCCATGTGGCCTTGAGTGGGGTTTACAGTGATGTTTGGTGGTATCCCACTCACTGCAAAGCCCAGGACCCCTCTAGTCCAGGGTGCCCAGGTGCCCCTTGGATGTTGCTGACCACAAGCAGTGATTAGTGCTGCTCTCCTACGGCCCTTCGAGCAGGCCTGCACTCTTGACAGGCAGCACCATGAAGGGGCACCGAGAGTGTAGAGGCTGGGGTCCGTTCCAGTTCCCCTTTCCCCTGTGAGCCGCCAGACCCTCACCACCCTCCCTCTGTGCCCAGGACTGACTGGCTTTGTCTTGCATGCCAGCATCCTGGTGCTCAGGAATTCTTGGTGCCAGGGCACCGGGAAGGAGCCTTCAAGGCGCCCTTGCTGCCCGCGGAGCTCTCACAGCGGTCTCTGTGCTCGCAGTGGGCCTGCACAGCACTGGTAAAATCGCACACAGCTGCCGTCCACATAGGACAGGAGTGGCCGCCTTACTCCACCACCCTGCATCTTTGCTGCAGGTTCATCCTGAGGGCAGTTCTACTTCTGAGCTTCGGTCTCCTTTTGAGATGTGTGTTAAGACGACGCACAACTTGGAGGGAAAAGTGTTAACCCTGTCATTCTTTTCATATATGTGAGAGTTTATTTCTAGTCTATTTTCTCTTTCTTTTTGACAGGGTCTTGCTAAGTTGCCCAGGCTGACCTTGAACTTGTGATCATCCTGCTTTGGCCTCCTGGCCTCCGAGTAGTGCCAGTATGCCTGGTTATTTCATTTTTGTTTGGCTGAAATTTTCTGAGGAGGCTTTTAGACAGCATTTCAGGCCCCTCTGCTGAAAACTGCAGGAGGCTTTGTGTCATTTACTCCTGTGAGTGTGAGTGTGAGTGTGAGTGTGTGTGTGTGCGTGCCCGTGTGCGTGTGCTCACACTTGTAAGTGCAGCTGTCTTTTCCAAGGGGAGCTGTGTGGTATTTGTGTTATTGCATGTCTTACATTACAAATCCCTTCACAGGCGGCACTTAGCTCATGTTACTCTTGGCCATTTGAATAATTGGTTGAACGTGAGACTAATTTCTGGGAATGATTCATCATTATTTTCTTGGTACGTGTTAGTGACCATGTTGAATTTACTCACTGGAAAAATCCAAGAGGAAACTTTTTAATGAAGTCGCTAGCAATGCAGAGGTGGGGAGTGGGAGGGGCTGGAGCTGAGTTCACCCTTGAGTGCCACACTGTCTGGGCCTGGAAGACAAGTGAGGGGACCCTGTGAGGAACAGAACTGGGATAGGAGACACAGGTGCATGTGTCCTCTAGAGACTGGCTTCTCCATTTGGGGTGAGGAGTGGCCATGATCTATCTGCACCTGCAGCAAGGGACAGCCAGCCAGGGGCCAGCCTGTGGAGGAGGAAGGTTGGGGAAGTCTGAGCAGGGCTGTGGTGGTGGAGGTGTTGACAGGAAAAATCCTGTGGGTAGGCCTAGGGGAGGGGGTGGGGGAGGGAGAGGGAGAGTGTGTCCCTTGCCTGCTGGAATGTCAACCTTGGAAACCTTTAGCTGCACCCTTTGCCTTCCCCAGCCCTAAACAAAGCAAAACAACAGCTCAGAGCTGGAGTATCAGCTGATTTTAAAAACTCAGATGAGCAGTGCAGCACCCTCCTCGGAGCTGCAGGACTGGGCTCTGAGCTGGCCACCCTGGCTGGAATTCTGGAGAATTTGCTCCAGAAGGCAGGTGGGAGCTCATTCTCCATCACTTTGGAGAGAAAGAAATCAGTCCTTTTGGTCTTCTTTTAAAGATTCATTTGTTTTTAATTTTGAAAAATAATTTCTAGCAATTTTAGAAGGATGTTAGTATAGTGTTAGTAAATATGGATAGGATAAAAAATTTTCACACACAAGAATTTTCTCTACATGGGCCTTGTAAGTCAAAGTGTTCTAAAATTCTGGTTATTTTATTAAAATTATAATTGATTTTTTTTAGTTCAATTATGTTTCATTCTCTTGTAAGAGTTATTCTGTATTAGTGATTTTACATATGTAATTTTACCTTGCACATTAGGGAAAAATGGGCTCTGGTTCCCTTTCACCAGTCTTGCCCATCTAGCGTACATTGGTTAAATTGGCATTTTTTTGCCTTTACTGGGTGCACTGTTTATTAATGTTATTGGAATTTGTAAAGAGGAAGAAAACAGAGTTCTGCCTCTGTGATGAGATGTGCAGATTCCGAGTTAAGCCGATGCCGCACACTTCCTATAGCAGAGATGTGTCCCTGCAGTGGTGGTGTGGGAAGCCCTGAGTGTGGTCAGGGGACACCTGTGCTGTCCCTGCTAGTTCCCTGAATCAGCTCCTGAGGTCCTGTGCCACTCCCCTCCCCTCCCCACGCGCTAGCCTCCCTCACCTGTGAGATCGGTCCACATCCCCATGCAGGGCTGCTGGGAGAGCTGCCTGGACTGCATGTGCAAAGCATGGCACACACAGGCCAGCAGTGTGTGCATGGGCCACTGCCCCACCTCTGTAGAAGGCTTGCAGGCTGTTCTGTCAAGACTCAGGAAAACCACGTTCAGAATGGGACTAGCCACTTTAGTGACACACTTGGAACAAAATACACCATTATTTTAGACTCAGAATTTCTATCAGGTTCATTATTGATCTGTTAAAAACTGAAATTCCTGAGGAACATCACACTTCATTTGGAGACTGCTGTCAAAGTGCTACTGTGCCAGTACACAAGTTGGGAGCTCTTGGCCAGGACAGGTTCGTGCTCTGACGGCATCTTTATGCTCCTGTGAACTTGCTGGCCAGGTGTGCATGCACACACTCAAGCCAGAGTGCCAGGAGCTGTAATCTGAATGTGAATGGATAGAGCAGTGTGTAATGCTTTCTCTTCAGGGCAAGGTCCTGATTACAGCTCTGTGTGACAGCTCATTGTCAGAAGCCTGAGGCATCCGTAGTCTGGATGGCAGGAATTTGAGCGCTGTGAGGCATTCCAGGCTTCCTGTCTATCCTGCCTGTAAATGTATGGCTTTTATGGACGTATAAATCATGGCAGTAGGCTTTATGCACATCCAAAAAGAAGAGACGTAAATCTTCAGCGTTTCCAAGATTTAATGTAGTGCAGACATTCTCACTTAGCAGTAGTGTTCTTAGTAAAGGCGGCATGGTCTTAAGTCTTTGAAAGTTACCTTAAAAACATATTGTCAGGGAAATAGATATTTATTAAGAGCATACTGTGTGCCAAGAGAGAAGCAAGGGTGAGGGAAGGTCCTCGGCCCTAGAGCTCACAGCTAACAGGGAGAGATCGCAGAGCCATCTGACCCAGCAGAGGAATGAGGCACAGGGTGTGGCTTCCCCAGAGAATAATGCCCTCAGAGGCCAGGCCTGTCTCACCCAGCTGTTCACAACCCTGTTCCTCACTTCCAGGGAGGAGTCACACACACCTGGGTGGTGTGTGTGAGCAAGGAGTGTGGAGCAGCTGGCAGTGTCTGTGGCTCCATCTGGTCCCTGGCTCTCTGCTTCTCCCTGTCTCCCCCTCCTTCCTGCCCCCTCCCCACCCCTCTGTCTGATTTGACAGATGCATGCTTCTTTGACTGACACTCAAGTCCCTCACCCTCAGAAGGTCGCTGTGGAGGCTGGCTTTTGTGTGCTAGTAAAGCCAGGTGCTTGATGGCCCCTAAGTGAGGGATGAGCAGCAGAGACCTTGAGTTGCATTTTTCTCCCACATGGAGGTGGAATGCTGATTCTCCCAGGTGGGTGCTCACATTCCTTTGCTGAGGCTTCCCTGGGAGCAGGAGGCCAGGTCTGTTGGTCCTGGCTTGTGTCAGGGTTCAGGGACCTGAAGGCCACAGTCTTTCCTGACCTTCATCCTGCGCTTAGTAGGCTTCCTGCAGGTAGGTACACCTGTGAGTGTGCCCTCATTAGCCTGGTACTCTCTGTGTGGGGTCCATGGAGCCACAGGAACTGCTCAACAGCATTCTGCCTGGTGGGTCAGCACACGTTCCCTGAAGGCACACTGTGCCAGGCCTCTGGTGAGCTCTGTGGTTTCCAGGCTGAGTTGGATGCAGTCCTTATTCACAAGCAGCTCATTTTTATAGGAGATGGGGGCTAAATCATGTGGTAGCCAGAGCTGGGGCTTGTGACACCAGGGCTTCTGATCCAGACTCTGGGCAAAGGCGTCAGGTGACTGTGCCTTTAGCATCTGCCTTGAAGATGCTGCTGTTTTCCCAGTGTGCAGATGGGGAGAGTCTAGCCTTGTGCCCAGGTCTGTGTGGCTGTGAAATGGCAGGAACAGGGAACACCTGCCTTTATGTTAAGCCGTTTGGACTCTGTGTGGGCTGCTTCCTGTCATAGCGTGAGCTCACCTGGGAGCCAGCTGAGGTCTCCACTGGGAGGAGAGATGTGACAGGACCAAAAGGAAGGGGCTGGCAGAGGGGACTGGAGAGAGCAGTGCAGAGGTCTCCGTGGTGGGCCTGGGAACTCCTCCTGTGCTGTTGTGGGAAGGTACTGACTTTCCCTGTTGCCCTGCTTCTGTGGGCCACCTCCACTTTGGGTGTTTTCACCTTGGAGACTTGGAAATTCACAGTCTGGCACCCGGCTCTTTGGCTCCAGGTCTCTTTGCCAGTCACCCTCTGCGTGGTCCCAGTGTGGCTCCTAGCCTGAGATGAGCGCTCTGTCCACTTTCAGGGCTGAGCCGACGGATGTTCTTACATGTGCTTGTTACTTTACAGGGACTTTCCCAAGACCGTGTGCAGCAGGACATTTGCTTGTTCTGCATTGCTTACCCTTCATGGGAAGATGGGGTGCAGAAGTGACAACTGATAGATTGTAATGTAGACTGTCGCCTACAATATGCAGACTCCTTCAAAAGGGTCTAAAAAAAATGTGACGTAGCAAAATCCACTGTGGTGGGAAATACTCATATCTTTTCCCATTTCGAGCTGTCTGGATCTGGAGACTGGGGCACCTGGTGGTTTGGTGCAAGACTTAGTTCCTGGGTCTTATCATTCGTGTGCCTGCTCTGCCTCTCCATTATTACTGATCACGTACAAATCTGTTTTAAGATGCATCTCAGGGAATAACAAATCTGTTGCTTGACTAAATACCTTTAATTAAAGCTGAAAATAAATTAGGCCTTGGTGAAAGAGGTGTTCTAAAATGTCAGCTGAAAGAGAGGAGGCCGGCTTCAGTGCAGTCCATTTGACACTACACTCTGTGGGTTGGAGTCTGCTGGTGTCGGGGCAGGGCAGCTGTGGTTCTGCCTGAAGCAGGAGAGTGGACCTGGTAAACCTTTTTTTCCTGGCTCTTGGTTTTCGTGATTTTTAAAGAATTTCCTATTGAGACACATCCTTTTACTTCACTTTGTGGTTTAAATGAGCTGAGCAGAATCTTAAAAAGATAATATTTTACTCATAATAGCTACAGGAAAAGTGACAAGCTTGAAGTCACAGGTAAAAAGTAAATGAATCCCTCAGTCCCCTGTGCTACTCTTGGGAAGCAGACACAGGTGGCATTTCTGAGGGTGTTACTGTTTCCCTTAGCCTCTCTCCCCAGACAGGGATTTCTTCCTTGAGGGCAGGTACCTCAGGCTGCTTTTCTCCATATCAGCATCACTTGAAAGAAGCCTGACCCACAGCAGGCCCTCAGTGGTATTTAGTGGCCCCCTCCCCCTGCTAGAGGGAAGGGGTGCCCATTTCTTCCTTATCTTTGGTAGATAACAGATAAAGCAGATTATTTCAGTCAGAAGCAATTGTAAGTAGAACCCTTTCAGCTTTTGTGGTTCTTGGCTTAATATCCACAGCTCCACCTTAGTCAGGTGTGTGTCCTTGACCTTTTTGAGCCTGCCTGGAGAGCGCCTTGCCTGGAGAGGTCCCTGCTTTGCTCCAGCTCTGCTCGGGGCTCCTCTTTGTTGCTCTCTAGCTGGGTCAGGACAGTCTGGGCAGAGAGTGGAGAGTGTTCAGGTTACAGTGAGAACATGAGACTTTGGAGCAGGAACAGAGAGGTCACCAAGGCCTTGGGGCTGCCCCTGTGGTCCTTCTTGAGACCACTCAGCCTCCAGTTCTGCCTCCTGTCTGCTTCTCTGGCCCAGTCACCCATCTCAGAGCGCCCTTCTTATGCTGTGGCCCTGTGTGGCACCCGCTGGCTCATGGTGCGTCCTTACCCAGTTGCAGCACCTGCCCTCTGTGTTGTGGCTCCCAGTCCAGAGTAAGGAGGAGTGCATAGCTTCCCTGAGTCTGTTTCTGGCCTTGTGATAGGTGCTCTGCTGATGTGGACCTGGACCAGCCCCCAAAGCCTCACCTGGGAGCTTCTCTGGAATGCAGAATCTTACACCCCACACCAGTCATTCTGAATCACAAGATCCTCAGGGGATCTGAATGCACAGAATACTCTAGAAGCACCTTGCAGGCTCCGACTACAAGCAGCAATGCCGAGAGCAACAACTCCTTCTTCCTGGAGGGTTGTGGCTGTTCATTCTAATCCAGAGGGAACCTGGAGATGGCCCTGCCTGCAGCCATCCCTGCCCCTCCTGCACCCTGGTGGCTAGGGGTCGGGGGAGCTATGGAGGCAGGAAGGGGGTGATTCCTGCTAGAGATCCTGGTTCTGGGGGTGGTCCTAACCTGTTAAGGAGGGAAGGAGGAACCTGAGGAAGGATATGTGTTTGGGGGGCTCAGGTGCCGTGGCTGAAGGAAGACCTCGAGTGCCAGGCAGAGGACCAAGGCCCTTGCTCCTCACCTCCTCCTTCCCTGCCCCTCTCTGCCCCGCCGTGTGCCTGTGGCGCTTTCCCAGCTGGTTTGTATTCCTGTTCCTGTCCACCTCCTGACCGTCTGCCACATGGTGTGCTTGGACCCTGCCTGCCTCCACGTCCCTAGACTTCGTCCACTTTAGCACCTGGACATCTCCGAGGGACGCTGGGGTCAGGCACATGGGGCACTTCACAGCCTTCACCGCCCTCCCATTTTCCAGGTCCCTTTGCTGCTCTTCAGGCTGCTGACAGATTTGGGGAAAATTGTAATATTTTAGAAATTCCGTTTCAGAGTTTTGCCAGCCGTTGTTTCCGAGGCCTTCCCAGCAGCATTTTTTGGGTTTCCTTGAATCCTGCAGTGCAGTTCCCTTCTCTCCCCGCAGGTAGCCTTCAGACTTGGAGACTGTCACAGTCCTCAGCTCCATGTCTGGCGAGTCCAGGTTGGTTGGGCAGTGTTTCTTCGGGCCTTGCTCTTTCTCATCCTGCATCTTTTCCCAGTGACACTTCTGTTGATATTCCTGTCCCCCTCTGTGGGTGGATCTAAGCTGGGGTATGGTTTCTGGCCTCCGCCCCTTGCCTGACGGGGTGCAGAGGAGCTGCATGAGCTCTGAGCAGTAGAGAATTGATTCAGAACTCCATAAACTGAGCCACTCTGGAGGGAGCAGGCAACTAGCGTCCTGAGGTGCATGGAGCTGTCAGCTGTGAGCTGCTGAGGTCACAGGCCCAGTAGCCCTGCCTCCTCCTGCTGAGTATCTCCATGTCCAAGCACAAAGAATGTGGGCACCACCTACAGGTGCTGGCGACTACAGACGCTCTGGCCTATGTTGCATTTTATTAGGCTTTCTGTTTTGAACCACCTCATGCCTTCAGTTGGTGCTGCTCATTTACCAGTCAGTTATGCTTAACCATCGTTGTTGCCAGTGATCCTGTTTTTACAACATCAAAGCTCAGCTGGGAAACTTTCTGTTTTGTAAATGATTAAAATCCCTGCCAGGAGTTTGATGGAAGCTGTTTAGGAGAGCAGCGTGACAGGTGTCCCCAGTCACCAGGACCAGGTGGCTCCCCCTCACGCACCTCTTCTGAGCAGAGTCAAGAGGAAGTGCTTGAGTTGGCTCAGGGCTGCAGGAGGGTAGCAGTTTTGCTGCCAGCCATCAGAATGTGGGGGTGCAACACAGAGCAAGGCAAGTCTCAAAGCTATGGGCTGCAGGAACCTGGCCATTTGGAATTTAGTAAATCCAGACTTTGTCCGCAGGCAGGGAGAAAGGAATAATTCATGTTCCAAGATTTGGGGAGCGTTTTACTGCCTCCAAACAAATTCCTAAGTGCAAAAAGTGGCTCCTGCAGATCGTCTGGGATTATTTGAGTGTGGTGGATTTGCCCCATCCCACCCGCTCCAGGTGCTGTGCAGGTTCTCCCACGCCAGCCCCTCACACCCTCAGCACAGGGGTGATAAGAAACAAACCCACTGTGTGAATTACTCCTCACAGAGATGACTCCTAAGAAATGGCACATCTTGTTCTTGCTGTTGACAGCACCAGCCACTCTCATTAAGGCTCTTGTGGAGGGAAGCACTCTGCATGGAGGTGGCCCAGGCTCATCTGGGTGCCTGGCAGAGACCTTGGATTTCACTGGGATGGTACCTCTGCTCACGATAATCTGTGGATTTCACATGACTAATACTGCTAGGGTTGTGTCATGGGGGATTTTTTTTAAGAGCTAGGTAAGTTGGTTTTGTTTATTTAGATGAATAAGTGAATAAGAATAGCCAGAAAATTCCCAGAAAAAGAAGAGTGATGGGTGGTTATTTTTACCATGTTCACATATTATCCAGCACCCACAGTCACAAGCAGCACGGTGTTGGTACAAAGGAGACAGGCGAACAGGACAAAATGTAAAAATTCACAAATCAACTCAAGGGTTTTTGGAAATTTGGACATGTTAGATTATTGGGGGGAAAGAAGGTGATTTTTATAAAAGGTACAGGGACAGCAATACGTCCTTTTGGTAAAGTTGGATCCGTCATTCCAGTGCGCATCAGTCTGTATGAAATGGCAACCCCCTGAGACCACGCAAGTGTTAGGAGAAAGCATGAATGAATTCCTTGATGACACAGCAGGGGAAAACTTTCCTGTGTCATTCAGAGTTTGGAAACAGTACATTAAAAAAAGAGCACTTGTTTAGCATGTGTGAGGCACTGCGTTTGATCCTCAGCACCACATATTAATAAATAAAGAAAAATGAAGATCCATCAACAACTAATAAAAATATATTTTTTAAAAAAGTTGACTGATGCAAGCAATCAGGCAAAATCACAGATGAAAAATTGGGGGAGAGACCTGCAGATTAAAACAGAAAGCCCAATATCCATGATACATACGGAGAGTTTCCAAAAACCAGACCAGTGGCCCTGTGCAGGGACAGACTGAAGGGTGAGCAGAGGGTTTACAGGAGGATGATGGCACAGCGCCCTCGGCGTGGCCCTGCTGGAGAGCAGTGCTGAGCCCAGGGTGGCACCCGGGGGTGCTGGCTCCCTCCAACTTGACTCCAGAGGTGGGCAAGGTCGCACAGACGCCTCAGAGCAGATGATGGTTGGTAGTATGTCACGCCAGCAGCACACTGTGGACATGTTCGGTGACCCCGCAGCCTTGCTTCAGGACTCTCTCCCTCAGCCTGGCTCAGCCCACCTGCCCATTGCAGCATTGTTTCTGATTCTAGACGCGGTGAGAGCGGACTGTGGCGCAACCGTCCAGTGAGGTTTGCTGCACTGCCTGGAGGAAGTGGGAGACCTGGTGACCTCGCAGGGTTGGAGCCCAGGTCGCACTGGGGAAGCAGCAGCTGTTATACCTCCAGGCGCCACCTTCCACCCAGGGCAGGGACAGAGCCGAGTGCTACACACTTGTGTGTTTTTTCTTCATATTTCTTCAAAAAGAAATCACGGAAGAAGAACTAAATTAATTTTTAAAAACTGGAAACTTAAAAAGAGGAGAGTCTGATGTGGAACAGCCAGTTGTAGAATTTCCTAAATGTACCTGTTTTCTAGTATGACTTTCATATCTAAGTACCTTAAATAAATAATGAACAATATATAAATGCAACTTCTTCTTAAAAGAAAGAATGAAATGGAAGAAGGTGGGAAAAAGACAGGAAAAAGAAAGGAATCTTAACTGCATAGCTTACAGATTATTTAAACTGGCTTTAAAACATCGTCTTTTAACTGTGGCGCTCCAGTGAATATAGTCTCAGAACAAAAAGAGCCGTAGAAGTGGTACACTGCCTTCCACGGTTAGCCACAGTGCAGATGTCCCCAGATGTCCCCAGCTGAACAGTGGCTGGACTGGATGCTCTTCAGCTTTACCATGGTGGGAAGTGAACCACGTTCACACCAGGGTGGCCTTTCCAGCCTGGTGTGGGTGCTGCAGGCCTTCCGCGCTTTGGGGCTCAGCTGGGGTGGGCCGCAGGTTAGGTGTTACGTGTGTGCTTGCTGCAGGACGTTTCCAAGGTAGGACAGCTTTCTGTGAACAGAATCCCACCTTAAATCCAGCACAAGTGCACATACCTAGGTGGAGGCGAGCGATGCACACTCAAGTGGAGGAATGTGTATGCTGGGGTTAAGAGCCTGTGACATTGGTGCCATGCATGTGTTACACACTTAGGTAGAGACGCATGTTACAAACTTTGGTGTGTGACATGTGTGACGTTTGGCACACTTAGTTAGCACTTAGGTACATGCGCATGTCCCGTACTTTAGGATGAGAAATAGCTGCGTCAGTGCTGTTGGGAAGCAGGATTTTTTAACTAAAAGAGATGCAAATGCAACAGCAGAGGAGTTTTAATTCCCTTTTTTAATGGTTGAGGGGAAGTGACAATAGGACTTTGTTAATAGTTTTCTCAGCTTTGTTCACTGAAAGGACTAAGACTGATCGATAAGCCCTGGGAGCATCTCAGTGGCGGGGCTGTTCATGGACATTGGAACCGGAGTATCTGTGAGAGGAGACTAAGAATTCCAGTCAGACCCACTCAGAAAAGCAGTGGCACCTGGCTACCGGATAAGGTATTACCTGTTAGAAATACCAAAGTACCCCCCAGCGCAGTGATGCCATCTCTGAGCTACTGTATTCTGAATAATCTTGGAGGAAAGTGTGGCTATAAGGTAGATAGAACCTGGGAAAAAAGGAAGAAATGTTGGAATTTCTGAAACCAGGCATTGGGCATGTGCGTAGGTATGCTTTTCTCTGTATTTTCTAATGTGGCCGTTAAAAAGCAAAGTTAGAGGTTTTTAGAGTTGTTTCTGTTGTTGGCCTTTGACTTGGCGAGCCCTCCTTCACTGTGAGGGTGCACACAAGCTTGTGCTCCCCAGACCCCCGGGTGCTGCTGGGTTTTTTTCATCAAATGTGTAGAAACAGCAGCTTCTGCAGCAGCTTCCCCTTGGTGCAGGGCGCTGAGCAAGGTTGGTAAGAGACCCTCATGAAACGGGGAGAATACTGCCCTCCAGGTGGACAGAAGGCCAGATGGCACAGTGCAGAGAAGTGGCTGTGCCTGGAGGTGGGGGCTCCTAAGGAGGATGCTCGAGAGAGGGGCCCACATGGCAGCAGCTCAGAAAGAAAAGCAGGAGCTGGTGCAGGTCCAGCAGGAGCCAGGGAGGATCTCGAGTAGACTCAGCCGGAAAAAGTGGAGCAGGGCCAGGTTTCAAGGGTCTTGACGCAGCCACTTTTCTCCTGGAGTGGCCTGTGTCTGGCAGGTGCTCAGAAAATACCTGATGAATGAACTTGGTCTGTCACATAGGGGCCAGATTCGAGCAGAGTCTCACGAGAGTATTCAGAAGTTTAAAAAGTATTAACAGTTCTCTGATGGAACACAAACTCGGCCATAAATATAAATACCCCCATCTAAATACTATTCTGGATAAAAATGTCCAGAAGCCATTTCATGGAGCAGGCTGTGTCGGAGGTGGCAAGACCAGAGCTGGCAGAGGGAGTCTCACAGGCTAGGCTGATGACAACTCTGTCTGTGCTTGCCCAGAGTGGGGCCTGCGTGTGGCCTGGGACCCTGACCCAGCAGAGGTTATGGGTTGGAACCGATTAATGAATTCAGTTTATTTGCTCATAATTTTAAAAATTAAAAAAAAAAAAACAAGCCAGGAAGGTGGCAAAGAAAATGTTTCATGTATGAACACGCATTGTAAGACACACAGTGGCTTATGGGACGTATGCTGTGAGAACAGTAGCGCAGGATCTGTGGCAAATGCCGGTGTCAACTGCATATACACACATGTCCCTGTGCGTGTGCGTTGGGTGGCCATGTAGGTATAGTTCTGACTGTGGACTAAGTACAGAGAAACTCACGTCACCTTGCACAAGGCCATCTGGATGCACTGGTGGGAGGCAGGGCCCTGCTCCAGAGTGTCCTGCATGAACCAAACGTGGGTCTCTCCACAGAGCACATGTCCACCACGGGAGAGCCACCCGTGAAGCCTGCCCATCAAGGGGTGACAACTGTGACCATGAGGGTTCATTGCCAGCAGGCTCATTGCAGGATCAGAGAGGGCTCATCGAGGGAGAGGAGCTGGGGTCCTGCCTCCGTGTCATCCTGGTCTTGCAGTGACGTGGGCTGGAGTGCAACTGCGGAGGGCGCGTGCCTCCCCACCCGCTGGCCCCTTCTGGACCGCCCTGCTGTGCCTGCAGGAGGGGGTGTGCTGACCCTCGCTTGGGGAGCCAGCGCCTTCACAGAGTGAGTCTCCAGCTGTGGGCCAAGACTGTCCTTCCCTCCCTCGGTGTTCAGTGTGGCAGCCCCAGGAGGCAGCTGGCCTGCTGGCTAGAGTGTGTGTGCCTCTGGTGTAACCTGGGGGCTGCCATAGGCGCTCCTCAGGTCGCATTCCTGCCTGTGCGTGGCTTGCTATGGAGACAGGATCACTTTCCTGTGTGTTGGCGGTGAACTCTGCTCCTTCTTCAGAGGCTTTGGGACCTCTTCCCTGGCCTTCTGTGTAGATGAGCCAGTCCTCGTGAACCGGCCAAGTTCGGTTCCTCTTCCACGTCTGGATTCCTTTTGTTGCTATTTCTCCTCTTTTCGTCAGCTCTGTTGTTGCCATTTAGTTGGGGTGTCCCTCGTCTGCAGGTGGAGTGGGAGCAGAACCTACTTGTAGTGAAGGGAGGATTTAAAAAAAAAAACAACTTAAAATCATTGCCAGAAAGACAAAACCCAAAGAAAAAGGAATAAAATGATCTAACCTTTAAAGAAAAAAGAAAAGCTTCAGCCTGTGTGTTAGTAGGTAAGCACTCCTGTTCTGGAACAGTCGCTGAGGGGAGTTCTCGCTCCACCCTCGGGGTAAAGAGAAGGGCTTTGCCCAAGGTGTGGCCTTAGCTACCTTTGTGGGTGACCCACCAGGGAGTGCAAGAGCAGGCCCCTGAGTAGGAGGAGGTCACGGGTAGAAAGAGGCCCTGGGACAGGGGAGGGGTAGGGCTGCTGCCCACCTGTGGGAGCCAGAGTCGCCTGTCAGGAAAAGGATGACAGCTGTCAAAAGCAGATCAGTTCTGTGGAGGTCTCTGTCTCCTGGCCAGCTGCTCCTCCCCAGGCCCGACCTGTGCCACACAGCAAAGGCCCAACTTCAGTAGATCTGAGGAGCTGAGTTCCTGGGAAAAAGGTGAAGTTTGGACGGTCTTCACAACACAGACCCACCTCCTGGGTGGGGAGCCTGTGTCTGGGCTCCCTTCGCTTCTCCCCTGGTGTCTAGACGACGTGTGTGTTGTGTTGCCAGAAGTGACCTTGCAGGTCTGGCACACTCCTGACCTCCATTTCCAGAGGGGAGACTCTGGTCTAGGCCATCTTTGGGAAGCACTGTCCCTCATGTCCCTCAGCCCTCACCATGCCAAGGAAAGGAGGACTGGGTTGGCGAGGAAAGAAGATGGTGCCCACAAAAGTGGGCAGGAGATCTCCACCTGGAACCCGCTCTGCACCTGGGCTGTGGGTGCCTGTCCCTGTTTTTCCTGTCGACCTCAGCGCAGGGCCCAGTGGCTGAGGTGCTCAGTCTGTTTTGGTGGTGATTTTGGAAGAAACTAAAGCTTTTTAAGTTGGAAAACACACACAGCAAGGGCTTGTGACAGAGATGTGCACTTGCAGAGAGTCTTAGTGCACATTTGACTGTCTTTTCTGTTCATTTACTTATTTGTTTATTGAGTCATATTAAGAAAAAATATAGTGTTTGAATTTTATTAAAATATAGTTAGTATTGAACAATTTGGTTAGAATTCAGTGACTGCCAGAGGTGCTTTGGGCGATGTTTGTGCAATGAAACTGTTTTTCTCCTTATTGTGACTGTGGTAAAAATACATCTTGGAGCAGCATTATTGAGAGAGGCTTACGAAACACACCTCGAGCAGTTGCCACACTTACAGGTTTTCTGCAGCCTGTGGTCTGCTGGGTTGGGGTGGGCCACACCTGGAGCCTGAGGTGCCATTGGCACCTTTGTTATTGGCTAGAAACCTGCTGCTTTGGGAGAGCAGGCAGGCCTCAGGGCCCTGTCACCCCAGCCCGAGGCTCCACCCTCTGCCTTTACAGGAACCCTGGCCTGAGGTGGCCCTAATTCAGAGAGCCCCTGCTGGGTTGCTACACGACCTTTCTGAACCGCAGTTTTTCTGAAATCTAGGTGGTGGTGTGCTTGGGACAGGATGCTGGGTGGACAGAGGCAGTCCTTCCAGAGGAACCCCCTCCTTTGGAGCTGCAGTAGGGTTGCCATGCTTCCCACCCAGAACCTCGAGCACTCTAAGCTCACCCTTAAATCACCGTCCACTTATTTAGTAATAACGAGTCTCTTTGTGTGGCACTTGGTGCTGTACAAAGCACTTTCACGCATCTTACTGAAGATGTTAAAGCAAAACTGTGTTTGTAGGTGTGATATGTGATTGGTATTTTGTTTGACTGTCCCTCATTTTTTCTCATTTAAAATTGTTCCTTCTTAGAAAAGTTCATGCACTCATAGCCATGTGAAGTTTCCATACAATTTGCAGAGTCCAGAAACTCTCCGAGACTAGTTTGGGACTCAGAGTTAGAACCCTGTCTTAAGGGACACACACTGTGATGTGGGAGAAGAGCTAGGACTCGAGGCCAGGCAGACCTGGCTCCTGTTCTTCAAGGCTCTGGCACTTCTGGCCAGGGAGTTGGTCAGGAGTAACTGAGCTGTCTTATCCATACAGAGAGGCCAGCAGAGCGCCGGGTATTGTGTTGGGAGTGGAGGTGATGCAGGGAGGTGTGCCGGGGTCTTGTTGGGACGTCAGCCCCTGCCGGCAACTGCTGCTGCTCTAAAGAATTGATGTTCTAATTAAATTAGGGTTTTGCCCAGAGATATGAAAAATTGTGCTCTATATGTGGAATATGAATTGTAATGCATTCTGCTGTCACATGTAAATTTTTAAAAAAATAATTTTAAAAGCTAGATTTTTGCTAGTGATTCTGAGTTCACAAAAATTCCTTAAGGGGAGGAACTGTGCTTTTCTCAACTTTTTATTTCCCTATATTTTATATATAATTTCTAGGCAAATATATGGAGTTGAACTTTTTTTTAAACATTTATTTTTTAGGTGTAGATGGACACAACACAATGCCTTTATTTTTATGTGGTGCTGAGGCTCAAACCCGGGTTCCACCCGTGCTAGGCGAACGCTCTACTGCTGAGCCATAATCCCAGCCCTGGAGTTGAACTTTTTGAGTCAAGAACATTTATGTCATTTGAATAATGGACACTTCATTTGAGGGATTATATATATGGATGGACAGTAATTTTAAATAAGCCAGAAAGCTACTTTCATGTTTTGAGAAATAGCTGCTTTGGGGATTCCTGTTCAGGCTGCACTGTGCCTTCTTCCCTGAGTGGCACCTGCTGGTAGATCACCTCGAGGAGAAGTCTGAACAGCCTGCGATTAGAAAGATCATCCCGTGCTGTTATTTTTTGTTATACAGTTGTTACCATAGCTGGAGATGGGTGGGTGTGAAACCTTTGTGAACTCAAAATTTTTTTATGATGATGGAATATTTTATGTTTCAGTGCTTTTGATACTGAGCATGTGTTCAAATATTTTACCAGGTATGTGTTTTTTGCAGGTTCATATAATATATAAAATGCAGTTCTGTTCCAAGAAAAATATAAGTGGTAAACAGCGGGGAGGGGCAGGCCTGTTGTCCTCCACCTTCCTGTCTGATGATTAATGCTCTCAGCTATGTTTGGCCCTGCGTCTCGCCAGGCTGGTGTTTGCTTTCGGTCAGGCTGTTTCCTCACAGTCACAGCAGCCAGCCCCACGCTGCCTGTCTTCCAGGTGGAGTCTTGGCATCGTTTCCAGATCACCGTGCTCGGTGCAGGGTCACATTCTCCTGTGAAAGCAGCTTCTGGCTGAAGCAGGCCTGTGCGGGACATATACCCCTGCCCATGCCCCTGCCCCTGCCTCTGCCCAGCAGTGGCCTGCTGAGGCTGTGATTGTGGTTTGAAGATGTCAAAGAGGAGTCACGCTCAGCTTACAGCCCAAAGCACAGAAGCAGACTGCAGTGCTCAGGCTCCCTTTCATAAGGAGCTGTGCAAAGAACCAGACCACTCAGAGGACTTCCCGCAGGAACTGGCAGATTTTGACAAGGGGGTCTGGTTTTGTAAAGAAAGTTTCACTGGGACCCAGCTATGCCTGTTTCTCTGGTACTATCTGTGCTGTCCTCACAGTCGTGGTTGTGACAGAAATCTTGTGGCTGGCAAAGTCAGATTATTTATTTTCCAGCTCTTTACAGAAGATGTTTGCTGGCCCTGATTGTATTCAATCCAAACCAATAGTGTTACTTCTAGCTGCCTCGCACAGCACCTGCGGGCCTCAGACATGTCTTGCTGTCTCCTGACATATCGTGAGTTTCCTTTTGTTAGGTGAATGTGTGTTCTGAACTCCTGTGTGCCAGGCTCTTTTCTAGGCTCGGGGAATAGAGTAGTGCCTGCAGCAGACACAGGTGCCTGCCTCTTGGAGCTTGCATTCCTGTGGTGCCCAGACCCATGAGGCCGATGGCCCTATGTGCATTGTAGAGAGAGTCAGATGAGTCGACAGTGAAAGCAGCATGTAGAACGCTTCCAGCATCAGTGGCCACACAGAGCGCTCTGGGCTCTGCTGTGCTGGAGGCAGAGGTGTTAATGTGTAAGGCAGAGGAGAGCCTTGGTTCCTTAAGATCACACGTTTATTTTCCTCTAAGTTTTTGTTGGAAGAAGGAATAACTAGAAGCCCTGAGGAGCATACCTGATGAAGTTAGTCTAGTAAAGAGAGAGAAGAGCTCACACAAGCGATCATTTTCACCTAGTGAGTAGCGCAGGGCTTCTAGGTCCTGGGTACAGCAGTGCCAGGTGACGTAGCACCTCTGCTCAGCGAGAAGGGAGAGCAGGAGGCGCACGCCTGGGGCCTCGAACGCCAGGCTTGTTCAGGGCACTTGGAGTCCACCCCTGGGCTTTCACGCTCATCCTGTGCCTCACGGCCTCCCTAGCCATTAGGGCGTATGCAAGACCCCTTGGCTCTGGGCTCTGGGAGTCCAGGCAGGACGAGGGGCCAAAGCACTTGCGATGCGAGGGCCCAGCTGGGCTGATGTGCTGTGGAGCAGGGCTGGTTTTAGAGAGGAAGATGCAGGCAGGTTTGAAGTTTCGAGGCTGGTGCTGGTGTCCTGTAAGCATTGAGTGCTGCTCCTCTTCGCAGGGGCCCAAAGGTCCTCAGACCTGAGTATTTTTTACCTCCGTCCTCAGGTCATCAGCCAGAGAGCAGAATGAATTAAACAGTCTTGGGGACCCAGATGACTTGGAGGAATGTTCTTGTCGCTCTCTTCATTTGTAAAGGATCAGGCCTTTGCAGGTTCTTTACGGCTCCAGTATGTGCTCTGTGAGTTTTCTTCAAGTGCTGGAGGAGCCTGTAAAACAGACTGCTTGCCGCTGGGCCAGAAGCCTCAGCTTGAAGGAGAAAACACAGCCCACAGAGGCTGGCCCTGGGTGGCTCAGAGCTGGGCCGCTGACAAGGGGACTGCAGCGGACACCCTAGGAATGCTTAGCAGGCAGCTCTTTATGTGCCTGAGAGGAACCAGGAGACCTCAGCACACAGAGAGAAGACTGCAAAGCCCAGCTGCAGCCTCTAGACCAGACACCCCTGGAATCAAAGCAGAAAGGGCAGCAAGCAGGCCCAGTGCAGAGAGGAGAGGCTGGGCAGAGCACCTCGTGCACCCAAGATGGAATGAAAGTGCCGAGTGTGGACAGACAGCGGGCTAGAAAAGAGACCAAGCAAGTCTCCACACATGGGACTCTAGTACCAGGAGACAGGAGGGAGGGTAGGACCAAAGGCTGTCTTCTGGCAAAAACATCAGCCTAAGGTTGAGGAGCATCCAGGCGCAGTCGCAGTTCTTGATGGTGGTTTTAGAACGATAAGGGACTTAACTCTGGGCATTTCTGTAAGCCTGTGGTCCTTCATCATGTTAAAAAGGAAGGCTGTCAGCCTTCTGTTTTGAACAACTGAGGCCTGTTTGCCTTAACCAGCATTTCCACTGGAAGTATATAGAGAGAGTGTTTTGCTGACGTGTTTGTGTTAATCAGCTGTCACTGTAGCAGATACCTGAGATAATCAACTGATAAACAATAGAGGTTTATACTGGCTCACCTTCCGTTAGCCATTGGCCCCATGACTTTGGGCCTACAGGCCTGTGTGGAGGAGCAAATCTATTCACCTCATGGCAGCTGGGAAGGGAAGGAGAAGGAATGGTGCCTGCAGTCCCCTTTGAGGGCAGTCAGTCCCCAGTGACCCGAAGCCTCCCACCAGGCCCCCCTCTTCCATGGCACCAGCCTGGGGACCGCCCTTCATTAGTGGGCCTTTGTGGTCATTCCAGACCCCAGCTATGGCAGTCTGTTCTGCTAAACCAGTGGTTCTGGATCCCCCGCTGAGTGTCGTGCACACCAGGGAGTGCTGTGGTATATCACAATGGAGTGGACCTGCGCGGCGTGGCACGTGGGGTGTGCGCACAGTGGACTGAGGTGCAGCGGAAGAGGCAAGAGCTTGCCAAGGGACAGAGAGTGGAGAGCTGGTTGTGGCCATTGCCAGCTGGGAGGGTGCTGGAGTGTCTGCCTTGATGTGGGTGGAGGTTCCACGTGTGCATACATGTTAATGTGGGTGCAGGCTGTGTGCTCACGACCTGTGCACCTTAGTCAGATTTCAAAAACTTAATATTTCTGTGTTTTTAAACTCTATTAAAAGGACAGAGTGGAAACTTGTGAACTTGGCTTTGGACCCCCTGTGCTCAGGCCTCACTGACTGGGCTGGAATCCTCCTGTGTCCCTTCAGTACACCATGTCCCCCCCAGATAAGTGCTGAGGGTGCCTGTGTCTAGGGCCTCACCTCCTGCTCCTGCCACCCTGACATTGGTAGGAAGAGCAATCCATGTGTCTGATTGACCCCTGGGTTCCCAGTTCAAGGCCCACTGCAGTGTAGCTTTAAATGTTGTTCAAGGGTCTGGGGTTGTGGCTCAGTGGTAGGGCACTCACCTAGCATGTGTGAGGCATAGGGTTCCATCCTCAGCGCCACATAAAAATAAATGAGTAAAACCAAGGTATTATAAAACAATGTCGTTCACATGAATAGATAGTTGTGCACTGAAAGCTTTCAGATGGTAGTGCACACCAAAGAGCCATGGAGAAAGGCCTCGAGGAGACTGCTGTCGCTTTCATGTCGTGTGGACACGAGATCCTGAGGGTGCAGGCAGATGCCAGCGTCTGCTCTCCTGCTAGGGGAGGGAGGAGCTGGGTGTGTGAGGTCTCCTCCTAAGGGGTGAGCTAGCCCCCCACCTGCACTGTTTCTGGCTGCTGCTTGGGGAGGCTCTCCTGCCCCCCCCCCCCCCCCCCCCCCCCCGTCCTGCAAGGCCTCAGCCGCCCTCTGCCAGGTTTCCCAGCACATTGTCTTTTTGAAGACCAGAAGCGTCTTCCTGGAATTTGTGTGGGACTGTTTTTTCTTTTAAATATGTGTGTGGTGAGTGGCCCTGTGCTTTGCCCCTTATTAAAGCTCCATGGCTGTGATAGAAATCCCTGCAGATCCCATCTTCTTCATCTGTCACACAGGGACACTAATTCTTACCTTGCAAAACAGTGAGTACCAGATGTTTGTGTGTAAAATTGGTGTATCAGAAGGTCCGTGGCCTGTGTTTCCTTTCCTGTTTTCTAGAAGTTTTTGCAGTTGTCTTGATTGAAAGACCTAGCCCCCTGATTGCAACCTGCACCCTGAGCATTCTTCTTGGTGCCACATGCCCTGTCAGACAGTGGGACACCCACACGACTCTCCTCAGAAGCCTGTGCCTGGCTGTGGGCCATGTGGATCTCAGGCAGGGGAGAAGGGACAGGAGGTTGATGTCCTCCGTCTCTCCTGTCAGCTTCATCCTTGCTGTGCCCAGAAGTCGCCTCGCTTAGAGCAGGGCCCCACAGGATGTCATACTGTTCTTACAGGTTGGCCAGTGTGGCAAGTGGGCAGCATGGTCTAGAGACGCAGGCATCTGGTGAGTGCCAGCTCCATGCATGGCTAGTTGATCGCAGTGTCTAAGGCTTATTAATGACCCGGAGCTCGTCGTAGCACAGCAAGCAGTTGAAGTTCTGGCCATGGGTTAAAAATTAAAGTCTAGACGTGTTGAGGAAGGAATTCTGTCTGTTTAGGTACTGGGGTGTGGTGTAGCGGGTGGTGCATTCAGGGTGGGATTTGCACCCTCTGTAGCTGCGGTGGGTGTGTGCTTGGAAAGCTCATTCTGTGTCATCAATGTGGTTGTGGGTGTGAGCAGATCTGCCAGAACAGCTTCTCAGCCTGGCCTTGTTTTCTCTGCCACCGCCATGGTTTTCTGTCCTTTTCAATATAACCCCTTTCTTAAGTCATACCTTAGGGTGCCCCTCAGTAGCATGGCGCTCTCTGTGATATGTGTTCTCGTCCATTAGTGAAACGCTGGCTTCTCGTTTCACAGCTTCTACTTAAAGAACAGAGGACTTTCATCTAGCTCTTCAAACACTGTGTTGGTCAGCATTTGACACTGTGCTTAATTAAGCTGTCTTAAAGAAATGACAGTCAGGGACAACCAACTCTGTGCTGCTAGTTTTTTTCCTATGAGTCAGCTAGTTTAAAATTCTTCACAAAGAATGCAACAAAAATCCTGTAAGTAGAAGGATAAACATGAAAGATTATATTAACATCTGCCACTCGGAGTGCTTCAGAGAAGCCAGGGTTGTGTAAGACTTTGTTTTCTCACCATCTACTAAAACGACACCATCTGCATGCAGTAGAGCTTTGTTGCCTGATTTTCACGTGGGGCCCAGGCAACTCACCCGAGGTCACATGTCTGTGTGAGGGGCAGTGCCAGGCTTCCTTGGTGCTCCTGGGTCCTGCACGGGCCTTTCTGCCATCACCCCTGTTGAGAGGCCAGGAGTCAGGCTACCCCGTCCTGTCTGTCGGCTGGTGCTTTGCATTCCAAGGCAGTTGGAAATACCTTTCTGACATCTGCCCCAAGGTTTCTGGTGTTTTTGTAATTGAATGGTATGGAAGCGGACAAATTTTATAGTTACATAGTGATTTGACTTTCCTTCACCAAACCAAGTTTCTACCACATATCGGGTATTTCCTTCTTTTTTTTTTTTTTTGGTGTGTGTGTGGGGGGGGGGGGAATTCCTTCTTGTTTAAAAACAATTATCTGGGGGCTGAGGCAGAGGCTTGCCTAGCATGTGTGAGGTGCTGCGTTCAAAATCCTCAGCACTACATAACAAAAGTAAAATGAAGGCTTGCTGTCCATCTGCAACTACAAAAAAAAATTTAGAAAATTTTGTCTGAGTTTTTTTTCATTCTTGTGTTCAGAAAGTAGTTGGCTTCTTCATAAGTGTCTGATTTCATTCATGCTTAAACCTAGATTTTATCTGCTGAGTGAAGAATTCATGAGACAATCACATCAAATTCACACGCAGATGTTAAAGACAAGTCAGTTGTTGATCTTCCTGGAATTTGGTAGTTGAACTTAGAAAGTATTTTCCTGACCACACTGCTCTTTGTCCTGGGCACACTGCGGGCTCATCGGTCACTGTCTTTGCAGAGTGGTTTTGTTTCCCTCGGGCTCCATCCCTGGAATTTCACTGTAGAATTGTAGTGTCTTCTCCTTTCTGAATTCTTTGTTTTTGAGGATACCTGTAACATGGGTAGCTTTCTTCTTGGTATGCTCAGTCTTGCAGGGTCCTGGGGACAGGCCAGCAGAAGGGACGCATCTCTAAGTGCATCTAGACCTCATGGTGCCCAGTGTGCACTGCCGCCTGGTGCCCCGCAGTGTCCCCGCCGTCCTCCTGTGAGAGCGGGGTGGCCTGCCCCTCAGTCTGCCATGTGCCTGTCTGCCCGCCTGTTCCCTGTTTGAAGGACCCTGGAGTCCTCACTCAGTCCAGGCCTGAACTGGTCAGAACCTTTATTATTGAAGGCCTTGCCCCTCTAGAGCCCTCAGTTATAAAACTCAGGCTGGTGGGAGACACTTAGTTTTCCTGATGGCAATAATAAAACAGCAAAGTGAAAGCGCCCAAATAGTATTCGTTAAAAAGTTTGTTTCTGGTGTTCCCTTTTGCAGGGCTGGGACAGAACCCAGGCACCCAGGCACTGCGGCAGGTGCTCCATTCCAGTCCCACCCCGGCCCCCAATGGGTTTTTACTTATCAAAAAAGCAGCTTTTCAAAACACCTCTGTGCTGTCAGTAAGGACCAACTGAAGGTCCATTGGTGGTGTGGACTGGAAGACCCCTTTGGGGGCAGTTCTGTAATGTCTGTCATTTGTAGACTTAAAGGTGTTTATGCATTTTGATACAGTAATTCTTTTTTGAGAATTTCGCCAAAGGAAATAGTCAGCAATGAAGTTTAAAAAAAGAAAAACAAACTGCCTGTGTGAATGTTTCTTCCATTGTCACTGAAAATGCAGTCGCAGTGCTGTTCTGAAGAGGCTGGTCACGTGGGAGGTTGTGATAAAGAAGTGGAGTCAGGACCCCAGCTCCAGAGACCTGGACTGCTGAGGGGTGACCGTTGCCTCCACTTACACAGGGAGTGAGTATGTGGCATTTGTGCAGCACCTAGAATGCTCTGGAAGGGCTTTGGGGCCCTGGGCACCCCTGAAGGGAGGAGTCTGGCCCAGAGTGTCACCCAATCCTCTGGACTGCAGTGAGCCTCAGAAAGGGGCCTGTAAACCCAGGGTCTGGGGTTGGGGCCCAGAAAATGGTGTGTGCCCCAGCTGCCCCTGGAACCCCGCCCTCCAGGTCCCGACACGGCAGCGGCAGCGCTGTGTTTTAGTCCTTATGATTTGAACTTCTCGTCAGAGTTTTGTTTGCTCTTCCCATGTCCTGACCCGGAACAGAATGTCATTTGGTATTGAAATGACTTTTATTCTCCTGGGAACTCCGTATACATATGTGTGTCTGTCATTCCTGTGTAATTTTAAACAGAATACAGAAAGAAATTGCCACCCCACTGTGTAGAAGTGAGCTTCTAAAAGAAGTTGCCCTGGACGGACGGTGATCCGAGGGCAGGTAGTCGGCTCCCAATCACTGTGACTCCTCAGGAACACATGTGTGTCTTCAGCTGTTGCTGGACTCCTTCCGGAGTAGCCTGCTCTTACAGACGGTCCCTTTGGAATGAGTGTGTCTCTTGCCTCCGTGATTGCGCAGACCTTTCCATTGAGTCCTGTTTGTTGAGGTGCCAGGAGTTCTCCCCTGACACCCTGAGGGAGCCCTCCAGTGCCACCCCTGTGAGGTGACGCCAGAGTGCTTCCCCAGCTCAGATCCTGCAGGGCTGCACATGGGCGTGCACAGGTGCTCACCTCGTATTAAATAGGTGAGCGCAGAGCATCCGGTGGCATGCACCCCATGTCTCCAGGTGCCGCCCACCTAACACCCCCACTGTGTTCTTGACCCCCCTGACCCAGAACCCTTCTTCCCCTCAGTGAGTGAGACCACCACCGTCCAGCCCCTCCAGGCCCTTGGAAGCCCGGGCTGCCTCTGCTCCTGTGGTGGCCCGCCTGTCTCCCCTCCAGCCCCCTGTGCTGGGCCCGCATCACCTCTGCTTTAGGCGGCTGTGGTGGTTTCCACAGGTGTGGGGGCCACGCTTGCTCTTGCCCACTCAGATCTTCCCACTCAGTTCTTATTTGAAAAATCTCTTTATCTGCCTGTGATCTTCAATGTTCACTTTACACTTAGGGAGAAAAATATTTTCTAACTTCCCAAATTGTCTATCCTCTTTCCTACCATGCCTCCGAAGCACCTCGGGGCTCTTTCCAAGCCTGTCTATGCCAGGGCCACCTCTGGTAGTTTTTGAAGCTCCGGGGTGATTTGGGGTCCCAGCAAGGACTGAGAACCACGCTGTACCTCAGTTACCTAACAGGCTCGTCCAACCAGTGCTGGGCCCTGACCGCAGAGTGCTGATTCACACTCCTGGGCTGGGCAGGAGCGCCCCCCTAGGCTTGGCTCCTTTCTTGCACTGCAAGCTCATCTTCCTCCACTCGCCCCACGGCCTGCCCTGCAACGCCCACACGCAGTCCTTTTTACCACCTCCTGTGCTTCCGGGTCCTTTCTCTTAAGTGATCTTTCCTTGAGGTCTTGGGAGGTCTGACCTGTTTTTATGCTAGCTCTTTCTATTTGTTCAGGTCTCAGTTCAGCTGTCAGCATCTAATGGAAAGTCTTACCTGGTCATCTGTCTGAACTAGAGCCCTCCCATGCAGTCTCAGTGACCACCCCGTTTCTCTCTTTCTTAGAGGTGCCATTGCCTGTGAGTGTGCGTGGCCTCCCTCTGCTGCCCCACATTCCTGTTTCGCCTGTGCGCACTGTCAGGTGCCTTGTTAGAGCCTGCAGGGTGGGAGTGGGGTGGGTACACGGGCAGAATCATGCTGGTCTCTTTCCTATACGTGTATATTTCTCAGCAAATAGTTTTTGAGCTTCTAAGGCTTGGGCCAGGGGCATGAGAATAAAAGACACGTGGTTCTTGTGAAGGAAAGCCCTGGAGCCTAATGAGGAGTCTGAGGAGCAGAGAGTGCTGTGCACACCAGGGGCTTCCCACAGCCAGAACCGTGCTGGCGGTAGAGATCCATCAGCACTGCTGGAAGGAGGGGAGGCAAGAGGGGAGGAGGCCGGCCGGGCCTGGGAAGCCCAGGACACCATAGTTGAGACTGTCTCTCAGCAAGGAGAGAGGAAGCTGCCTGTCCGTGGTGTCTTGGCAGTGAGCTTTGGTCTGGGGGCAGTGGCCTCCTTTGGAGAGAAGCTCAGCCTCTCAGGGCCATGCTGCTGCTGCTGCCTTTGTGAGGTTGCTCTGCGGGGCCCCTGCTCCTTCCTTTTCTTTCTCCACCACCACTGGGGAGACTGGAGACTTTGCCCCTAGGAGACTTTTAAGTGGGTCAGAACAACACGAGAATCTAATTAACTCCAAAATCACTTTGACCTCAAGGCAGAAAATTTATTCCACACTGAGATATTCCAATGAAAGGCCCACAGTCTTTGTAATAATAAAATGCCCATGAGAGAGGCACTGTATGTGAATATTAATTCTATCTCATTATCAAATTCCCAGGGAGGTATTAAAATCCAAAGATTGCATTTCATTTTAAATTAAAATCCAATGACATTGGGTGTGGTGGTGCACACCTGTAATCCCAGCAATTTAGGAGGCTGAGGCAGGAGGATCACAAGTTCAAGGCCAGCGTCAGCAACTTAGTGAAACCTTGTCTCAAACATATTTTTCTGGATATGTAGCTCAGTGGTAGAGCACCCCTGGGTTCAATCCCCAGCACCACAAAAAAGAAAGGGAGGGAAGTTCATAGGCTATAAGCTAAATTCTCTTGCTCACATGTGTCAAGTACAAAGAATTTGAAGTTACAAATGTATTCTGCGTGGGTTCTGATTGCGCTCCATGCAGCTGAAGGGGCTTGCGATACCAAGGCCTCCAGCCTGGGTTGTCTCGATGGAATGTGGGTTTTTTTCTGCTTCCTTCAGGCTCACCCAATTCCAAACCTTGGCTCTGCCTCACTTCTTAAAATTAAAAAGTTACCAGGGCACAAGGTGACCCAGACATCAGCCCTGCACAGCGGCGTCAGGATGCCAGCTGCTTCCCCACTCTGTGATGAGCAGCACTTCGCATCCATTGCCAAGTGGCTGTGGCAGGAGTCTGCAGGATCAGGGCCAGTGGACCTGTGCTTCTGCCTCCCCTGGATTCTTGCCAGCCCCTGCCACCTGTGGCTGTGACATTTGGGAGCAGTATCATCACCAGTGTCCTGGATCCTGCTGTCCTTCCTGTGAGCCACTGCTGGGCCACCTCCTCTCTGGGTTTGTGGCCTGCAGGCTGCAGCCACGCAGCGCCACCTCTTCCCTGCGGTCCACATGCAGAGCAGGTGACCAGGTGTGCTCTGGTTCCTCCTTCTGGGTCATGTGGTGCCCATGCTGGGGTGGAACCCAGGCCTGCTGCATGCTCTGAGAGTCTCCACCCCAGCAGCTTCCATGCCCCAGGGTGCCTTCCTCTAGCTGGGCCAGGGCTGCTCCTCCCAGCGCCACTGTTCTGTCACAGGCCTGAGGTGCTTTCGCATCTCTCCAGTTCCTCTTGCACCTCCTGAGTGTCTTGGATCCTTGAAACAAAGGCCTTTTAAAATGTCAGGATCCTGATGAATTCATTTATTCATTTTTCCACGTGGTCTGCGGCGAGGTGTCCTGTGTTCTTGCTGAGTGGACCTTCTCTCTAAACTGATGCTCGTGATACTCACTGCACCCTCTCTCAGTCTAAATGTTCCCAAGGACTCTAGGGCTGAGAGTGATCTGGGCCGCCAGAGGCGATCCTGCGGGCGTGAATGAGGGTCCTTCCAGGCTTTCTCATCTATGCTGGTTTGTGTTTTTCAGAAAACTGCCTCATCTTGATATATTTTTGTAGCATATTTCATTTAGTTAATCCTGTATTCTAGGATTCTTTGAAAAGGGATTTTTTTTTTCATACATTAAAAAGGTCTGTAATTTTCTTATCATTTATCTGGTTCAGGTATGTCTAGTTTGTTTCGTTTCCCCTCTGATGCTACATAGGGTGAGCCCAGGGCCTTGTGCGTGCTGAGCGGAAACTCCACCCGAGCTGCAGCCCCGGCCCGTGGCCTGGCCGTGAGCAGAGTCATGCCGTTTTCTCCTGCTGTACTGGAGCACCTGGAATCCAAGATAGGTCCCCACTCCTGGCAAGACGGTGGCATGGCCCTGGGGAATATGGTGGCTCCTGGAGAGTTCTTTGGACCATTTGCTTTTTTTAAGTGAATCTTGGCCATTTTAGTATCTTTAAAAATTATTATTCTATTAAAATTTTTAATTTTTTTGTCAGCTTCAACATTTTTTCTTAGAAATATTTATTTCCTCTGGACTTTCAACATTTTTTCATAATTGTTGGTAACAATGAATTTTTAATAATGTTTTATTGTTTATGTTGTCACCACCTGTTTCTCTCTTTTAATTTTATTCCTTTTAAAAGAACATCTCTCCCTCTACCTTCTTCTTCCTTCTAGAGTCTCCCATTCTGTCGTTGTGTACAAGAACTGGCTCTAGGTTAGGTTGACCTCCCCTCAGTGTCATGGCTTTCCCTGGGGATGATAGCAGGGTCCCCTTCAGAAGTGCGTGAGAGGAATCAGTGGAGACATATTTAAATCACTACAAGAAAACTGCCCATCCAGCACTATGCAGCTAGCCAAAGCAGCCTTCAAAAATGGCAGCAAAATAAAGACATTTCCAAATATACAAAGGCTGAGAGTGTCCCCAACAGCATCACCCTGCAAGAAAGGTGGAGGGAACTGCTGATGGCCAGGGGAGGTGACTTCACAGGGAGTCCTGAACTGTCCACACCCAAGCAGAGAACCCAGAAGCTGGGAAGATTGTGTGTGGGTAAAACCAGTGGTGGGAAGGGGCCCTCTCTGTCTAGAGGGCGTCTGTGAAGACTCCATGGATGGATTCCCACTTTGTGGTGAACTGCCCCGCGCTCCCCAACATCAGGGCCAGAGCAGCTGCGCTCCCTGGACAGTGCTTGGGCGGGGGGCAGGGGACCTTCGGGCAGATTAGAGGGGTGAAGTAACACCACTCTCCTCCATGAGCCAGACGCGAGTATGTGCTGAGCCTTTGTCAGGAGAATCATTGTGGGAAATGAATTTGGGCAGTCACAGGAGGTGAAACTAACTAGCCAAGAATAATTGGGGAAAATGGAAATACCCCTTCAGTAGCATCATGCAACTTGAAGTGTTTCGGAGAGATTTTAAAACGTAAGTGTGACACTGGTGCTTTGAAGTCCTTAAAACATCTCTGAGAGGAGTCAAGACTGAACGGAAAGCTCAACATTTTGAAGATAACAGTTCTCCCGAGGTGACTTGTGGAGTGAACACTGTGCAGTCAAGATCTTAGGGGCTGGTTTTTGGTAAAAATGGATAAACTGGTTTTAAAATGTATCAATAAATGCAGGTGACCTAGAAGCTCTGTTCTGGGTTGAATTCTATCTACTCTCCACCCTTCATTTATATGTAGAAGTCCTAACATGTGACCTTATTCAGGAATGGTCATTGGAGCTGTAACCAGCCAAGTGAAGTGGCACAGGATGGTCTGGCCCACAAGAGTGTGTCCCTACAAGAAGGGGAGACTTGGACAGAGACCTTATCCATGTGATGATGAGTGCAGAACTCTGCCAGCCAAGAGATACAAGCCGCTGGGATGGGGAGAGAGACCCAGAGCAGGCTCTTCCCAGCCCTGAGAAAGAATGACCCTGTCCGCACCGTGGGTGTCACCGTTGTCATCTCCCAGGACTGTGAAACAGCACGCTTCTGCTGTTGGAGCCTTTGGCTTTGTGGTGCTTGTCGTGGCAGACCTGCTAGAACAGTACCAAAACAGTTTTGAAAAATGACAAAACAAAAATAGAGAATTATACTTCTTCCTTCTTGGCTTACATAAGGTAAATTAGGACCGTGTGGTGCTGGGACAGACCTAGATGTGAGGCCGTGAGAAGAGCAGTGGAAGGGGGGTGGCACTGGAACAAGTTCATATTCTTATGGGGAAAGGAGCCTTGACCTCTACCCTCTTCCAAACTCAAAAGTTGACTTAAAATGGAAATCTAAAAGTTTGAGCTATGAAATATGTAGAAGGAAACATCTTGACTATGCTGGGATAGGCCAGGGTTTCTTAGGACACAACACACCAACAGTAATGCAAAAAAAATTGACACTTTGTTCCTCATTTAAATTAAAGAGCTGTGCTCTTTGAAACACTGTGTAATAGAAAGGCAAGCCGCTGTGCATGGAAGATGTTTGCAGTATGTGTATTTGCAAAAGCACCGTTCACGAAGTAGAGTCTCTTACAGCTCAAATAAGAAGCTCATGCAAGTGATAGGCGGAACAGTGAGCAACGTCCAACTACGAAGACAAGGAGTGTGCATCTCAGGAGATGCCTTGCATCATCAGTCACTGGGGAAATGTGGGTTAAGACCACCTAAAAAATCCCGTGGTATCACGCTGGGGATGTGGCTTAGTGGCAGAGCGTCTGCACACACAAGGCCTTGGGTTCCATCCCCACCATGGCAAAAGAAAACAGAAAACAGTCTCATGATGTCAAGTGTTGGCAAGGACCTGGAATATAGCTACACGGGTGGAGTGGTACACCCATCTTGGAAAATAGTTTGTTATAAGACCCAGCAATTCTGCTCTTAGGTACTGATCCAAGAGAAATGGAAGTGTGACCCTGAAAAGACCTGAATGCAAGTATTCTTAGCACCTCCATTCCTCTCAGATAAAACTGGAACCAACCCAAATGTCCATCAGCATGTAACAGACAGATGATAGCATACTAATAATCAGAAATAAAAAGGAAAAAATTACCATGCGTATACCAAGAGAGGTAAACCTGAAAACACTGGAAAAGGCTCCTTTTGATATGATTTAATACGTATTAGATTATAGAAAGAGGAAAATATGCTGTGGGGACAACAGAGATGAGTGGTTGCTCAAGACTGAGCAGAGGCATGTGTAGAGGTGCAGCGGTGCCCAGGGACGTTTCTGTGGTGACGAGAATGTCCCAAGTCTGCATTTGTCTGTGCTCATACAGGTGCAGTGGCCATTTACTGTGTAGGAACTGTAGCTCCAT
Source organism: Urocitellus parryii (assembly GCF_045843805.1). Taxonomy (NCBI): domain Eukaryota; kingdom Metazoa; phylum Chordata; class Mammalia; order Rodentia; family Sciuridae; genus Urocitellus; species Urocitellus parryii. Next base: position 4,112,368 of record NC_135535.1, on the reverse strand, counting down.
AAAGTGCATTTTAGTAGTAAAGAAAGCAAAGGACCAAGAGAACCAGCGTGCGACAGGTGCTAGGCTTCAGGAGTTCCTCCCTGGGACTGCGGCTGGTGGGAGCTCGTGGCTCTGGGAGTGTCAGGAGTTCCCACCTTTGCTGCACATGGGAGCTGCCTGGAGGCCTTGTGCTGAGACTTTGGTGCCCAGAGTTCTCACGCATTTGTTCAGGGCTCTCCAGGTGATGCCACTGTGTAGTGAGGTTGAGGGACCCTGGTCTTGGTGGGTTCTGAGCTCTCTGGAGGAGTGTTGTAAAATGCAGTCCTCCTGCATACTAGTTGCTCCCTGAGGTGTATCATTCTTTGTCCTCCTGTCCCCGGGGACAGAAGCAGCTTAATAACAAAGCTGAGTTGCACAAAACACTGTGGAAACCAGTGCCACCTAAAGAGGAATGTCCCACAGTAGTGTAAGACTTAGAATTTGCTGTGTAAGGCAAAGGTCGGAAGAGAATGGCAGGAGGACACCAGCTTGAGACAGCTGAGGACAGTGGCACAGGCTGCGAGCCAGGAAGTCAGAGTTCTGTTTGGACTTTGTTGGAGGTAAGTGGTCACTACATCCAGCTCCTTGAGTGTGCTCAGGAGACACTGCATCCTACGGCACTGCTGTTTCTCATGTTCTCATGACAGGCAGGCCACCTGGCCTCAGGTTTCCTTGTGTCATGCCCACCACAGGACCACATGTGGCCACAGCTCTTCAGCTCCACATGAGGTAGCCTAGACTTTCTGAAGTTCAGAACCACCAGAGGCTGACTGGGATCCTGTGGTCTGTCTGCCTGTTGACCCTTCCCCTTCCCTGTGGGGCAGGGAAGGGAGTTAGTCTCATGAGGAGACCCCAGCTGCTGCCTCTCTCCATGATGCTCTTTCATCTGCAGTAGTCTTCAGGTGGTACATGCAGGGAGCCAGGGCTCGACATGCCAGGTGAATGCTCTATCCCTGGGCCACCCCCAGCCCATCCCCCAGCTCTCTGAGCTGGCCATCAGGTATCCTGGGTGGCAGCATCCCTAGATGGACCACCACGCCCACGCTGGCCATTCACTTCTGTGGCAGGCCTGGTGGCACGTGGGCCTGCTGTTGAGGGACTGCTGTGAATGTGTTTTTAGAGTGTGGTCCAGACTTGGCTCAGGGCGCTCCTCTCCCTCACACTGTGTTTCTGCCCTCTTTGAGGTTTTGTCCTCCATGTCCACCATGTAATGTGAGCACAGCGGGATGACCCAGGCCTACCCTGCTGCCCCTGGCTCAACTCCCTACGGTGGCGAGCCAGGGCCACACCTGCATGATTGCACCATGAGCTCCTGACCTGTGCTCCTGGGGGACGCAAAGGGGCAAGTTCGTTCGCTGTCTTCCATTTGCTTCCGAAGGCCAAAGCCCATTTGCTTAAACCAGGCTCCTTGTCTTGCTGTGCTATCACCATGGGAGAGCCCCAAGCTTGGCTCTGTGGGAGCTCCAAAGCTCATGACTCAATGTGCTCTGGGTCCAGAATCAGCTCCCAACATGTCGTATAAAGAAACAGACAACTTCCTTGTTTTATGAAGTGCTAACAGAAGAAAGCCCGTTAAGGTCCTAATGGTTCTCCCCTGCCGCGCACCTTGGCCCTATGGCAGTGAACTGGCCGGAAGTAGCAGATGGGCTCAGCCCCCCCGTGGGGTTGTCGCACTGAGTCTGCATTTCCTGCTGAGCTTGACAGCCAATGGCCCCCAGTGTGTGGTGGTGCGTGTCTGGTGTTGTAGACACTGAGGCCTTTCTGTAGAGTCTCCTCTGTCCTCTGTTGGTGATGCAACAGTGTGGACTTGAGACGCTGGCCCAGGAGCACCTTCCTCAGTTCCCCCTCAGTGCCACTGGTCCCTGATCTGTAAGAACTCTTCCATTTATCCCTGTCTCCTGATTAAATTTCAGTTTTCAGCAAGTGATTTCATTTCCTTTAAAGAAAATCTTACCCATTTGAAACACCTCAGAATTCTACCTTTTTTTTTTTTTTAAGGAAGAGGTGTTTTTCTTGCACTGAATAATAAATGCTAAATACTTTATTTCCCACTTGTCAGAAAAAGCTGGTGTTTGAGAAAAGTTTGCAGTTTTCCCCCTGCAGAATGGAAGGGTAACTTTGGCCTGTGAAGAGTGTCCTCGTTTTCCGCTGCTCTCATGAGCCGCCCACCTCCTGCCGGCTGACCACATGGATGTCACTGGCCACCACCACCACTCACAGCACCCTGACTGAGCTTTCCCTGTGTTCCCCAGGCATGGCCGTCCATTCTGTAGTCATAGTCCCTTTGAAGCAGGCCCTGTCACCCCATTTCACACATGAGGTTTAGTGACTTGCCCAAGGCCGGGCTCCCGCTGGGCTGTGCTCACCGTCCTGCCTGTCTCCTTGCCGCCTGCCTCCCAGCACCCAGCCCTCACATTGCTCTTTCCCCACCAAATACCGCATGGCCCCTCACTCATCTGCCTCAACTCTATTCGCTGTCCTCACCTTCACCCACCGCCCTTCTCCAGGGAGGCCTTCCTTGAGCTCCTGCTCTGTGGTTTATTCCCTGGCTAAATAAATCAGGAGCCCAGACCAGCCTCCATCGGGCTCAGGGCTGCATTGGCATCCAGGTCACAAGTTCTCAGGGACTGGCGAGGATCTGCTTTCAGTTCCTTACTGGCCCCTTTTGAGGGCTCCCCTTGTCTTCACCCCAGTGCCAGCAGCAGGCTCTTCCCCAGACTCTCCTGGTTAGTGTGCAGCGTGTCACTGGAGGAGCCTTGGAGGGGCACTTGGGAGGGGCAGAACCCAGGGTCTACCCTCAGAGTGGCCGACCACTACTCTTGCTGTGCTGAGACATGAGTTTCCTTTCCCCAAACTGTCCAGGACCAATAATTCTATAAAATATGGTCTGAAATGAATTACCAGAAAAATAAAATATTTAAAAAGATAGAAATTGAAACCCAGATTTTATCACAAAATCCAGCAGACGTGGCCAAAGTATCAAGTTGCCAGCAATTTTGCAGCTCGTCCTCTCAGGGTCCACTGCTGTGAGCTGCAGTGGTCTCCAGACCCCACTTGTTAGATGAATGGCCACAGGGAGGGCGCTGGCTTCTGAGCCTTATGTTCCCTTTCTGTACAGAGGAGCCTGTAATGCCTGGCCTTGCAGAGCAAATCCTCAGAGTCTGAGACTGCCCGGGGCGCTGCCAGGCCTCCTCTCCTCTCATGCCCAGAGGAAATCATATGAATTAGATGATGCCAGCTAATTTTCTCTTTGTCTTGGTATTGGTGAGCCTGAGAACCATTACCAACAAGTAATGGTTGTCCTAGCAAGTCTGTCACCAAGGACCTCTGGAAGAGAGGGGTGTGGAGTTCAGAACATGGGGCTCACTGCTGCTGCACTCTTTGCTTTTAGGCCTTTTCAATAAACTAAGAAAATATTGTATTTGGGGGAAGAGAAAAAATATACCATGAGTTCATATTAATGTTTGTATTTTAAATATAAAATTAACTGATTAGATTTTTTAAGGCTGAAAATCGTGGTTGCCAATGACATCACTTGCTCATGCAAATAATGGTTCAAAATAATAATATTAGGGCTGGGGATGTGGCTCAAGCGGTAGCACCCTTGCCTGGCATGCGTGCGGCCCGGGTTCGATCCTCAGCACCACATATAAACAAAGATGTTGTGTCCGCCGAGAACTAAAAAATAAATATTAAAAAAAAATTCTCTCTCTCTCTCTCTCTCTTTAAAAAAAAATAATAATATTAATGGCCATCACTGAGGCTCAGAGTACTAGGTGTGGTATGGGTCCCCGCCGTGGCTGTGATATAGGATCTGTCTCACTAGGGGCACAAAGTCAAAGCATTTCCCATTAGAGGAAGTCATTTCTCATTGTCGGATGTCTTTTCTCTTTCTTTCTTTCTTTCTTTCTTTCTTTCTTTCTTTCTTTCTTTCTTTTTTTTTTTTTTTAAAGAGAGAGAATTTTTTTAATATTTATTTTTTAGTTTTCGGTGGACACAGCATCTTTGTTGGTATGTGGTGCTGAGGATCGAACCCGGGCCGCACTCATGCCAGGCGAGCGCGCTACCGCTTGAGCCACATCCCCAGCCCTCGTATGTCTTTTTAGATTAATTTGTTTCAGTTTGGAAATTCAGAAAATTATATAAAACATACATAGATTCATTCCAAAGTTATAGAACTGTAAAAACAGGTCTGCTGGTGGGCAGGGTCTCATTCCTGTTTCTTCCAACTCCATCCTCCTCTCCCTGTGGGTAACTGGTATTTGTTTTTTTCTTTTTTTAATGTTTTATTATTTCTCAGATTAACTTATTAATTTGTTCATTCCCCTCCCCTGGGATTCAAGGCCAGGGCTTCACACATGTGAGGCAGGTGCTCTAACCCTGAGCCACAACAAGCTCCATTTCAACTTTTTAAGTTCTGTATGTATTAAAATGTTAATCTTTTGCAAATATCTTAGTCTGTGATGTCTTACAAATAATTTCCCCAATTTTCATTTTCCTCTTTTTCTAAAATGTAGTCAAATTATAAAACCTTTTCCCTTTTGTTTCCCGATTTTTGAATCATAATTGGGAACTTTTCCTGCTTCCTGTGTAGAGAAGGCATTCACTCGTGTTTTCTTCTAGTATTAGTATTTTTTCACTGTTTAAATTTGCAGCTCATGTTCATTTGGAGTTGACCCTGTGAACAGTGTTAGGAAGAGATCTTCTTTTATCATTTTTTATTTATCATTTTTTATTTGCCTATTCAGTTGCCCCAACAACTGAAAGAGTAAAAAGAAAATAAAGTATCAGTTTTGTTGATGTCTTTTTAAATGTTTCTGGACTGATGCTGTAATTGTGCCAGCATGTTGTAACACTGGGTGAAGAAATCAGGAGGCGAGAAAGGGCGACCATCCTCTCTGGCCCAGACTAAACTGTCTGTCCTCTTTCTCTAGGTGAATGAGCTGGATGGCATCCCGCTGATCCTGGACAGCTGCAACATCGATGACAGTAACCCCTGTATCCTTGCATGTGAGTCCCAGGCCAGTTCCTGGGACTTAGCCAACAAACTGGCCTGCTGGCTTGTGTCTGAAAACCTCACCACCCTACAAACTTTGCACATCGTGAGCTCATTCTCCCAGGGCAGCAGGGTATCCTGAACTAGTGTGGAAACTCTAGGGCAGAGGCTTCTCATTCCAAGACCCTGTGTGACTTGTCACCAGTGCTACCTGGCCAAGAGCATAAGTATGGTCCTTACGGCAAATATGAAAATGCTCATGGTTTTTTGCTGTAGAAATTCTGAGGATCCCGTCAGTTTGAAAAACTGCTTGAGTTGCTATTTGGAAATATGTGACCATGAGGGCACCCTGTCTTCATAGCAGCAGGGAGCAGTTTCTCTGCCCCTCAGTTGTCATTTTTGAGGGGCTCTTACAGCAGCACTGGCTTTTACCCTTCCTGGGTCTGCCGTGCCTTCTGGAGTCTGTCCTGCTCATCTCCTTTACTTTACCACGCATTTGTGCCATACCAAACCGATCAGTACAGAGGTGGGCACCCAGGGCCCAGGACACACACAGCCTGCTCAGGTTCTAGGTAAAATCCACCATGTAATTTTAGGAACTTCCCTTGTGAAAGTCAAGCCCAGCCCTGGCACCTTGCCCCATCTCCACCAGGCCCTGTGCTTTTGTGTACGGGGTTGGGGTAAAAGTAGGACTTGGGGAGTGTGTCCCACAGGAAGCAGTAAGGAGCCCAGCCTAGAACTGCAGAGACAGCTCTCCACAGTGAGATGCCAAGAGAAAAGGAGCTGGTGGAAATCACGTGTTTCAAAGTAAGCAGATTGAGGAGTGCTAACAACTGGTGATGGAGATGCTGCCATTCCCATGGCAACAGGAGAAGTCTTAACAGTGAAGGGCTGACAAGGTGCTGAGGAGGCCCTCAGGGTACCGTGACATTAGTTCCCTGCTTTGCGTGGTCACCAGACTATGCTCATCAGCATTTTTCTTTTTAAAGCCTGAAGAAGAAAGTGGGGGAATAACATCCAGTTCAGGGGAAGTGGGGCTGTATGTCCACCTGCACTGCAGATGGTGTTCTCCAAGGAAATCTCACCCACAGCTCACTTTCTCCCTTTGGTACTGGCGGTTGAACCCGGGGTACCTAACCACAGAGCAGCCTCTCCAGCACACACACGCACGTGCGCGCACACACACACAGACACACACACACACACACACACACACAACACTTTTTTAAATTTGGAGACAGGATCTTGCTAAGTTGCTGAGACTGGCTTCTAACTTGTGATCCTTCTGCCTCAGCCTCCCAAGCCATTGGAATCACAGGCGTGCGCCACCGTCCCCAGCCACAGTCCACTTTTATTGACCTTCCAGTGAACAGGGTCTTTGTCAGTTGTCTTTGACTTTTAGCAAAAATGAAAAAGTCAAGAGGCCGTCACACAGAGACGCCCATTCTGCTGGGCGGAGCCCTGCTGGCCATGGCCTGGCCCTTGCTCTGCTTGAGGTGCTCACTTGGGAGGTACATGTTCCAGTCTCACTCGGGTCCACATGGGTGGACCTTGGCTGAGCTGCAGCCCTGTGGAGCACAGCACTGCAGTCACCCCCATTTTGTAGCTGAGTCTTGGTGACTTGTCCCACAGTGCACTGGTCCTCACTGCTGGCAGCACCTGCAGAGGCCATGTTAGCACATTCCTGCAGCTGAGACCTTGGAAGGTGGTTGTCTAGGTGATGACAAGAAGCATGGGAGGCCCCAGATGTCCCCCACCCTTGAGGAAAGACAAATGTCACGTGGTGCATTGACCACCAGATGTGTCGAATGATTCCTTGGAGTTGTATTTACACTTTCTTGATGTCGTGTCACATGTCATGTGTGTACTAAGGTGAGATAAATCCTGAAGTCCAGAGCATGGAGAGCAGGGTGGGGCAGTGTCACAGGGCGATGCAGCCAGGGCGGGCCTGGAACCTGCACAAAGGCTCATGGATCATACTGGGCGACCCCCCCAGGGCAGCCACACACAGCTTTCCACACAGTCTCTCTGTCCTGCTCACAGCAGCGTCCTGAGCTGCCTAGTGACTCCCTGTTACTTCTCACCTCCAACCATGCTTTGCCCCCCTGTTCCTCTTTTGTTTTTATTCATGGAAGTAATGCATTTACCTGGCTTTTTATAATTGCCAAAAACATGTCGTGAGGGAGCAGTGCCTCTGCTCCCCCCAGGACACATTCCGTTTACTCTCTCTTGTCTCTCTAGTGGTATTTTATTGAGGTTTCCTGGTAGATCACCTTCTAAGGTGATCTGTTGTGATTTGAGCCTCATCTCTTGGGTGCCACTCTGTCACCTCCAACAGTGGTGAAGACTCATATCCCCACTTTCTCTCACCCACCATTCATACAAGCCAGCATCTTCTAAACTGTGTGTTGGTGTTTAATTGTGTGTGTGTGTGTGTGTGTGTGTGTGTGTGTGTGTGTGTTTGCACACATGCATGTCAGGGTGCCAGGGAAAGCCTCCTGCATTTTTGTGCCCCGGGTTCTCTCCTGCTGTCTTGGCGGCTCCTGTGTATTCTAGGCAGAAGCTCTCTGTCCTCCTCACATGTTGCCGGTGTGTTCTCCTCCTTGTTGTCTCTGTTGTTCCTGGGAGTGATGGAGTCCTCGTGCTGATGAGCTGTGGGCTGGGATTCGTCGCCTGTCCTCCCCTCTGCTCCCTATACTGCTGCTTTTCTCTTGGCCTTCCTGAGACTCCCTCTCTCGTTCTGGTTTTTGTCTGTGTTCTTGTCTCACAGGCATGTCCTCTGTTGCTTCCTCTTCTGTGCCACTTAATTGCTGAAGGGTCCCTAAGTACTCTGGAGCCCTGGAGGGGGTCTAGGTACTCTGGAGCCAAGAGCTCCCCCTCACTCTGATTTCTCCCCCAAGTAACCCTACCACGTATTCCTTCACTCCTTCAGTGTAGTGACACTCACCTGGGCCTTGAGAGTTGCAGAGTGACTTCCAGAGAGGCTGTTGGGGCTGGGACCAGACTGGTACCAGTGATGGTGGTGACATGGAGCTCTGTCCTAAGTGTTGCCATAGTTCTGAATGTTATCTGTGCTCCTAACTCTAGAGCAGGCCTGTCCTCAGGTGTCAGACCTGTGTACCTAACTCCCTGCGTGTGTTTGCGTGGTGTCTTGCACACATTCCCACATCAGCAGGCCCAAGGTTAAGCAACATCTTGCCTGAAAACCGTCCCCTCCCTCTCAGCTGATGAGGGGAGGCTCTGTCCCTGTGGTTGCTTAGGGCCGCAGCCTGGAGTTACCCTCCATGTTCCTCCTTTGTAATTCTCCCAGCTACAGCGTCACCGCGGCGGGGTTCTCCATATGCACATGTTCACGTGTGTATTGGGGAGAAGGTATAAGCTCAAGAGGAGTTTCTCCCATGGGTTCTTTGTTTTGTGGATTAAGTATTACTCGGGTATTGATATTATTTTGAATTTGTTTGCTTAAGCCCATTCCGATAATTGACACCAGTCATATTTTAATTGAGCTTTAGTTTCAATAGTTTGTGTTAAGAAGCAATAGTTATTTGGGGCGAGTGTGTGTGTTTATGTTTTTTTATTTGTAGGTGGACACAATATCTTTGTTATTTTTATGTGGTGCTGAGGATGGAACCCAGGGCCTCACACGTGGGAGACAAGGGCTGCACCACTGAGCTACAACTCCAGCCTCTGGGCGTATGTTTTAGTCAGCTTTTTTGCTGCTGTGAACAAAAGACCTGATAAGAACAATTTTGGAAGAAGGAAAGTTTATTTGGGGCTCACAGGTTCCGAGCCCACAGTCCATGGACAGTCGGTTCCATTGTTCTGGGCCCTAGATGAGGTAGAAGATCATGGTGGAAGAGTGTGGTGGAAGACAGCAGCTCAGGATGACAATCATGTCCTCAAGCGGGGAGACACATCTCCTCTCAGCCTGGCAAAAGACAAGGCCATCCCCAGCACCCTTCTCCTTGGGCCCCACCCAGCCACCTACAGTTACCACCCACATCACCCACTCAGTGCAGGGTGAGGCTGGTTCTCTGCCCACTCCTTCCACCTCTGCACGTCCTGGCATTGTCGCACACGTTAGCCTTGGGGGACACCTCACATCCAAACTGTAAGGCTGTGCTCCACCCTTCTCGTGACTCTTGTTGACTGAACCTCTGTGTGAGTGGGTGCACCCGAGACGTGGGGGGGGGGGTGGAGCGACTGCCCTGTCCAGGAGCCTGAGCGTTTTCTGTGGAAGGCAACGGGGCCTGAGGTTGGATAGCCATCTGTTTCCTTGGGAAATATGCAGGCAAGGCTACACAAGATGGCCTTTCTTGTCCCCCAGGGCGAGGAATGGGGAGTCGGCCTGTCTAAGCAGCGCTGGCAGCACTCAGGTGGGGAGCGATGGGCTTTCCGGTTGGGGTGGGGGGAGCCTGTCTCTGGAGGCCTGCCCGGGGTGCTCCTGTTTCAGGGCCGGGAGCGCAGGCAATGCCCAGCTGTTCACTCGCCCTACTCACTTTGGGTCACCCACAGTAATGACAGAGGAGCCAGTGCCATCGGAAAATTCCAGCTTCGTCACCACAGAGTCGATTTCTTATTTGTCAGTTTATTGTGGCAAGTGGGATTTTTTTGTTGTTGTTTCCAAATAGAAACAGCTGAACTTTATTTGAAATGTTTTTCTTTCATTCTTTTTTGATCTGTTTTGATCAGTCATCCTTGATGTGGGTTTCTTTATATTTTTTTTTATTGGGGGGATGAGGCAGGATAAGGATGGAGAGCCCAAATGGGTTTTCTTGGTTTTTGTTTTTCTCTTCTTGTTCTTTTTTATATTGAAGGACTTCATTTGTAAGAAAATAAAATTAATTTGCATAGAATCCACCCCACAAGCTGAGAGTTTGCAGGAATAGTGCTCAACAGCCTTTTCCTCTGACCTGAGCCAAGGTCGCTGGCCTAGTAATAAGGGCATCTATACAGGCAGACAGCCCCAGATCAAGCTTGGTCACTTGTTGACCCTGGAGCACCTCAGGTGACCTCTGCATGGTCAATGCTTTGCCTGCCAGCTGGCTGTGGTGACCGAAGTGTCATGGTGTTTATAAAGGGCCATGTGTATTCTTATACAAGTCCTGCCACAGCTGCTCACCTCATGAGGAAGCCTATGGGTCAGTGGAGGGACTCCTGGAGAGTCAGGAGCAGGTCCACACGGCACAGCACAGGCCACAGTCCAGAGGAAGAGGAGGGCCTTTCCCTCCATCACATCCACAAGGGGCGGGGGACCTGCGGCTCTGCCTTCTACCAGTCAGAACTGTTGGTTTAATCCATGGATGACAATCAAATCATTTCTGAGCTTTGTCTCATTGTCCCTCACATTAGCTTTTGGGGAACACCTCATATCTAAATGGTAACACAGGTGAAGGGAGCAGATGGCCTTCGGCATGCGGTTTGTGTACAAGTGCCCTCGAGGACTCAGGGTGCACACTGACAGTGCATGCACTCTATCCCTGTGTCTCTTTGCTCCTCTACTCTGAGTGCTGCCCCCACGTGGGACCCCCACGTGTGTTTTGAAGCCAGCTTTTCTGGATGAGAGTGCCACATCTTGGCAAGACAGTTATTTTAGAATAAACATAGAAACACGGCTTGTTCTGAGCTCTTCTTGATGGACACCTGGCTTGTGACTGAGCCTGCCATGCAGTGCCAGGCAGAGGCTGTCAAGACGCATTCACTCCCGCAGGCTGATGCCAATGCCTAGATCCGGTGTGGTTTGTGAGGGCCGTCCACAACCGCGCACAGCCAGGCGCTCACCCATCCTTTCTGGGGCCATCGCAAATGGTCTTAGGAAATCTTTCTTTTGGAGTCAGTCTTTTCTTCTTTGGATGGAAGGACTCCTCAGTTGATCCCTGCATCCTCAGGGTTATGCATCTGTAAACACTCAATGCTTGCTCAGTGTTGAACTGACGCAAATTATAAACTAGATAACCTGTTGATACTGTTTTGCTTTAAAATCCTAAACTTTCTGGTGTGGCTTCCATGGATTTTTTTTTTTTTTTTTTTTTTTAATGCTACAGATTGATTCTCTTTTACCGTCGCCTACTGTGATCGGAGATAGTGTGTAAGTGAAATCTTTCTGTCCCCTGAAAGCAAACCAGTGGCACTCAGGAGGCAAGTCCATGGGGTGGTGGAAGCCACCCTGTAGGAAGGCAGCGAGCAGGTGTGCTGACTCTGCTTCCAAGGGCCCGCCACTCGGAAAGGACGCCATTGCCCATAGCCTTCCTTCTGTCCTGGTAGGGGAGCACCATGGGGTGTGTGCACCCACTGAGTGGCTCTTAGCTTTCAGTTTGGGCTCCTCATTTTCCTACATCTCTAGACTCACTGAGAATCTCTGCTGTGTACAGATAGGTGTGCAACCTGCATGTCTGAAATGGCCTCCACAGTGACCCGTGGCAGCCTGGTTAGCATCCTTCCACTTCACCTCAGGCCGTGGTGGTCCTGCACAGCCCTTCCTTTGCTCTCTTCACTCCCCGGCTCTGGGGTCAGCGTGCACTCTGCCTGGTTCCCCTGCACCAGGAGCACATCTTTCAGAGGTGGCAGGCTGTGGGCACATGCTCAGTCAGGGGGACAGCTGCCTCACCTTCGTTGTCACCCGCCTGGGCAGGTCAGGCAGATGCCTGTGCACAGATTGGCACAAAGCTGCTCCCTGGCTTTGACATGACATCGTGCTTTCTGGAGTTCATTGCTCAGTGGTTAAGTGGTTACTTTATGTCTGAAGGGCCATCATGAAATTTATTTGAAAACAACCTTTGCACAATTTATTGCCTTAGTTCATGTCCTGAAGGATCTGCTCCTTGTAACTGAGTGACATAGCTGACATTGCAGTCTGATGTCTTTGATGGGATGCATCCCCAGCTTGCTTGCTTTCTTAAAAATTGCATAGTCTGAATTTTAATGAAAGCACACTGGAAATCCACTCAAGATAATGTCTCCTTGATTGTCTTGCAGTGGTAAATTTACTGTCCTAAGGAAGTATTTTTAATTAGAAACTGTTTTCAAAGTCATTTTCCCAGTGTGTCTGCAGTGGCCTCCTGTGCACCGTTTCTGTGGCGTTTATTGGTTCGAGGAGCTCAGCACAGTAGAGGGAGTGCTCGACTGTGTTTTCGAAATTTTATACCTGACTTTCAAGATGAGGCCATAAAGTAGTCCTTCGGACCCTGACCCTCGCAGGCTGCCTGCACTGTCCACCTCAGCATCCAGCGCCCACTTACTACTCCTGAAACCTGCTTAGTGCCCACAGCCATGGCACTCCCTTGTCCCCAGGTGGCCGTAGCTGGGGTGCAGCCATGGTGTTTTACAGTCGCCTGGGCAGCTGTCTGGACATAGCAGTCCCCAAGGTGAGGCTGGCCTTGGAGGAGCTGGTGCACAGGGTGGAGCGAGGGGCTCCACTGCACACCGCAGGAGCCCCTGGCCACTTGCTGTGCTTACAAAGCACTAGGACACCTGTGTCTCCCCTGCCTCCCTAATTGCTGGGACCGGAGCCAGGGCATCTCACAAGCTGGGCAAGCACTCTCCCCCGAGCTGCGCCCCCAGCCCTTGATCTGTTTTCTGATCAAGGTAGTTATTGGCCAGTTTTTCTTTTTTGCATTAATTTTCTTTATCATGAACAGTGATTTGGAGATATGTTTAGGAAATTAATAAATAACTTTTGGAATTACCATACTTACAAGACACTGTCACATAAAACGATCGATTTTATAAATTGGGTAGCTGAAGTTTGGCAAAGGGAAATGTTAGCAAGTAACCCTGACCAACTGTTGGAATTTTTGCCTAAAGTGACCTTAGTCAAATACAACAGAGACAGGTGTGCTCAGAACAGAGGTGTGTCGTAGCTGCTCAGCATGGCTCAGTAGTAACTCCTCGACGGTTTTATTTTGAAATCATTATTCTTAGCCATCTTGTATTCTACAATGACTATTCTAGGACCAACACATTAAAAAAAGAAAGAACTCTGTCGGGTCTGATCCTTTCTGGGCCTTAATAAGCAGGCACTCATTAATTCCTTTCGAGTAAATTATAAAGACTCTATGAGTGTCACACCCAGGGGCCACTGAGTTAAGGAAGGTGCCACCCCTGGCCACAGTCTGATTGGAGAAGTGAGTCATTAAACACCACTTACCAGATGGTGCTGAGGGTCAGCAGCACAATGAACAAGGGCCTGGCTCACCGCAGAATTCGAACCTCTTCTGGTGAGCAGCTCTGAGGAACTTGAAGGGAATCCAGAGTTCTGCCTCTCTGTCTGAAGTTGACTGTCTTGTGAGAAGTGCACACCTCTCCTTGCTTAGGGCATTCTCTTCCTGGGCTTTAATGGATGCATGTCATTCCTTCATTGGACAGAGGTTTAAAATGTAGAAGTGAAGATGGCTTCTACTATGCTCACCTTTTCAACTCTCACCATCCTTGGGTCTGGACATCTTAGAGGCAGAGACAGTAGACTGTGACCCCATGGCAGCAGGCATTGCCAATGTGGCTTCTGATCCTGGCCATGCTGAGCAGTCAGCCTGTTACCATGCAACAGGGGCAGTAGGTTGTGTGAGCTGCCTGGAAAGTTGGCGCGGGCGTAGACAGGTGTGTGCTTCATGGTAACAGCACAGTGGAAGCAGGCCTGTACTGTGGGAGTCTCCCAAGCTGGTAGCTGCCAAGAAGGCAAGGAAGGAGGTGGACACCCCTGGGGACAGGGCCCCAACCCTGCACTCTGGCCAGTTCATGGAGTGTGTGTGTCAAGAGTGCTTTTGCGGGCTGGGGTTGTGGCTCAGCGGTTGAGCACTCGCCTCTCACGTGTGAGACCCAGGGCTCGATCCTCAGCACCACGTAAAAATAAACCAAAAGAAGATATTGTGCCCATGTATAACTAAAAACATATTTTTTTTTTTTAAAAAAAAGTGCTTTTGCAAGAGAATCTTGTCTTTAGTTCTGAAAATTAGTGTAAGCTTATGTTCTCACAACGGCTCACAGAACAATGACTGTTCACTTCTGATCAAGATCTGCATATTCTGGTTAAAGGTTGGAAAAGCCTGTAGGAAATCAAAACATTCTTCAGTTTTGGGGAGATATTAAAGTCAATATCAATCTAAGGCACTCAGCTGTTCCTCTCCTGGAGCCCTGTAGGAACCCGTGCAGCTCTTAAGAGGTGTCTTCTGCGTGTAATTAGGAAGCACCAGGAAGTCCTGATGGGTTTGCAGAAAATCAGTGACTGTGAAAATTCCCAGCTTCACCCTGCTGGGTTTCTGATGTAGAAAAGGGACCATACAATAAGGCAGGTACCTGAGCTGGGAACATGCTGCCTTTCTGGGGCATAGGGTGCTAGTGTCGGGAGCTATTGCTGGGTGCTGTCTACTGGGTAGAATCTGTGAGCTGCTCTGGCAAATCCCTGTCACGCTCCAAGTCCCAATTCAGTCATTCCTCTAATTTAAAAAGGATTATTTGTGCTTATTCTGAAACGTAATATGGGTATAGAAAAGTGAAGTTAATGCATAGGTGCAGTTTGCATATCATTCTAAGGTAAATTTCATGTAAATAGCACCCAGGTCAAGAAGCAGAGCCCTGCCAGGCTCCCTTAAGCCTCCGCCATCTAAATTCTTCAGTCAGACCAGTGGAGCTGTGGACTTGAATGAAGGCCGGCCACACACAGAAGAGGCTTAGGAGGTAAAGCGGTTAGGTTGCTTTGGTCACTTTCAGCAGCTCCTTGCCCTAGATCTGTGGCACGCCGCTGTGTGCGCAAAGGCTCCTGAGAGCAGGTCGGGGAGCAGAAAGGTGTCTGTGCTCCGGACACCTGGGACCTGTCCTCCAAAGCTTGACATCAGGCTCTGGGCCGTGGAGGCTCAGTATAGAGGTGGAGGCCTTGGCTCTTGAACCTCCTGCTCCCTCTGGCTGAAGTGACTTCCAGAAGCTTAAAGGAACAGTGCGTCCCCTTATTTAATTTTGTTTTCCTCTTTTGAGACCCAGACATTAAAGAAAGGACATTGAAAAACAACTGTATGTACAGGGAAAATTAGAAAGTGACCATGGACCTGTAGGTAAAGGCAAAATTCAGAGAACAACTGAGATCTTAAGTTGCCACCTTGAGCCGACCTTTGCCAGTGAGACAGCCTGAGCAGTTCCCTGGAACACCAAGCCCAGTGAGTGCAGCAGACACGGGAAGTTACCATAGGGTGAGATTCAAATGTTCAGATTGGAACACCAAGAAACCATCAGAAGACATAAAAGAAACGATCACTGCAGCCTATTCAAAGGAAAAACATAAGCCCAAAGACAGAAGGACTAACTGCTGGACTGAGGCTTTAAAACAGGGTCTGAAGGATATTAGGGAACTGAAGGGACTGTGGAGAAAGGCGGAAAACGCCACGAGCAAAGTGAAAGGCAGGGCCGGGCGAGGCAGGGGGGAGCTCGCCCCACACCACATAGAAATAAATAAAGGTGTCGTGTCATCCACAGCTGAATCCCAGCTGAACGTTAAAAAAACAACAACAAAGCAGCGCTCAGAGCTGGAGGGGCAGTGGAAAGCCCTCCAGCAGAGCAGTGGCTCTGCCCAGCGCAGGGGAGGGACAGAAACGGGGGCTGAGAACTTCCCTGAATGTGAGTGTCTACGAAACTTAGTGAACTCCAAGTAAAAGGAGCTTGACAGAGACATGGAGTCAGACTGGGAAGACAGAGAATCCTAAACGCCCAAGGGAGGAGTGACTCAGGAGTGTGCTCAGCGGGGTCTCTCCTCAGGAAGGAACTTGGAAGACCAGGAGGCAGGGGCTGGCCTTGTGTGTTCAGAGTGCCACGAGAACAGAACTGGCAACCGGCAATCCTGGAGCTGCCCAGACAGTCCTTCAGAGGGAGAGAGCACTTAGGAGGGACAAAACCTGAGGGAGTTTGGGACCCGGCCCTGCCCTGCCCAGCCCAGCCCAGTGAGAAGTGTTGAGCGGACTGCTGCAGGAGGAGGCAGGAGTCACTAGCGGAACTCCAAGCTGTGTGCGGGACGAATGGCCTGGATACAGGTAAAGAGATGGGTAATTGGAAGAGCTGGTGCCATTGTAGCAGTGGGTTAGAATTGCACATTTTGCTTTCTACATGATTTAAGGAACTGATACATTTCAAAGAATTGTTAGTATATTAAGAAATACTAAATATATTAGTATATATTTGAGAGAACACAATGTATCGAGATATAATTTTATGACGTTAACAGAAGGGGGAAAAAACAAAAGGGTTGGGGACAGAGCTGTAAAGGAGCAGAGTCATTGTATGTCATTGAAGTTAAACTGGTATAAATTCAAATTTGAATGTTGTCACCCCAGAATGTTAAGTGTGATCCCCATGGTAACCACAAATTAAAAAGCTGTGTTTAAACATGTCACTATAAAAAATGAACTGAACACAATAGAAGGTAGTAACACCAGAAGCAAGGGTCAAAAAGCTGAGAGTCATATAGATATCTGAGAAGAAGGACACTCGTAAACCCTTTCTTACCATAATTACTGGAAGTGTAGCTGGGATGATCAAAAGACAGAGGTGAACACAATGAATAAAAACATAATCCAGCTGTGTGCTGTCTACAAGGGACTCAGTTTAGCTCCACAGACCAACGGGGCTAAAATTGAAGGGTGGAAACAGATGGTACAAGTGCAGCTAGTGAGGACTGCTGAGAGCAGGGCAGCTCCCGCCACCCGGGAGACTTGAGAAAGCCTACGGGACGCCCAGGAGGACATGCTGTGTTGCATAAGTCAGTGCAGCACAAAGCGTACAGGCATGAGTGTTTACAGACTTCACAACTTCCAAAACGTGCTGAACCAAAACTTAACAAAACTGAAGGAAGAATACATGGTGTTAAAATCATGGCTGGAGATTTCAATGCCCCAATTTCGATAATGGATAGGACAACCAGACAGGGGCGAGTAAGGGAGCAGAGAAGTGAAACAGCTAGGTCTGCAGACGCACACAGAACACCCTGCCAGCAGCAATAGCTCATGTGTTCTTCGCATGTGCACCTGGGGCATTTTCAGAGCATGGACCATGCATTAGGCCACATGCACAGTGTCACCTTGAGCCCATGGGATGAAGTTAGAAATCAGCCACAAAATGAAACTCTTCAATTTGGGAAACTCTTAGTAAATAGGTCAGAAAAGAAATCAGAGGGAAATTGGAAAATACAGATTGATGAAAGCAACTTACTCGAACTTAGAGAACATAGCTAAAGCAGTGCTGGGGGAGAAGTGGATAGCTATACACATTTACATTAAAAAAATTATCCCAAAATCAATAGCCTAACTTTACAATTTGTGGAAAGGAAGTAGAAAAAGAATAAACTAAACCCAGAGTTAACAGGGAAGATGAAGATTAGAACAGAGATAAAACAGGTTAAGAGGTAAACAAAATCTAAATATTTAAATTGAAAAAAAAAAAACAGAAAATTATGAAACCACAGTTGGTTCTTTTAAAAGAACAACAGAATTGATCAACTTGAAGAAATGAAATGGGAGCATTACTACTGATTCTATAGAAATAAAAATGGTTATGAGCACAACAGATTGGAAAACTTAGATGAAATGGGCAGATTCCTAGAGAGTGAAATTCTGCCCAAACAAAATTGCAGAGAAATGGAAAATCTGAATAGACTTAAAACCAGTAAGGAGATTGAATCAGTAACTAAAAGTGTATCAGTAAAGAAAAACCCAGGACCTGATAGTGAATTCTACCCAACATTCAAAGGATTAATATCAGTCGTTCTCAAACTTTTTTACAACACTTGAAGAGGAGGGAAAACTTTTAAAAAGCTTGTTTTGTAAGGTCAACTTTACCCTGATAGGAAAGCTAAAGATACTACATTAAAAGAAAACTTTAGACCAGTATCTCTTATGAATATCAACACAGAGATCCTCAACAAAACACAGGCAAACTGGATTCACCAGCATGACTGTCCATCATAACCATAACCAGCTGGGCCACTCTTGGAGGCCAAGCAGGTTCAGCATCAAAAAACCAGCAGTAGCAGAGTAAAGGGGAAATGTTACGTGATCATTTCTATTGATGCAGAAAGAAGCATTTGACAGAATGTAATACCCTTTCATGATTTAAAAAAAAGGAAACACAACTCCCTGTGAAGAAACTAGAAATACAGTACAACAAAAGGAAGAAGCATAACTGTTTCTATTCACAGATCATATGGTCTTGTATGTAGGATTTTCTACATGTAAATACTGTTAGAACTAATAAGTGAATTCAGCAAAGTAGCATGATACAAAGTCAGTACAAAAATCAGGTGTTTATGTACTAATGAGCAATCTAAAAAGGAAATTATGTGACTCCATTTAAAATAACATCAAAAGTAATGAAGGGGCTGGGGTTCAGTGTACCTTGCACATGTGAGGCACTGGGTTCGATCCTTAGCACCACATAAGAATAAATAAAGGTACTGTGTCCATCTACAACTAAAAAAATATTTTTAAAAAAGTAATGAAATACTTAGGAATTAATTTAACCAAGGAGGTGAAAGATTTGTACAATGAAAACTCCCAGTACTGGGGAGGGGTAGGGGGGTGATGAATTTAAACTGGACATAAACAATTTGTTTGGAGGTGTATCCCATGTTCTTAGGTTGGAAATTTTAATATTGTTAAAGGTATCAGTACTTCCAAAAGCAGTCTCCAGATTCACTGCAATCCATGTCAATATCCTAGTGAAGTTATTGCAGAAATAGAAAAGCCCACCCTGAGGGGCTGGGGATGTGGCTCAAGCGGTAGCGCGCTCGCCTGGCATGCGTGCGGCCCGGGTTCGATCCTCAGCACCACATACCAACAAAGATGTTGTGTCCGCCAAGAACTAAAAAATAAATATTAAAAAAAAAAATTCTCTCTCTCTCTCTCTCTCTCTCTCTCTCTCTCTCTCTCTCTCTCTCCTCTCTCACTCTCTCTTTAAAAAAAAAAAAAAAGCCCACCCTGAAACTCATTTGGAATCCTTTGGATTCCATCAGCCAAAGAACATATAAGAAGAACAGCTCTGGAATACACATTTCCCAATTTTACAGTGTAACACAAAACTATAGCAATCAAAGACCTAAATGTAAAACCTAACATTGTGCAGCTCAGAAGAGAACAGGGCCAAAGCTTCACAGCATTCAGTTTGGTGATGACTTCTTGGTTCTGACACCAGAGACGCAGGTGACAAAAGGATAGCTGACCTGCATGGAAATTTAAAACTTTCTGCCTCAAAAGACATTATCATCAGAATAAATAGGTAAAGAATAGGAGAAAATGTTTGCAAAGCATGTATCTGATAGGGCATTAATATCCAGAATTTATAGAAAACTCCTAAAACTTAATAGCAACAATAGAAAACAACCAACCTGATTCCAAAATAGGCAAAGGACTTGAACAGACACTTCCTCGAAGATGATGCACAGATGACCAGGAAGCCCACAAAGAGGTGGATACTCAGCTTCACTAATCATTGGGGAAATAAACATCAAAACTACCATTAGATACCACCTCATAGCCATTAGCATGGCAATTATTTTAAAAACTTTTGATAAGGATGTTGGAAAAATGGCTCTTGGTTGCACTGCTGATGGGAATGAATGTACAGCTGTTGTGGAAAACAGTGTGATGGTTCCTCAGGTTCAAACACAGAATCACCACATGATGCAGCTCTTGCATGTTGAGGTGCATGCTCCAAAGAATCGAAAACCCTGTCCGGAAGAGAAATTTGTATGTCTGTGTTCATAGAACTATTGTTCAGAAGAGCCAGAATGTGAAATAAGTGTCCACGGAGGATGAGGGCATGATCAAAATGTGGTCCATCTGTCCAGTAGAGTGTTCCCAACCTCGAGGAGGGAGAGAACCCTGCTATAGGCCACCGTGCGAATGGACCTTGACTCCCTGGGCACGTGCTCAGTGAAATGAGCAGTCACCAGAGGTTCTTGGAGTGCTGGATGTGGAGGCAGAGTGGAGTCTGGCACTGGGCTGGGTTGGGGTAGCGGGAGAGGGAACTTGCTGGTTGGTGGGCAGAGAGCTTCCATGTTACCAGATGGAAAGCATTGTACAGACAGGCAGTGGGATGGGTACACAGCGTGTGTGAATGACTGTGCACAGGGGACGGTTACCATGGCAAGATTCGTGTTTTACCACAGTATGACTTTGAAAGAGAGGCAGGTAGCAGCCGCACCTCACTCAGAACCTTGTCAGGGTCTGTGCACAAGCAGATTTCTGCAGGTCTTTAGGGGGGGAAAAAGGAACCCACCATTTTTGTGTATTTACCGATAGCTGCTGGCATTTATTGTCGTGCCAGGCATTGTGATTCATTAATCTTGCTGACCATCAAATGAAATAGTGTTTTGACCTCAGTTTTGTAGGTGCCAAGGCCCCTGGGTGGTTGACAGCAGGAATGGTAGTGTAGTTTGAACCTCACTCAGCTCTGCTGTCCCCACAGCCCAAGAACTTGATCTCTTCCCCAAACTGTCAGTCACTGTATCCCACCATCTTATTGTCTGCCTCCCATTTTATGAACGAGGAACTGAGGCAAGGAGGTGTGAAGTCACGGGCCAGTACAGGAGCCTGCTGCTTGGAAGGAAGCCTGCCCAGGGCTTGTACCCAGTCCGGTGCAAGGCCTGGGACACATCCCCTCATGTCATTCTGATGTGCGACCTGGCCATGCTTCCAAGTGGAGAAGCTTCCTGCATGAGGTTGCACAGATCACCCAACTTGGAGCAACTTACGAAAGGCAGTCGGGATGGAGCCAGCCGGGCCTCACTGCCCAGCCTTCCTCCTGCCACCAAGGCCCCGTTTGCACCACCACCACCACCACCCCCCCCCAGCTCTTTGAGGGTTTGTGCTGGCGTCAGCATCCTAATGGTCCCCAGAAGACCTGGCAGACCCACTCTGCCTCTTCACACCTTGGCCTCTGCCACAGGCTTCCCCTCGGGCGGCTTCTCTGCCTGCACCACTTCCTCAGGTGCACCATGACTGCTTCTCCTCTGGACTCAGCTCCCAGGGAGCCCTGCCCTGCTGCCTGTGCCCTGTGCAGTTCTGCAGGCTCTCTTCAGCCTGTCACTGTGGCTGATTGTGTTGTTTACCCGCTGCCTCTGCCCTGACGTATGAACTCCTCGAGGGCGGGACCTGGAGGGTCATGTCACTTGGGCTCCCAGCCTTGAGCACAAAGCCTTCGTGGTTGTTAAATGAGTGACTAGACCATGGTCACATTCTCAAGAGACATCCAAATGTATGACGAACTGTGTGTGTGTGCGTGCGCGCGCGTGCTCGTGCGCAGCCAGAGCCTGGCACCCGCAAGGCAAGTGCTGTACCCTGAGCTGCATCCAGCCCCAGTTGGGTTTCTGTGTATATCTAAATCCCTTGATGTGACTTGTAAAGATCAAGAGGCATTATTGTTCGGAGAAGAGGAAAAACACGTTAAAGTGTTAAGTTTTTGGAACTGGATGAATTCTATTCTGTATTTTTAGAATTTTTCAAAGAAAGACATATATCAAGGAAGACTTTAAGAACTTAATGTCACCACCACAACCAGCATGGCTTTGAAATAGTCTAAAGTGTATTGGCTTGATTCCAGTTAAAGTTGGAATTATTTACCCATTATAAATTCCTGCTGCAGGCTGCCTGGCTTTAAAATGGACCCAGCAGTGCTCTTCCCCTGGAGAGGGAGATCTAGTCTCCGTGGGGAGAGAAGCCAGGCTGCACACCTCTCTTGAGATGTTCCTTCCTGACAGAAGTGGAAGCAGACAGCCTAGAAGAAAGCTGCCCTGCTGTGTCTGTCTGCATGGCTCCTGGGGGAGGGACAGGATGCCTCTGCATACCTCTGCCTGTGCAAACCGGGGCCACCCCTCGCAGGACAGTGACTTCCTAGGGCCACTGATTGGTGCCAGAAGAGAGGCAAGGCAGCTTGGCTGTGGTTACCCTGGAGCAGACCAGCACAGGGACTAGTGACATCCCCAAGCACAGGAGGTGCCAGGCACCTGGCTGTACAGGAAGAGCTCCTGACTCGTCGATGCCTGCTGCGTCTTGTCCGTTCTGAAATCTGCCAGAAGCTCCGCATTGTTGGTGTTCTTCGTTTAATCCTCTGTAGCTCAGCACTGTTTTTGACCCTTGGCTATACTTTATTAATTCTGAAATGACATTAGTGCTAGACCAACACTAATCTCCTATAATTTAGATGGGATTACTTGCTTTTTCTACTCCAATTTTTCATTTCAGTTTGAGCTGTGGTTCTGTTAGCTAGTTGCAAAGGTATTTGCAGAGGTAGTCATCAGTGGTGTCTGCAGCTCATTTCCTGGGAGTTGTTTGGAGAGAAAGGGAGGCCTCCCGCATCCCGCCATTCCTTTCCTTGATTTCCAGGCAGGTCTTAGAAGTTCACCACCTCAATGACAGGAGGAAGGACTGCTGTGTCCCTCCAGGGGGCTCATCTGGTCCTCTGTGAGCAGTGAAGAGGCTTGGGAGCAGTGTGGCCGGGCTGCGAGGAATGCGATGCTGGAGCCGACTGCCCATGCCCAGGCCCAACTGCACCACTGCATGTTAGTGGCCATAGAGAAGCTGCTCTCCTCTGCAGGATGAGGGTACTCCAGCTGAGTGCCTTCCGTGGGTGCATAGGATGGCTGCAAGCATACTGTCATGGGGATGGTTGCTGCTGCGATTGGACCTGTCACTCGGGTTTTCTGTTGGATTTCTATGTGACAAGCTGATGGTTTGTTGCAGTCTCTGTGCACATGGGGAGCGCCCTGTGAAGCTGTGAGTGCACCCAGAGGGCCCTATGCTTTGAATGGTTCCAATTGGTTGAACCAATTTGTTGTCTGGTGGCTTCTTGTTTTCAGAGTGCCAGGCTCTTGCAAACACCCTCTTTACCTGGAGGGCAGGGCCTCGAGCTTCCCAGGGTTTCTGCCCTGTCCCCTGGCTCCTCAAGTTCCTCCATCGACAAGCAGCTAAGCTCAACCCTGCCTTGCTGACGGGGTCATGGATCTGAACTCTTGTTCTTTCAAGAAGCTGACTGTTTCCCAGACTGTCTCCCAAGCACACGTGAAGGCCACAAGAGTTTATTAAACAGCATCTCACAGCCTGTATCTAGTAGAGGAGCTGAAGGAGGACCCCTTATCTGCAGACCCAGCCAGGACCTAGGGCACGTTATCAGAGCGCTCCTATTGTGCATGCGAGGAGGCTGCAGCAGGCAGGGAGTGTGCAGGAGAGTGGGGCGCCCCGGTGGACTCCAGAGCCCATGCTCAGGGCCACGTGTCAAAGCACTGCTATGTGCTCCACACAAGTCAGGCACTTTGTTAAACTGCTGCATGCAGTAGCCCTTGTAGAGTCTCAGAAGTGACATTAGAGTGCTGCCCCGAATACAGATGGGACTATCTGTGGCCTCAGAACCCTTTGGTGTGGGTTGAGTTAGAAGTGGTGTTGGCTTTTCTGACCCTGAAACCTGTAGTGTGATGCTGGTGCCAGGCCGTGACTGCTTCACCCACATTGGCTTTGAAGTGGTTCGTAAAATGGTTCCAGAGCCTGTGTCATATACAAAATTAGTTTCAGAGCCATAGGATCCTTCACCGCCCAAACCCTGCGGATGCAAGGTACCTGTGAGCGTGGCCCCCGCCCAGCCGCCGCAACTTTGGAGTGGGAAGGGCGAGTGGTGACTCTCAGGCCAGAGAGGGGAACGTGGTCTGCCTGTGACTTCACGGCCAGCTGCACAGGCCCTGGCTTTGCTCTTGTCCTAGATGCTGGGCCCTGTGCACTTGGACTGGCAGAGGGCAGAGTGGGCAGAGGATGGAGGTGATCTGGTCCTTCACCCTGCCCCGGGTGAGGCTGCCTGGGAAGGGGACGCTTCCTAAGGTGGAAAGACATTTGGACTTCAGGGAAGAGGCCCGCGAAAGAGGGGATGTCTAGGGCAGGTCTCGCAGCTCAGTGGTGGAGAAACGGACACACGCGCGCGCACGGAAAGCATCTAGTCTCCTTTCAAAGTCCCTTTGGGGATCCTTAGCTGTGCCCACTGAGCACAGCGAGTGTGGCCTGCCCCTTGGTTTGTGCACACAGAGCAGTTCCTCTTGTGACGGTGGGTGCTGTGTGGTCCAGGAAGGTTCCACAGGGCTCCTCAGGGCCTTCATACTGCTCCCCGTGATGCTCCATCTCCTTCAGAGCAGTAGCGTTACGAGGTGACCATTTTCCTCAGCAAAATGGAACTGTGTGTCTTTGTGGTATTTAAGTGCAAGTGCTAGTCTGTTCTTCATATCGTGACCTGTGATTTACAAATCTAGCAATTATCTGCTTCCCTACCCTCCTCTATTCATGGGGTTTTTGTTTGGTTTTGTTTTGTTTTTTACCAGTTTCAGCTCTGGCTGTGAGCAGGTCATTATAGAGTGAGTTGGCGGGTGCCGCCTCGGTTTGTCAAGCTGTTGAGACAAGACAGCCTGCAAATCATGGGAGAATGCATGCAGCGCTGCACAGAGACCCTTGAAGCACAGATGTTCCCTTGGGTCCACAGAGGGAGCCCTAGGGCAGGAAGCGGGAGCCGGAAGGGGTGGTTTGCCACGGTCCTCAGACATACCATTCCAGCATCGCACGGAGCCCTGGAGGGTGTAGGTTGGGAAGCTCCCGCTTCAATTTTCTGAATGGGAAGAGTGTGGAGCTAAACCCAGTTGGTCACAGAGGAGGGGAAGTACAGCCATCTGTCCTCCAGTAAGCACAGCATCATCCCTGAGGGCTGCAGGGGCCTGACCTGGGGGAGGCTCCTTCCCGAATCTCCATCCTGTCTGGCCCCACCTGGCTCTGACAGGTCCCTCTTCCCCCAGCATCAGCAGCAGTGCCTCAGGAGGTGCCTGGAGTAGGTCTGGGCTTGCCTGTGTGTGTGGCGGGGGGCTCTATCTGGGGAGCCTTGCAGTTGCACTGCCGCAGCCCCTGCCATTTTCCCCTTTGGATGATGGAAATTGGCGTATTTGGGTTTTGCTCGTGTAAGGTACTTTCAGAACCAGTTTAAAACTGAACTACTCCTGCATCCTCAAAACATTTGCCTCAGTTTTGCCATAGTCTGCACGGATACCTGTTTGCATATGTCAGGGGGCTGCCATTCACCGTCTTAAGAAACCTTTTACATCAGGCAGGAAGTGGCCCAGCTGTATGTAGAGGCCTAATGAGGAGGGTTTATGTGGTACTCTCACACACCAGCTCAGCGAGGGCTCCACCCTGCTCTCTGCCCCGTAGCGTGTCCTGAGAAGTTACACACCACAAGGTCCCTTGCCTTCAAGGGCGTGTTGTCTAAAAATGGTTTTTAAACATATATCAAAAGTAAAATTTAATATGTATGAAGTATATATATTTATTATACAGATTGCATAAAGTACATTTATAGCCTGAAAAGTCAAAAATTTTTAACATATTTAAATTGTTTTCATTTAAATAATGTAGGTTTTTTCCAACCCTAGTCCTCAATAGTGCATTTATTTATTCATTCAACCAGTGTTTTAAGGCCTCTGTGCTCTAGGCCAGAGTTGCAGGCCATGTGGCAGGTGCCTTTGGCCAGTGATTCCCACGGTCTGTCTCCACATCTGCTCCACTTATGCAGTTAAGTGTTCCTGGCCATGGCCCCAATACTCTTTTTGTGGACCCTAAAGTTTGAATTTCAAACAGTTTTCATTAGTATTATTATTTTGAGTTTTCCAATCAACAAAATACATGAAACTAAATGAAATACAAAGAAGTGGCTTTAGTTAGCGGCCAGCCTTTGTAGCCCTTTCTCAGCAGCCTCCTGGACAGTGTTGGCCTGCGCTGTGCTCTGTCTCTCCAGGACTTCAAGTAGTGCTGACTTCCCTGACTCCCAAACAGGTGGCCCGTGGTTACAGGAAGGATTCTCATTAGGCAGGTCTAGCCTTTTGACTCACTCTCACTACTTTAAAAGTTGCGTTTGGCTTGTGAATCTGCTGTCGGTGCTGTGCTGGTCATGAGCCTCTCTACGGAGGCTCCTTTCTCAGCCTGCATTTTTCTGCCCTCCTAATGCCTCATCACCTTACAGGTGCAAGGTGTCGGCTCGCACTGACTCCTGGACCAGCGGCAGGTATCTGGGAGGATCACCGCCTCAGTGCAGGTGTTCTTGGCTACTCCTTTCACTCGCTGGTCAGCAGCTTCACAGTGCTTGGTGCCACCTTGCTCCCTGTGGACCGGGTGCCCTCAGGGTGCAGCCCTGCAAGCCTTCCCTGCGGTGCTGGGTGCAGCTCTCTGGAGGCAGTTGTGCAACAGGCAGGCTCCAGCCGTCTACTGGTAGTAGCTGCAGAGACGCCAGAAGCTCTCTCCAGAGCCAGGCACACAATAGCGCACTTCAAGTGTTGGTGGGATTAGAGACTTTAGAAGGTGTTTAATTTTCCCCTCACTCTTTCTTGTTCCCTGTCTCTTTAGAGAGGGAACAAGAGGGCCGTGTGAACATTAACTGGGACTTTCTTTAATCTCCCTGTAGCACTTAGTGCAGTCTGGGTCTGCTGGCTGCCCAGGCTCCCACAAGGTGGGAGCACACCGCACCACAGACTCGCACCCCAGGGCTGTGCTCCCCACCTCCTAGGGCTGGGTTTACTCTCTTTTCAACTCAAATTTTGCAAAATGTTATTGTTTTTATTTTGATGAATGGGGACTGAGTTGTAGTTAGCTGAAGTAAGAAGTCTGGTTCAGTGGCCAGTGGGTGATGACGGGGAACTGTGGTGCGTGGCATGTTGTAAAGAGCTGTCACCACGAAGAAACAGCAAGCATGTGAGGAGATCCGTGCGTTTGTCCTTATTTAAACATTACACAGTGTACGTGTATCAAGACCTCACGTGGGGCTGGGGCTGTAACATGTAGCTCAAGAGGCAAAGTGCTTGCCTGGCTCTGTCTGGGTTTGATGATGAGCAACACGTAAAAATAAATGAAATAAAGCCATTCTGTCAATCTACAAGTACAATTTTTTTTTAAATCTCACATGGTTCCTATAGTTTCCTATAATTTTTGTTTTTTATGTATCAGTTTAAGAATAGAAATACATTAAAAAGAAACAAGACCTAATAAAAACCTTTTTAATTTTCTGAAAGGAACAACTATAAAACATAGATTTTGTGCTTTTCAATATGTCTGAAGTCCTGAATAGTAGAGCCCAGACGTTCCCATTGGAAGTTGGGACAAGCCACAGGACCCTTGCGCCGCATGCTCTACAGGTGGAGGGCCCCTGGCTGGCCATGCTCACTGGGGAAGCAATGGTTTTTACCTGCTGCCCGGGACAGCAAGTGGTTCCCGGGACTCTGATCAGGTGAAGTCCTCCTTAGGACAGAAGGTGGACAGCGTTGGCTCCAGAGAGGGCATCACGGCCTGAAGTGGCCAGTGCTGGGCTTGCTGCTGTTCTTCTGTGGATTCGGGGTCCTGAGGGGCTGCTCCAGGGCAGTCTGTGCCCCCACCCCACCCCTCCACTCCTTGTGCTGGCAGCAGGGTCTGGGAGAGGTGCCTTTCTCCTGGTCTTGGTGCTGCTTCCGCAAGGCCCTGCATGCCAGGTAACTTGTCCTGGGACACTGAAGACCCAGCTGTGATCTGCGGTTCTCCGCCACATTCTTCTGTGCCCCTTTTCCCTTACATAGACGGTGGGCGCCACATCCTTCTCTTCTGCAGAAACGAACTACCCAGCATTTTAAGGATGAATTGAGGATAAATACCATACTAACAAGTGTTTTCACAGAATGTGATAGAGGAGCTCCCTCTTGCCCTCCGCAGGGGAATTCTGGGGTTGCTCATCTTGGACCTTTCATTTCTTGCCTCAGTGGCATTAGCTTCTTCTGACTCAGTCCTCCAGAGCCCCGACTCGGGAACCACTCAGAACCAGAGGGCAGAGCACAACCAGTGTAGTGCTATGTGCCGCCACAGCCCTTCTGTGGGAATGGAGGGGGACAGCTGGCCTTTGGCACTGCTGTGCGGGCTTCCTGGCGTCATACTGGGGCAGAGGACAGGCAGGCGGATAAGACAGCAGTCTTGTCTCAAGCGGTTCACAGGCATGAGGGCAGAGGAGAAATCCCGACAAGTAGTCGTAGCTTACATGATTTCCACAGACGCGAATTGAGCTTGTCACTGTGAGCCAGGAACTAGACCTGGACAGGGTGTTGTGCTGTGGAAGGGAATTAGGTGTGGCTCCTGCTGGAGCTCGCAGGCACAGGGCACATTAGTGCAGCACAGCGTGGCATTAACTGCTGAAAGAATGCTCTGGAATCCATGGCAGGAGCTTCTAACCCAAGCTGTATAGCAGAGTGCTGGGACTCTGAGGGACACTTGCAGGAGGAGGGGCACTCACCCCAGCTTGCAGGGAGGGGAACAGGTGAGCCCCGTCTGGGGACGTGGCTGGTCTGCCCTGTAGTGGAGGTGGTTTGTGACACACGGCTCTGGGTGATAGCACCCTTCTCCACAGCCTCTGCATCTGTCACTGGCCATGGCCCTGCTGGTGTCGCTCCTCTGCCACTTAGCCAGCCAGCCCTCAGTTTCAGCAGCTCAGAGCATTGAGGGAAGCTCCTTTTGCCTGTTTTCAATTATACTTTGTGAAGAACCAGTAAGTTTCAGAAAGAAGAAAATGTTTTGTTTGTGTCATTTCTGGTTAGTTACGTGCATGAACCCAAACCTTTTGGTCTTACACATTTTGTTACCTAAATATACCCCTTTTTCGACAGAAAGTGAGGAAACCAATGTGCATAGTGACGGTGTTGTCCTGAGTGCAGAGGTTGATAAAGCAGATAATTTGCTCAGAAGCTTATTCACATGTTGCAAGTATCTGACACCTGGGAACATTATTTTTATTTTCTATAATAGCACAAAATTGAGATTTGGTGATTGCAGAAAAGAGGAGAAGATTCAATTTAGACCATGTGTATTTAAATGTTTATATAGATTCTATCTGGGGGTGGGGGGGAGCAACCTTGTAAAGGACCCGGGCTTTATTATGAAGGAGAATAGACAAATGGCCAGTGGAGAACATTTCCTACTAAAGTGGTGACTAAGTATGGGATCAGCATCCGGAGGGCACCAGCAGCCGTATCCTGTCCCATCTGGAGAAGGTCAGTCATTTATACCCACAGTGGTTTCAGTGACGAACCTTCAATGGCCTTCGGGTCATGCACTTTACAGTCACTGGCTGGGCCTCTGCTTTGCACCAGCTCTGTGTCCAGACCACAGGCCCTCAAACATGAGCTCAGCCTGTGTGGAGGAGCCAGGAGAGGCAGCCAGGGAAAGGGCTGTGATCCAACAGGTCAGGTGGGGCTCGGCAGGGATGCAGATCATCTTGGGTTGGCTCAAGGGACTAGGTAAAGTGACCTTTTAAAACCCAGAGATTCTCCTCAGCCTGCAGCTGCCTCTGCTCCCAACATCTCAGTGGTCTGACTGCAGTAGAGGAGTTCAGCTTTTCTATTTTCTATGAAATTATTGAACCAGAGAGAAAAGAGTTGGATTTTTTTCCCCCTTAAATACTACAGAAGGAGCTGCTGGTTTTGTGACCATGGAAGCCTTGTCTCTGGGCTGGGGAGGCTCCACTCCCTCGCTGCCAGGTTCCTTTCCCAACACAGACATGCCCGTTCTTTGGAGGGACCTCAATGGACCCACCTAGTAAACCCCCCCCCCGCCAGGAAGGCCTTGCTTTCCTGAGCCTCTCTGATCACCAGCAGGGAGGCCTCTTTCCTTGGAAAAACTAGGATTCCACCCCAGGTTCTTTGTCATTCCCTTTGGACCAGGATTCAGGCCCACTGGGCAAGCTCATTGACAGTCTCTTATGTGTCTCTGGTTCTACCACTGAAAACAGGTCCCTAGAGCTGTCTCCCCAGGGTCTGTTATAGAAAGACATGTGGTAGCCGTGTGCTGTCTTGAGGGCTGCGCAGCTCCTGGCCACCGAACCAGATTCCTTGGCAAGTCAAGTGGGTGCTTTCATCATACAAGGTCATTACGTAAAGGTTCATTGAATTTCTATTTGTTGGCAACAAAGAGAAACTTTCATCTGCATCTTCCGAGCTGTGCTCACTTCAGGGTGTAGGACACCGAGCATTAGCTTTCGAGAGCAGGAGTGTTTAAACTAAATCCAGCAAGTCCTTGAGGGCGTCTAGTCTCCAAAACACCAAAGGAAGGAAATTCCACAGTCACTCCTCCAAATCAGTTCCTACTGATAACAGGGCTTACTTTAAGCAGGATGGTTTTCCTGTCTGACTCTGACCAGGTGTCTCTGTGGCCAGGTCTGTAGGAGTCTTCTTTACCTAGTGACTCAGCGTAACTACCAACAAAGGTGTGTGTGTGTGTGAGTGTGTGTGTGCAAGTGTGTGTGTGCGTGCGCATATGCACCTGCCTGAGGCCCGTGTGTTCTAGGGTTCATGAACCTCAGCCCTCTGCTCTGAGCCTTTGCTTCCTCATGCACTCATTCATCCCTCCTGAGTGGGCACCTCCAGGTGCCACCTGGACGTCACACTTGCTGGGCACATGTGCACATGTACCTGTTCTGTCGTCTTCTCCTTTTTCCACTTGGGATTTGTGTCCTGGTCACGTGTTCTGGTTGCACCTCGTAACTGTGTGTTCTGGCTGCATGTCCTGGTCACATGCCCGGCTGTATATCCCAGTGGTGTGTCCTGGCCACGTGTTCCAGGAGGGTTGTAGGTGCCTGTGGTGGCAGGGTGCTTGTGCTGTCCACTCCCCACCAGCTTTCATGTGCACTTACACAACAGCAAAGCCTGGTACCATATTCCTTCACTCGGCTCCAGTTCTGACGCAGTGGGTGGTATACGCTGTCCGCAACCTCACTGAGGACAACAGCCAGAACCAAGATTTGATTGCAAAGATGGAGGAGCAGGGGCTGGCGGACACATCCCTGCTGAAGAAGATGGGCTTTGAAGTTGAGAAGAGGGGGGAGAAGCTGATTCTGAAGTCCACTTGTGACAACCCCCCGCCGGTAAGTGGCCGCATGTGAGCTGCCCTCCATGTAGTTATAGACAGCTGTTCCTATGCCCCAGGACCTTGGCACCACAAGGTCCTTGGTGAGGAGGGAGGTCTCTGACCCGGTTGCCAGAGAGCCCCAAGTAGAGCTGCAGACCACTTTGGTTCAGCCTTTATGTTGCTGTTTTCTTAAAAGTTAAAATTTCAAACTTGCTTTGGAGGAGAAATATAAAAAGTAGATTGAAATTTATACATCTCTAAAGAAAGTTTCTGGCAGAAATTAAGCGTTTTCTTTAAAAGATGGCTAACATTCACTGCCGTTAAAGAACAGGAAGCCCCTTGTGCCATCTGAACGCGATGCTGCGGGGTTTATCCCTGTGGATTATGATCATTGTCCAAATGCTGCCTGTCTTTCCTTTGTTAGTTCTTGTAAATAGACTTGTTATATCTTTGATTGTGTTTCTTTTTCCTTAGTGAAAGAACTCTCCATCCAATCATCTGAATTTTCAGAGTCTGACTTGTGGATGTTCCTCTCCACGATACGTGAAACTGCAAGTGTTTGAAGATGTGTAAGTGTGAACCTGGGAACTCTGGTCTTGTCGGTAGCAGAGTTCAGTGGCGTCAGCCACCATCAGAGTCCTCAACTTCCCCCTTTTCTTTGCATTACTCGTAGCTGTCTGGCCTCCCTTGTCCCCGCGTAGAATGTGTGTTAGTGTCACCTTGTGCATACTGTGGCAGCAGATAATAAAGCTCTGAGGGCACCGCCCTTCCTTGGCAAAGCCTGGCCGTTTGCTTGGATTCCGCGCCCCCTCAGATGGCAGGCAGCTTTGCTCCTCTCCTCCCTCCTCTCCTTGGGCTTCCTGAACTCTGGCAGGCAGTCAAAGTAGGTTCTCACTGTGATTAATTCTAGCAGTCTCTTTTCACCCCTTCTGCCTCTCCAAACATTGACAAGACTCATTTCCAGTTAATTAATTCAAGAGCCCTCCCTTTTGGTTTCAGCTACTGTGCTGTCACCGAGCCCTGTCCTTTGGAATGTAGGGAGAGGACGTGAGGGTGCTTAACTCCTCTTGTGCCAGAGCGTCCTGGGTTGGGCTCACCCTTTGTGCCCTCGTGCTGGAGGAAGGGCCAGTGCACACTCGGCCCAGCGCACAGTACCGGGACACGGAAGGGCCATCTCTGTCTTCAGACTTGCAATGCCACTTGGTTTTAGCTGCAGCTTTGTGTAGATTGCACATTATTTTAGAGGAGCAAGAGTTTATATGACATCTGTCCATCTGCCTATGTCTGTATACTCGTGTATCGGAAGTAGAACTGGAGTAAGTAAGGCAAGCTCCTCGACCACCTGCCTCACTCATTTTGTTGCCTCATGCACTCCTGCAGGGCTTGCTGTGGCGCCAAGCACATACTCTTGAACAGCCATGTTACCAAGCTGAAAATCCAGAGATTTTGCACGATGCATGTTGAAACTCCCCAAGTAAGAACAACAAAGACCCAACCCAAAGTTTTACAGAAAATATTGATTGCTCCAAAATAAAGTTATTCCAGGTTTCTTTGTGCTGAACTTAAAGTGCTTTGCAGCAGCAGCTGGAGCTGTTGATGGTGCAGTGACGGTTTTCCCATGTGCTACCAAACATACTCTGCAGCTGTAAAGGGACGATCTAGGAAAGACTTTTTCTCTATTTCTCTGGTGACATTTTGTTCGCAAAGAAGCCATTGCCACATTTGAAATGCACAAAGAGGTCACTCTCTTGTGGGACATCAAGAGTTAAAATCTAGTTCTCTCCATGAAGGCTAGCCAGAGAGCCAAGCAGCAGGAGCCCATTTTCCTTTCAGTAAGTGGCCTAGACTCTCCTTTCTCCTCTCTCAATGGCTGTGTGCACCCAGTGGAATCACACAGACGTGGGGTGTGAGCCGCACAATAACAGACCCAGGAGATAAAAGGAGCCTTGTGAGGATGCAGAATGGGGGTGGCTGTGTGTTTTCTAAATAGGAAATGTGAGGCTTTCACAGTGACAACAGGCTGGGGCCCTGGGGCCCTTTGATCCCCGTGGGGAGTGAACTGTTGAGGACAGCCGCCTGCGCCCCCACCCTCCAGTGGGCCTGGGGCTCTGAGAGCCTTGCTGTGTTCCATGCAGAGGATTAGACCACCTCAATCAGCCCCTTAGAAGCGAAGAAAGCAGACCAGCCTCAAAAATTTGTAAAGCGGCAGAATGGTCACAGCGAGTTTTGTGACCATATTGTTTTCAAGAGCAAACCCACAAAGCCTTGGGCAGCTTCATTTTAGAAGGTGGGGAAGAAAGGCTTCTCTGCTGGGTGGTGAAGCAGAATGGTCATTTTGTAACACCAGATAAGACTTCAAATTCAATTTTCGCTGTGCTGTTAGAATTTGTCCTAGTGAGTACGTTTCATGGTTGCGGGGGTTATTTAGGATCTCAGATCAAGGTGCATATTTTTTATTTATAACTTCATGATCTAACCATGGTTGTTTTTGCAAAATGGCATCTAGAGGAGTGACTGAGGTGGTTGGTGGGCTACCAGTTAGCAAGTTTTAAATCAAAAATTAATGTTTTATGTGTGTGTCTTATGTCTGTCTTTTTTTTTTAAGTCATTAATGTGCTGCTCTGATCAAACAAATTGGCATTTATTTTGTTCAAATGACTTTCTACTATCCTTTCATTTCTGTCCTTAAATGAAAAAAATGTTCAGTGCTGTGCTTTGGCAGAGGAAAGCCTTTAAGTACCATCCCAGTGTCTGGCTGTGCACCCAGAGCAGCAGTGCTCACATGTGAGGCCACAGGGTGGAGGCGAGGGCCTTGTTATCTGGGTCCACTAGAAAGCTGGTGTCTGGGAGCCTCGCAGTGCTGTCCAGGGTTCTGATCACCTCAGTCACCCCAGCCTGTGCACAGAAAAGCAATTCCAAATCTTTCCTTCAAAACTCAGGGATTTTCTCCCTTGACACACACCCACACACACAAACAATATGTGTTTTCCTCTTCCTTATACATTTTTGTGTATTTACTTGGGATTTTTAGGTCAAGTAGGTGCAGCATTTTGTGATATGAATTTTCCATACTCTCTGCAATTTACAAATGGACTCTCAAGCCCAGTGCCTTCTGTAGCCTGGGTGGGTATGGGTCAACTCCTTCACCAGCTTTCCTCCTGCACCCAGACATCTCTGTTTATAGAAATGACTGTGGAGGTTTTTGTTTCTTGGTACTGGGGAATGAACCCAGGGATGTTCTACCACTAAACCACACCCCAGCCTATTTTAGTTTAATTTTGAGACTGGATCTTCCTACGTTGCTCAGGTCAGCCTATAAGTTGCAATCCTCCTGATTTGCTAGGTTGACAGGCATGCACCACTTTGGAGGGTTTTTGGTTTTGTTTTTTTTGGTTGGGGGTGGTACCGGGAATTGAACTCAGGGACACTCGACCACTGAGCCACATCCCAGCCCTATTTTGTATTTTATTTATAGACAGGGTCTCACTGAGTTGCTTAGTGCCTTGCCATTGCTGAGGTTGGATTTGATCTCATGATCCTCCTGCCTCAGCCTCCTGAGCCACTGGAATTATAGGCTTGCACCACTGTACCCAGCTTGGAGGGTTTTGATAATTGTTTTATTCTCACTTAAAACCTTAAATTAGAAACATTTCTTTTTGATTAAATAGCATACTATATATTCTTTGTTTGCTCACAAGGTTGTATTATGTTAATTTTGCATCATGTAAGGAAGAACTCAGGTTGTGTGTTGGAATGTGGATACAGGTTTACCACCATTTTGT
Source organism: Urocitellus parryii (assembly GCF_045843805.1). Taxonomy (NCBI): domain Eukaryota; kingdom Metazoa; phylum Chordata; class Mammalia; order Rodentia; family Sciuridae; genus Urocitellus; species Urocitellus parryii. The sequence continues at coordinate 4,077,674 of NC_135535.1, read as the reverse complement.
ACAGCACAGGGGCCACATACAAGCACTCTGAAGCTGGGGTCCATGCTCTGTCGCTTGCACAGCCCTGGACAGATTCCATGAGCTCTTTGCCTTTGGCTTCTTCTTCACTCAAAATGGGGCTGATGGTTCCACCTTACCTTAGCGGTGTAGTGTAAAAAAATTATCCGTGTGGAGTGCTTAGTTCTAGCGTTGATCCCACTGGGTGGACGAAGAAGTGGAGTCTCAGAGAAATCAGCACTAAGGTCACACGTAATAAATGCTTAATGACTGGTTGATTGCTACAGTTAGTTGGAAAGAAATGAGTGAGGGGAAAAATGGCTGCTTTTCCCAGAAGCATACAAAGTGAGTGTCGCAGAAGTGCCTGGAGTGCTGCCTCGGTAGAGAGCAGCGTGGGGAGCGGGAGGATGTGCCGAATCTAAATCTCGGCTCTCCTCCTTGCCAGCTGAGGGACTGTAAGCCGGTTGCTTAACCACTCTGAGCCCAGGTTTCTCCCCAGCAGTGTCCCAGGCCTTGGGGATATAGCAGAGGATGCTGTAGAGTCCACACCCACAGGAGCTCACCTTCTGCCGAGGTGACTGAAAATCCACAAGGTGGGATGAAAACGAGAGTGTTGCCGCTGTAGCAAGCAGGTGGAGACGAAGCTGGCAGCAACGGCAGACTTTGCTGCCTCAGGCACACCTGAGCAGAGGCCAGCGGGCGTGCGGGCCCAGGGAGCAGCGAGAACCTGGGACCTGGGGCACAGTGGCTTGAAACTGGCCAGACACGCAGGTCTGCAAGGCCCCGAGTGACTGGACTGTACCTAAAGTGTGTCGTGGTGCTGGGCAGTGCAGCCGAGGAGGGCAGAGCTGTGCTGCAGTTCCCACTGTCACTCGGTGAGGAAGAAGAATCAAAGTGGGAAAGTGACGAAGGGCCACTGGTGGTGGGGCCGTGGCCCCTGAGAAAGATTTGAACAGCTGCGTGCTGGAGGTGAATCCACAGAAACTGCTCCGGGCTCACTGAGGTGAGGGTGAGTGGGTCCGCAGGAAAGCCGCTGAGATTGTGTTGAACTGGGCAGATTTCCTCTTCACAGAGGTGGAACTTCAGCGTGAAGAACAGTTCTTAGGTGTGAGTTGGCTGCAGCAGGGAGCATCCACAGTTCCACTTGGGGCAAATCAAGTTTGGGGTGCTTCTGTGGCATCCGGATGAAGATGATCTTAACTGTAACTGCACATACAAGCTGAGCCCAGAGGACAAGTCAGTGCTGGAAACGCCGTGTGGAGCCGTGGAAGTGAACAGGCTCATCCAGGGAGAGCATGGGCCATTTGGGGAGAGGCCTGGGCTAAGCCACAGCCTGCATCTGCGCCTCCAGGTCAGCCTGCAGGGAACACAGTGTGTGTGTGATTGTGCATCATGGGCTTGCCTGTGCCCTTCTCATGTCCTGTCTCTTACTGTGGTACGCGCTGCCGTGAAGACCCCAGTACATGGAGCTTACCTGTGTTTTAAGTTGCATATACATGAGGTCAAGGAAGGAAGATGTGGCTAGAGATTTTCTCAGCGAAGTGTTTATATTAGAAAAGAAAGGGCACTTCCAAATCCCAGTGGTGATCGTCAATGAAGATAATTAGTAATTCTGACCAAACCTCACCGAAGACAACTGAAAACAGGCCAGGATATTGAAAAAACCACCGTCTGAAGGCTTGGAGCACTAGCAGGGCACGCAGGGCCTTGAGGAGCCCCTCTTTCTTTACTTGGGATGCCAGAGGGCTGCACTAGAGCACCTGTGAGCCAGCACAAGCTCTCCATTTCTGATTATTCAGTCCCAGAGATTGTGAAGTGGCCCTGGTGTGTGGTGATATCTGGTGTTGCGGCCTCTGGCCCAGGTAACAGGCAACATAGTAAGTCCTGTGGGAGAAGACAAGCCCTCAGGTCCTAAATTAATTTTTCATGTGACAGAATCCAGTGCAAATTCCTGAGCTGGAAAAAAATGAAAAATATAACCAGAAGTGAGGCATCAGTTTACGAGATCAGCCAGAAAAGAGAAATAGTGAATGGAAGATGAGCGGCTGAAGGTGTCCAGAGTGGCTGGCTAGGGGAGCAGGCCCTGGAGAAGGCAGAAGGCGGGAAAGGGACACGAGGGAGACAGAAGTCTAGTGCTGCCGTCTGGAGTCTGAGGAGAGGAAGGATGTTTTCACTCCTAACAGTAACACCTGAGGGCCACAGCAGGGGAGCCTACATGAGCACCAGGGAGCCAGTTCCTCCAGCAAACCCAGGATTGATGATGAGCCAGCCACGTGGGGGGAAGCTCATTTCCAGGAATCGGTCATTCTTTTCTCTCCCCACCACCAGCCATCTTGTCCAGTGACTGTCTCTGAATCTCGTCTACACAAAGGCTGGGGCCACCGTGCAGTCAGCGTGCAGTGCCCGGAGCCACCAGTGCTCCGAGTGTGAGCTGGGTGTGGTCTAGACAGGTGGGGCCTGTCCCTCGCTGGGTGCTTGCATACCCAGGGCACCATCCTCAGCTCACAGCACGAACACACCCTCCTCCAGTAGTACGTGGGCCGGGGAGGTACTGCAGTTTGTGGGGCGAGCAGGTGTTTGTCTCTTTGGGGTAAAGCAAATGTATATTTTTTCTCAGCATAGACAAACAAGCTCTCGCAAGTAACGTGTATTTATCCCAGCAATATAAACAAACACGTTTATAATTTTGGCCAGCTTTTGGGGAAAAAAAAAACGAACATGATTTTCGCCTGTTTTGTAGGCAAATATTCTTTTGAGCAATTCCAGATTAGCATGTTTCCAAGCAAAGGGGCATTTTGGCAGGTGTCATGGACTGAATTGTCACCACCCAAATTCATGTTGAAGTCCTCACTCCCAGGACCTCAGAATGAAATGGATAGAGCTGTTTATTTAGCAGTAGGGTTTTTAAAGAAGTCATTCAGTTAAATGAGGTGGACCCTTATCGTGGTGGTGGTTCTAATCCAGGGTAATTGGTGCCCCCCTATAAAAACGGGAGGTCTGGACACAAGGTCACGTGGTGAGAAGGAGGCTGCGTGAGGACATGGCCAGCTACAGGCCCAGCAGAGGGGCCTCAGGAGAAACCAGCCCTGCCTCCAGCTGATCTGGAGACCTCCTGTCTCCAGGGCCGAGAACAAACTCCGGCTGCTCAGGCGCTCAGGGTGTGGAGCATCGAGGGGCAGCCCTAGCACACAGTGCAGCAGGAACTCATTTGCAGGTTCAAGCCCAGCAGGTCAATTGATTTGAAGGTTTGCTGCACAAGTCACCACAGAGCAGAAGCAGTTCAGAAGGAATCAGCGGAGAGTTTTCCGTAACCCAGGAGCGACATCTAGACACAGTTTCAGTGAGCCCTGAGAAAAGTAAGTCACAGGGGAAATGCCTTGTGAAGCTGGGAAGTAAATGGCAGTGTATAGGCACCCAGTGACCCTGCCTCTATACCTCGCCTCCTGTGAGCCTCTCCCCTAGAGGGTGGCCAGACCTGCTCATTCGCTCCCAACTAACAATATGGCAGAAGTGGTGGATGTCAAGAGAGACTGGAGCCGCGTCTCAGTGACTCTGCTGTGAGGAACACACATGTGAGGGCACCTTGACCCCCAAGCTGGAAGCCAGCCCCTTCCCAGCCCAGCCTTGAGGTGGCAGCCTCTGCACTCCGTGTCCACAGACACTACTAGATGATCTTGCTTCAAGCCTTTGTGGTTGATTCTGCAAGACGGAGCACAGATGACCCTCATAGGAACAAGCACTAGACCAGCAGCTGACTTGCCAACAGCAGGGGCGAAGCCGGAAGACTCTGGGACCTATTTGAAGAGTCAAAGGTAAATAACTGCCAACCTAGAATTCTGTGTCCTTCCCTTCCCCTGAGAAAGTGCTTCTCAGAGCATTATGGTAAGCCCAGGGAGAAACCAACAGAAATCCAAGGATGCGCATTTTTTCTCATGCTTAGAAGCTAGAGAGGAAAAGAGAAGAGATAGTCGAGATCGAATGAAAATCAAAAGGGAGGGTCCTGGGATAGAGGCTAGAGGGAGGGAAGAAGAAGCACTGGGGAACGATGTTGCCAGATTATACATCGTGTGAGTGTACAGATACGTGCCAACAAAGCCTGTGGTTGTGTGTAATTGTCAGGCACCAATTAAAAAATGGGAAAAAAATTTATAAAAAGGAATGAAAAGGGGGACAAATACATTTTGAGTGAACCAATTTTGGTGTTTAATTGATCACAAGTGGATTTTCATGGAAGAAAATACTGAGAGGTGCTCCTCAGAGAGAAGGAAAAACAAGGAGAAGACGTAGTTTGAGGAAGCAAGGAGCAGAGGGCAGCGGGGTCGGTGTGCAGCACTTCCTTAGGGTGTGTTGAGTGAAAATGTACAACAAAGAGGGACGAGAGACGAACAACGCACAGCCACAGAGCCCAGCTCGAACGGGCAGTTCTTAGAGACGGCACGAGGGCCATGTCACGAGGTGGAGTGTGGACAGAGTGCTTTGGCAGGTACCCGTCTTGGCCTGTTCACCAGAATGCAGGCTTCAGAGGAGCTGAGTCATACACGGTGTGATCTCTGACACCCAACAGTCGAGCTACGGGTCAATACCAACGACAACCAGAATCACCACCCTTCAGAAATGAAACAATAAGTTCTTAATAACCTAGGGGTGAACAAGAAGAAGTAGAAATTGGAAAATATTTCAAATTGAATGTTAATAAAAATAATAGAGGTCACAGCTTGTGACTGCAGCAAAAGCTATTATTTCTAGGAAAGAATGTATTGCCTTAAATGTATGCTGTGATAGGTAGAAAATGAACTTAAAAACTGAAGAAGAAAGAATAAGATACCCAGTAGAACATCACCAAATAGAAAACAAGACATGCCACAAGGGTAGGGCCAGAAACTGGCTCTTCCAAAACCTGCGGTGTCAGAGAGAGAGAGAACACGTAGGAGTCCAGCACACCTTGGTGTCAAAACGTGAAAGATGAGTTAGAAGAAAAGGCCAACCACGTGTGCCAATGTGGACCCTGCAGAGAGTTTAACAAGCTGTGTCTTTTATGCATGCAAGATGGGTATCCATTTTCAAAAGTTTGTTGGTAAACTCTGCCTCTTTTTTTTTGTAATGAGAATTGAACCCAGGGGTGCTTAACCACTGAGCCACATCCCCAGCCCTTTTTAAAATATTTTATTAGAGACAGAGTCTTGCTAGTTGCTCAGGGCCTTGCCAAGTTACTGAGACTGGCTTTGAACTCAAAATCCTCCTGCCTCCACCTCCCAAGCCATTGGGATTACAGACGTACGCCACCACTCCTGGCTAAACTTTGTCTCGTTTTTAACAAAATATATTCAGTACAGAAATAAAGTATGAAATTCAAAACTTAGTCATCAACTTTTTTAAACTAAGTAAATTAGGAATAGATTGAAATTTTTCCTATAAAGAGCATCTACCAAAACTACTATAGCAAATGTTAGATTTAAAGAAACGCTGGAATTTTTCCTTTTGATGTGAACAAGACAAAGTTAATCACTCTTTGCCACTTACTCTTCCTGACATTGTAAGTCTACACAAGGTGTTGGAATGAACAAATGAACACAGCAGTTTTGCTGGATACAAGGTCATCACATGAAGGTTTATTGAGTTTTTATTTGCTGGCAACAAAGAGAAAACCTTTTTAAAACTTTAGAACATAAGGAATTGTGAACAATAATAAGAAGAATAGCCAAAGTGCCATCATTGTCTTGGCTCCAGGGTAGTACACAGACCCCAGAAGAGTCCAGAAATGGAGCTTCATGTGTACCCTGGGTACATCTTTCAAAGTGCCTTTGCAGACGCAGGGAAAGGTGTTCTTTTCAACATATCATGCTGGACATAGCGGGGTGACCCCTCTTTATATGGTATAAAAATGTCATTTTTCTAGGTGGATTGTAGAGCTTTGAAAAGCAAAGCCTTAAACTTCTGGAAAGTAGTCTTGTGACCTTATATAGAATAAGTTTCTTACCTACCTTTAAAAATTTAATTAAATGGACTTCATTAAGAATTAAGATGGTAACCTTTAAGAGAGGAAAAAAGGAGAATTTGCCAGGGTTCAGGATACACACCCCGTGTTTGTATGTCCTGTACATTATATGTATCCTGTGTGTTGTAAATGAAAATATGTCCTGTGGGCTGGGGATGTGGCTCAAGTGGTAGCGTGCTTACCTGGAATGTGTGCGGCCCGGGTTCAATCCTCAGCACCACATACAAACAAAGATGTTGTGTCCGCCGAAAACTAAAAAATAAATATTAAAAAAATTCATTCTCTCTCTCTCTCTCTCTCTCTCTCTCTCTCTCTCTCTCGCTCTCACTCTCGCTCTCACTCTCGCTCTCTCTAAAAAGAAAATATGTCCTGTGTATTTATACACATATGAATCCTGTTGGTTATTTCTCTGTATCTAAATTAAGGATTCAACTCACACAATCGTAGAGGTTGAAGAGTCTCACTGCCTGCCCCTCAGCAAGTCAGGGAGCCCGGGGTGCAACCCCCAGTCCAAGAACAGAAGACTGAGGTTGAATACAAGCTGTCGGGCAGAGAGCTTCTCGACCCTTGTATTCTTTCAGGCCCTCAGTGGGCTGGTGATGTCCATGCACACTGAGGAGGACACCTTCTTCACTCAGTCCAGTTCAAACACTGCCTCATCTGAAACCTTCATGGACACGCCTAGAAGTAATGCTCAGCCATATCTGGGCATCCAGTAGCCAGCCAAACTGACATAAAATGAACCATCGTGAATCCACCCTTTGTCATCTTGGCCCATTATGTATCTGCATAAACCATACTGGATCTCCAAATCAGGACCGTAACGGTCATAATTCTGCCTGATGTGAACCTCTGAAAACGCACCAGCCCCTTCACCAGAAGAGAAGGTAAAGTCCTTGAGTGCTGTTTACCCATGTCCTCAACATCCTGTAGCTGAAGCACTTGGTGTAAAGTTAACAATTCTCAAATACAATACTATAGAGTCAATACACCTTAGGTTGCATGATGAGAGGACGAAAGCAGAAAGAACTGAAGTCATTTTCTGTGCCACACACGCACAAACATGGAAGAGGAGGAGAGGAAGTCCTCATGACAGCCGTGGTGGCCTGTGTGATTGGCTGTGTACTCCATGCCCCTGCCTTCTATAACCCTGTGAGTAGAGAAGGCAGAACTGTATCCAGAGTGAAGAGAAGCTACTGGCCCTTCCACCATGGGAGCAGTTCATTGTCATCAACAACCACAATGCAGCGCATGAATCCTGAGGAATGAGCACTCGGGGCTCCCCAGCCAGATGGGCCTTTGAGAGTGGGAGTCCGTGTTGCTGAGCCCATGCATAGCCTCCATCTCTGCCACCATGGCCACTGGTCCGTGAGCCCGCAGGGTGGTGGTAGGGGTAGCTGGGAGGAGGCTGACTGCAGCCACCGTCTTCACTTGATCATTACAGTGCTTCTTGCAGCGTCTCCCTTCTGTGAACATTCACACGAGGCAGATGCCTACTTTTTCGCATTCAGAGAGGTCTGTGTATAGCTCCTCACCAGATTTCCTTGTCACCAATTTTTCAATCATGTTCTTTCCACGTCCCCTGCCCTCTAGCCAGACCCTGCATTGGTTTGTGATCCATTGGTTTGTGGCCATTCCACCTCACTTAAGTGCTCTGCTGAAGCTCTGCCACTGAGATTCCCCTTCACTGGGCTCCTCCAGGGGTGTCCCAG